>NW_008236209.1:7375406-7380397 GCF_000691975.1 Corvus brachyrhynchos
ATCACCTTTTTCACTTAAATCATCTTTTGCTTTTGCATCTTGTGTCTTGTAAGCGACATACTAGAATTATTTCTTGTAGGTCTGTACTCATGAATGACTTGCTCATAGGCTGGTCTGTGAAAGACACTGAATTTTTTTAACTAGTGGGATAGTCTGGTCTCAGAAATTATATTTTGGAGTTTCTAGGCTCTGGATTCCCCACCCCTTGTATTTTCCCTTTTGTCCCCTCCCTAATGACTATTATAAGAACAAAGCTGCTCTAGATGAGTTGTTTGGAGAAGTTTGTTTTACAGAAGTGTTGCCGATCTGGGGCAAAGAGGCATCTGTTGAACCTTGTTTAGAACTGCATGTCAGTGGAAAGCTATTGTTGGGAGGGTGTCAGTGAATCGATGCTATGTTTTTTCCACAGGGTCCCTCGCTGAGACGCTTAGGTGGCACTCTGCTAGCATCCATGTGTGCACATGATCTCACCCTCACAGGTAGTCGTGAGTAGCCGCTCACACACACACAGTCTGAGCACAAACTGGAGACAAAAAGGCAAGAGGGGTTCTCTGCATGCAGTTCTGAGGCGTTTAATGGAACCAACCGACTCGAAGGGAACAGAGGCAAAGAGCAAAGAACAAAAGCCTGTGCGTGGTTTTTTATGCCGAAGGGTCCCAGGGGCGGGCAGAGCATCAGAAGCCAATGGTCTGAGGGCTAGGGGGCAGAGGCAAGGTTGAGTGACATAACAGGGGCAATAGGAGAAGGGAGGGGGAGAGGGGAGAGGACCACTGACCAGTAGGGTCTCGGTAAAAGGAGAACTTTCTAGCACAGCGGTGTGGGGAAAGACCACTTCGTAGTAACATGGGGGGTGTAAAGTGGACTTAGCCACCGCAACAGAAAGCCATACAAAGGATGGGGTGAACATGACCAGTAGACTTCAAACTACCTTTACTTTAGTCAAACTGAATTCTAGTATGAGCCCTACAGTTTTCTTCCTACACCAGCCCCTATTAATTGTAGCTTTCTTCTGGATTTCTTGTTGTCTTGAATCTTTCTTAACATCTGGCACAGCAGAGTGGATTTGACAGTCAGTTAATATTTCACCATTTGGTGACACAGAGCAGAACAAATTTCTCCTGTTTTATATGGCACTCAGCATCACCACTCCTGCCTTCTTGTTCTTGCCGCTTAGCAGCCTTGGGTGCTTTTCCTGCTGTGCTCCTGCCCGTCCTGGTGTGTGTTTGTCCATGTGGGTCCTGGTGGAGGACATCTCTGGGCTCTTGGTTGAGCTAATTGAATAATCTCTCCGATTTTTCAGAAGATCTTGAACTTTAGTCTTGTTTTCCAGAAATTTGAGGGGTTTTTTTGGTTGCATTTTTTAAAATCTCCTCTCTAGTGAGGTCCTAGGAGAGTTCCCTTTTCCATCAAAGGAGGGAGCGGGAAGTAGGAGTGCTCCCAGACAGCCTGGGGTGCTGTGCCCCTCCCCTAAGTAGCAGTGTCTCTTAAAACCACACATAGTTTGGGTGTCTGCTATTTATTAAGCAATAAGACCAGTAAGATGATTTGCAAAATATCCTGTTTTATGCCCAATCTGCTTTCTTTCCTTCCTTTAATGCTGTTAACTAAGGATGGCCTTTTTAATGTAGAAGATAATGACCCTCAGGTTTTGTGCTGTCCCCCCATCCCTGTCTGCCCCGTGGGACTGGGGGATGCTGTGTGGGATGCTGTGCAAACTCTGTGCCCTTCACCAGAGCATCCTCAGTGTGCTCACACCCTGCTTTGGGGTCCCCTCCCATGGGAATGTGTGAACCTTGCTGCCTCTTTCTAAGGCTTCCTGCGCACCTCTGCTAGTGTGTGAATAATGGCCAGTCTGCAGAAATGTCCCTCGATTTGTTCTGTCTAAGGCCATGGGTTTTAATCTGCAGACCCCATCCTGGGTCTGCTTCTGAAGGAGCTGTGAAACTAAAACCACTGGATTGTCACTTGGCATATATTTGCTGCCCAGGTGCTAGTGTGTGTTATTTTTGGGGATTTTTAATGAGCAGAAAACTGAATGATGTGGGATGCTGAGAAGAGCTATGCCTGGTGCTGTGCTTTGTCTCAGGAGTGACTGTGCCTTGGCAGACCTCTCTTTCATGTTTGCACATACAAATGAAACCTGTGATTCAAAGTGGCCCATCCTGGACTGGGCTTTATGAATCAGTGGTGGGAGAGACTAAAATATTCATATGGTGAATATACAGTGTGAAATGTGGGAGACAGTGCAAGAAATTCAGTTTGCTGAATCACTGGAGGAGTATGGAGTTACTGAGTGCCCTGGGCCTCACTGGGCTTTCAACAGAGGCATAGGAGGAAAAAAAATCTGCGCATTGGGGATGTGCTGTCTAGGTCTGACCTCTCCATTCTGTTCACTGAATAATTTAAGCTAGTATGGATGTCTGGAGCTCATCTGGTCCAGCTGCCTCCTCAGGGCAGGGGTTGCAGTTTCCAAGTTACCTCTGCAGCTCGGAGCACTGCCCCAGCCCAGGGGCTGACATCTCCCAGTCCAGTGAGCTTTGCCTGCATTTGACTCCTTCTCCCTCTCATGGTCTCTCTGTTTATTAGTCCTGCTGTTTTTCTGCCTTGGTGTATTGCTGTTTTCAAAGATGCCTTCTCCCTAAATTCTGATTCACACATAAGAGTTGCAGGGTTGATATGAAGAGGTGATTTGTTGTTGATTTACCCGGTGCTGTTCACGGGCATGAATTTTTCTGTTCAACATATTGAATTAACTTGGGTCACTAAGTTTACAGGGGGTGCCAGTTAAACCAATATAACCAGCTTGAAATGATTACCCGATGCCACATGCAGAATACATGAGTTAACAAAAATATTTAGGGCTCATAGGGCTCATGGGGTACAGTAATGTCCAACTGCACGTTAACTGTGAAATATTAAGCTTGGTCCTGGCATCGTTAAATGTGGTGAATCTCTGTCTCTGACACCATCCTCCAGTGAGCAATGCCTCCAACAGGCATGATTCTAATGCAGAAATGTTTGATATTTGAGGTGACGTATGAACATTTCGAATGTTGTCTCCTTTGTGGAGTGCATCCCCTACCTTGGAACTGCCTGGAGTTTCCTCAAACAACAGCCTCCTTGTGTTTGTTCTCAGCATTGGGATGTTTGTGTTTTTAGTTCCTCATTCTTCATTAATGATGTACACAAGTGTCAGCAGAGCCTTCCTCTCATGTTTGTTATTTCTTGCAGTCATTGACACAGAGGCATGTGTGATAAAGACTTATCAAAGTCATCATTACTCTACAGTTATCTGCACTGAACTGTCTGATTTGTCTGTAAACCTCTCTTTTATCTGAGCCTGTTTCTGGCTATATGCCTCATTATTTACTTTCCTGTAGCACTCCCTTCTGAAGAGCACACGTCTCTTCTGTTTAATTCATGATCAAAATATATTAGTGTTCATATTTGTCTCCCTTTTTGGCACCGTATATATGAGTGACAAAACCCACCCAGCCTCCCAGTGCTACTACTTGTCTTGATCTCAGGCTTGGGCCCCTCCGGCTCATGTTTGCTCCCAGCCCCAAGGCAGCTGTTGTGGAAGGACTGTGGGTCTATCTTGGCTTGTCACTGGAGGGACTTCAGTCACAGCCAGGAGTAAAACCTGGACTTGTAGTTGCCTCCTGGCATAGCTCAGAATCCATGCAATGGATTTCATGCATAGCTGTGTTTTGCTGGGGAAAACTGACAAAGAAGTCAACACTAACTTGATTTATCTCTTTCAGTTGTACCACGAGAAATATGTTAAATATATATATCTTTTTCTGGAAAGGAAGTAATAAGGTGTGAGTGAAACGTGCAGCCATCTCTCTGTATGTAGCACTGTCGAGGCTGCACCTTTACTGTGGGTTCAGTTCTTGGCCCCTCACTACACTGAAGTGCTGGAGCAAGTCCAGAGAAGGGCAATGCAGCTGTAAAAGGGTCTGAAGCACAAGTCTAATGGGGAATGGCTGAGGGATCTGGGGTTGTTTAGCCTGGCGAAAAGGAGGTTCAGGGGTGACCTTATTGCTTTCTACAACCACCTGACATGAGGCTGAAGCCAGGTGGGGGTCAGGCTCTCCTCCCAGGTAACAAGTGACGGGATGAGAGGAAATGGCCTCAAGTGGCACCAGTGAGGGTTTAGACTGGAAATTAGGAAGAATTTCTTCACTGAAAGGTTCGTCAGGCATTGGAACAGGCTGCCCAAGGAAGTAGTGGATCACCATTCCTGGAAGTGTTCAAAAGGCATGTCAATCTGGCATTTTGGGGATATGGTTTAGTGATGAATGTGGCAGTGCTGGGTTAGCAGATAGACTCAATCTTAAAATTCATTTTCAACCAAAATTTTACTGTGATTCTATACTCTTGTTCAGGCAGATGTCCCATACCTGTCCGTGTGTGGCCCCTAGCACGGAGCAGCAAAGCTGGCACCCAGCCCTGTGTGTGATCCCAAAGCATTGTGCCCAAGCAGCTCTCCCCCAGCCTCCAGTGGGTTTGAGGAGGTGACTCCTGAAACCTGCACCCATAAATATCACTTAAACCCAATTATGTGAAACAATTGCTGTTGCTAGGTGGAGGCAGTGGTGGCTGCCCACAGATGTGGCTCACAGCTCCCAAAATCCGTGCATTCAGTGTCACCTTGCCTGCCAGTGCAGCTGCAATCAGCACGTCGGGGGTTCCGTGAGTGTTTGTTTGTGTAGGGGAGAGGAGGCGCTGGAGAGAATTCTGTGGAGACACGAGAAGGTAACATTGATCATCACCACACAGAGATCCAGGCAGTGTGTGTGTTGGGGTTTTAGTTTAGTTTTAGTTTTTTTCCTGTTAAAGGAATTTTCTCCCATATGCATGTTGCTAGGGGACAAATAGCTGTACTTAAGAAAGACAAAAAGGCGGGTGGGGCGGGCCTGGCTACTCCTTTGTCTACACCTGGGTGTGGGGTCAGTTCGCTCTGAGCATCGGGAGAGAGAAGCTGG
>NW_008236209.1:7380988-7393146 GCF_000691975.1 Corvus brachyrhynchos
CGAGAAGGCTGGGACTGGGTTTGTGATTGCTGTTACTGCCATAGTTGTTGTTGTTTTGTTTGACTGGTTATATACATATATATATATATATAGTAAAGAACTGTTATTCCTATTTCCCACATCTTTGCCTAAAGGCCCTTGATTTCAAAATATAATAACTTAGAGGGAAAAGGGGTTATATCTGCCACTTCAAGGGGGGCTTCTGCCTTCCTTAGCAGACACCTGTCTTTCAAAACCGAGACAGTGTGTCAGTGGCAGTTTGGTGTGCCAGTGAGTTGGCTACACACGGTTATGAGTTTTCATTATAATTTTCTGCAATGCAAAGAAAAGCTTTAAGTTAAGGGATGTAGACCAGTATATGAATGAAATTCTGTTAATAATCTAATGCCTCTTCTTGGTGGTCTGAGAGTTCGGTTGCTGGTATTTCTATCCCCTCTTCTTTCATCTTGGTTTGCAGGTAGATGAAGGTGTGGTTGTTCTTTATCCATATTGAAGGATTAAGACCCCAGAAATTTATGTTCTCTAACATAAAGGCTGCAAATAAACACAGCAACTAGTTGGGTGCTGTTGAATGCTGTGATAATTACAGAGCATTAAATGACATTTGAGATAAAAGCCCTTCTGAACACACAACAGCTGTCAAGGTCAGGGTTTAGCAAAGCTTGTCATTCCTGTGCCTTAAAATGCAGATTGCATACCAAGTCCCAAATGGCCTTCTAACAGTGTGGAAGTTTTTTCCAGCCTGCAGTCGCACAGAAGTTGGAGCATTTTTTCTGAAACTAGTGAACCATTCATGAAGTTAGGCACTATTGTAAATTTAGCTGTTAAAAAGCTTGTTTAATTCCATTTGGACACTTGAGAGCTTATTGGTTAACAGGAGTGATAGCTTTCTTAAAATATTTGGTATGCTGTTAAAGGAAAGTTTGCTGTTCCCAATTTTATACAATTAACCAAGGAAGAGAGTTTGGTTTTTTAACTTTTTTTTCCCCCGAACAAAGCTTAGCCTGTGTAACTGCAGGGAGAGGCTTGAAAACCCAGCCTGGTCTTGCCTTAGAGTCTAAGATGTCAGGAGACAAATCAAATGAGTCTGCCTTGTTTTTATTAAATGCCCTTGATTTTTAGCCTAATTACTTTTCTTTTTATTGCTTTGGGTGGGCACAGAGTGAGCACAGGTTTTGATGACCGTAAACCCTCTACTGCAGAGCAACATGCCTGTCTGTCCCAAGCCTGGCTCTCCTCTGCGCTGCTTTTTCTGCTGCTCCATTTCCCTTGATATTATCACCACTGAGCGAGGTTTTAACCTGCCTCAAGGAGCTTCTACTGTGTGTGCTGCTGGCAAAGAGGCACCAGGTGTACTGGTGGGGGGCTCTGCTCTGAGAAGGACCCCAGACTCTCCCCTGCCTCTCCCTCACAGCTTCCTGAGCCTGCTGCCAAAATTCCTTGTGTGCATGGGATGTGATGGCACTTGGAGAGTGGAGGGGTGGCAAGATATGTGTCACCTTTTGCCCTTCCAAGCGCTCTGACAGCTCCTGGGGACATTGCAGCCCTCTCTTCCTGCCGTCTGGCTCCAGCCTCTCTCTGTGGGAGCTCTGGCTCAGTGCTGGCACAGCAGAGCCAGCAGTGTCCAGGAAGCACGTGCTTTTAACTCGGTTTATCCAGGCTGAAGAGGATTGTGCTGCTTCTGCTGTCACTTTGACAGATGTTTGCACTTCACAGGTTGAATGGACTTGCTGTAGTTACATTTTGACTGAGGTATCACATAAAAAAAGTTAATAGGAAAATCCCGATGGCACAGCCTGCCAGGGTCAGTAGGGCTGGTGGTGGTGGGGAAAGGAATCGGCAGTCTTGGGCAGCATTTTATCTCTGGATGGCCATTTCTAATTTTAATAGGGACTGCAGGCACTTGCTTTCTGTTCTGCTGCTTCTGCTGATGAAGTCGTGCTTCCTGAGCAGGCCGCTCAATTACAGAGGTTTAGCTGAAGTCTGTTTGAAATTTTTTTTTTGACTAGCGGGTATGAAATGGAATTGGATCTCTCTGGAGCATTGAGATTGGTCAGAGCAGAAAGAGTAAGAAGGGAAAGTTACTTTGAAGTGGGATTCTTGGGAAACTTGCATCAAACTTTGCATGGTTTTGTACCCAAAATACCCTTTATGCTGATGTCCATGTAGCTGGTATAAGAGAGCAGAATGTAGCCTGTAATTTGGGCTGCAACTATTCACAGACCAGGCAGCACACTGAACCAAGATGAAGCCAGATGCCAGCTGAATCAGCAGCATCCTCTTCCTCCCTTTATTTTTCGCATTACAGGATTATATGTATGGGACCTGCTTTAATAATAACTACTGAGAAGGGAGAACTTGCCCCACTAATCATGAGCTTAAAATAGAATATTTGTCTCAAAGTTGCTTATACTTTGCTTTGCATCTTCTGTCTTGTGCCCTATGCTGCTCAGTGGCTATGGGACTGTGTTGGTCCAAAATCACAGTTCCCCCTTTAAAAAAACAAACCCCTTATTTCAGTAAGATCAGAGGAAGAAAGCCTTAAAGCTTTTCAAACCAGAGCATGTCATCCCTCTTGGAACTGTTGGTAAAAATTGATGCTATAGATTAAAATGAGAGAGAAGAAATGATAAAATTCCTCCCCCCCACCCCCTTTTCTTTTTTCTTTTTCTGGGTGACTTTAAATCATTCCCTTCCTGCAGATGGCTTGCTGTGCTGGAATGCCCCATATGTGGCATCATGTGTGTGCAATTACACATTTTGTCTTGATAAGTTTGACGTGTTTCTGTAGCCGGCTGTTTGTCAGTCATCAGCTTCAGCCCCCCTGTAAAGAGTCAGGGTTGTTCTTCCTGTGATTACATTTTAGATCCTTTTCCTTCTCAGCTGAATGACAGGTATTAGCATATTCCTTTGGAGGGTGGTGCTGGGTGTTGGTACCACTTGATGGGGTATTGGCAATCACAGATACTCTGTTTGTCATTTAGCTCAGTGAGAAAAAAAAGTGTCTGAATCTGATAATGGAGAACACAGAAGTAATGCTAGCAGCCAAATGTCTGCTTTAGCCCTAAATCACTTGTTTCCTAAAGCAAAACAAATCTGAAGTGTGGGAATACCTTGGAGAGGATCTGTCCGTGGGAACTCATAGGTACTGATGAAACTCAGCACATGGGGTTTATTGGACTGAATGAGCTTACTGCTGTTTTGTGCATTATTTTTTTTTTAAGTGAAGAAGGCATGTTGTCTTTCTAAATAACTCTTCCCCATGGATGTCTGGGACAGCTCTTCAGTCTTGCCTTGCTTGCCTGTCAGTATTAGGGGTGGATCCTGTGGGTCTGTTGAAAGAAACCTTTTAAAGGACAAGGTGGATTGTTGAGTTGGATTGAAATTCCTGTTGCTTTTAATGTGGCAGATTCGGCTGACTAACTGTCCAACAAACCCATCTGTTTTGGATTTAGAGGAAATATAGGAAAAGCAGGAAAATGCCTGCTCTCTGAGTAGTACAGAATTAGAGCACACAGTGGGAACAGTTCTAGTCTATCAGCTGCAAAAATGATCTCCATCAGTAAATACCACTTTTCTGCACACAGGATCTGTTTCACTTTTTATGCATATGCCTGAATTAGGAACTGTGCTATTAAACTAGCTGTGAGCAGAGTGGTGTGTGCAGACAGGAGTGAAGGCTGCTCATACCTTGTTCTGCAAAGGGAGGAAATTTCCTTCTCCCCAGGCGCAGCTGGATGGGCTCAGCAGAGTGTGTGCCTGTTGCTGTGTTAGGCTTTTTGGGCTCAGTTGTCAGTCGGGACTACAAACCAGAAATTAGTCCATCATATAAAAGTTTCTGGTACAGCTCATTCTCAAAGCAGAGGAAACAATTATCAGTTGCAATCACAGGTAACAAGAGTTCCTGCTGCTGGTCCTTCCCCTTGCTCTCCTCTGCCTCGTGCCCACCCATTGCTGTCTTGCTCTTCTCTCCTCCTCACCTCTTTGTTGAAGGCACCTTGGTAGTTCTTGTTCTGGTCCTTTGCTAACCTGAAGGTGTCCCAGGGGACAGAACACGGGTACTGCGGAGGGACAGTTGTGCTCCACAGCACAACAGTTCAGAAATTAAAATTTTAAAAAACCAAAAATATTGTCCCAGTGTTAGCAATAACTGGCTGATAATTGTTGGCCTGCTGCTTTACCTTACTCTGTTCAGCCCCTTGTGGGTGCTGCTCTGATGTTGTGCCCCATTTCTGTTGCTCTTACCAGCTGCAGGATGGAGGGTTTTGGACACAGCCTCTGGAGCTGGGATGGCTGACACATCCCCACAGCAGTTAAGTGCTGGATGTGAGGCATTGGCTTATCTGCTTGAAGGTCCCTTTTGCAGCCAGAAGGGTATTAAAAGACCACTTTGTACAACAATGCTGAGGATCCCTTTGATCCATGAACTTCTTGTGAGATTCTTACCAAGGCAGGTTTACAGCATTTCTCTTAGCAACTTATTAGCCGTGGGCATTCTTGGATAAAATCACCCTGGCATCTCTCCTGCAAGACTGCAAAACATTTATTTTTCAATGCAATAGATCTGCCGTTGCCACCTGTAGTGTTGGGTCACCATCCTGTTTAGAAAATCCTGACAATGAAGCAGTCAAAGCCAACTGGATGAGTGATGCCTGAGACCTGTATCAACAAAGGAGCCAGTCTTCTTTTCCTCCTTTTTTTTTTTTTTTTACCAGAGCATAAAAAGACTGACTTCTTCTGAATTGAGCCCTTGAGAGAGGTACAGAAACAGCACATGGTAGGGATGGGCAGAAAGGTGGGTGATCTTGGGCCAGGTGGACATTACCAGCAAGGGGGAAGCAGGTTGTGGAGAGGATAAGGATGCAACTGGGCACTATCAAGCAGATTGTCCTGCATGAGTCAGTAAGGATGACTTCTGGCCTCCCCTTCACTGATGTTGGCAGTCACAGATGCCCTGTGATGGACGTGGTGCTGCCTAGGTTGGGAACTAAGCTCTGAGTTTAATGGGCTGAAGTCCTGGCAGACATATGGAGGATGTATCCGAGACTTGACTGAGCCCTACGCAACTGTCCCAACTTGCACTTTGTGCCTTCCACACCAAAGGATTTTTATATTATCATCAGGCAGCCAGGACTCTTGCAATATGCTATTAGTTGTTTTAATGCTGTTTTATTAGTTAATAAATTCTTTTAGCTGTAACTTTAACCTGTAATACTTTGGTATGGGGTGCCTGGGGAGGAAAGCAAGAATCCAGAAATCATGTGAAAGCTTTTAATAAACCATTAGCCCTTCCTGCAGTGCAGTCCTGTGGGAATTAACTGCTCTGTGCATGAGTGAATTCTCCCTCAGCCTTCCATGGGTGGCATAATTTTGTCCTCAGCTGGCACAGCAGATGCTTGACTGCTCTCTTGAGTGCAGTAAATGGGACGTAACTTGTTTTCTTGGTGTTGGGGGACAGCAGTTTCAGAAGCTGGACAAATCCTTTAAAAATAGTGGGCTCAAGCATGTCACTAAACCCTTCCATGGTGCTGGGCTGGGCTCCTTCCTTGTCCAGGCAGATAATACCAGAGCTCCTGCTGAGATAGCCTGTGTTGCTGGTTCTTGTGCCGCTTAGCAGAGATTTAACAACAAGCTGCATTGAATTTGCAAGCAGTGGAACCTAAGCCAGTGTGCTCTGCATGAAAGGTGTACTCGAAAAACCTGGAGCAGGCTCCATCCAGGCCATTTGATGGAGCTGGCACAGCGGTGGCACTTGCTCTGTGTCTCTGCTGCTGTGTTTGTGGGATATATTTTGCCATTTGCCAAGGAAGGCTTTTATTTGAGGCTGACTTTTTTTTTTTTTTTCTCTCTGATGGGGGAGAAATTAATTACCACCCTTGCTCCTCTTACTGCCCTGATGACTAGAAATATTCAGAAAGTTAATATTCAAACAGCTTTAAAAACCGGTATCTCTAAATGTCAAGTTAACGTGCTCTGGAAACAGTCTAACTCAAGGACCCGGTATGAACATCAAATTGCATCTGCTGCCTCAAGGACTTGTGGGATTCTCTGGGGCAAACACAATGGAGAGATTGAGAGTTTATTTCAGCTTTTTTCAGTCTTTCTTCTAAAAGCAAAGTTGTATTTTTCTCATGCCTGTCCTCGCCACAAATGCAGCCTGAACCTGTCTGAGATGGCAGATTAAAAATGAAACCTCATGAATGAGAAATACAACCTGCATTTTTTATGATGGTGGAAAAAGTAAACCCGTTTTAAAATGTGCATATTTTTAAGACAGTAAATGACTAAGTAGGTGAGATGTAGGTATCAATAAATATTTATTCCAAAGAAGTAATCTCCCAGCAGAATTGGAAATTGTCTCATCCTTTTAGGCAATTAAAAATCAATGTTTGTTTTTCAGAGTGGAAGTAACATTTTTCCAGTTGCTTTTGGAGTGTGGCCACTGTTAAGTGAAAAGTTTCACAGCTACACAAGATTTTTTTCAGAATAATTGCACTAAAAGGACAGACTGATTTATAGGATGGATTATAATGATCTTGAAATGCAGGGGAGGAAAAAACTTCCAGAGTTAACCCAAATGTGAAATTATTCTCTGAAAAAGAAGTTGGAAATGGGGGTCTGTAGTCTCCAGGTGGGCAGATGGTGAGTGCTGAGGCTGGGTCACATCTACTCAAGGTAGGAAATAGTCATGGAGGTTTATAAAATTGAGACAAATTATATATTCAAATGAGCCTTATTTTATAGACCAGGTAAACCAATTAAAGCTCTGTAAACACATGAATACAGATTCATGATCTCAAATACAGTCGGTCACTACATGACTGGCTTAGGTACACCTGCCACAAGAACTTAGGGACCTGTTTCTGGGGTTTTGGGGAAGGCTGTTGGTGCCTCCTGAGCCCTGTTTCCTGTTTGTCCTTGGAAGTCTCGGTGTTGCAGACTGTGACATGTGAAACAGCACAAGGAGCAGAACAGTGATCACCACGCTGAGCTGTGGTGCTGGGATTGACCTGTTGCACATGTGCTTGGGTGGGAATATCTTGTAGTGGGAGCACCAGGTCCTTTTGTGTCTGAGGGGACTCTGATGCATTGGTGCAGTGAGTGGTCCCTATCCCTCTCTGGGGATCCTGGCCATGTCACCTGGCTGCCCCAGGGCTGGTCACCTTTGTGGCCAGGAGCTGGTCCTGCCTTCCTGCAGTGGTCAGCACTGTGTGTCAGGTCATTGCAGGCAAAAGACCACAGCACTTAGGTGAGGGGCATTTAATTTTGCAGGAATAATCAGAAGGAACCATTTGATTTCCTCCCACTTACCTTTTAAATTTGTGTCGCCTTGCACACAATTGTGCACACTCTTGGCTTTTTACACCAGCTGCTCTAAATGCATTTTAAAGAGCTGAGGAATGCACACACAGCAAGGTCATATAAATTAATAATTATCTAAGCGCTTCTGCCCTTTTCTGCCTCCAGAAAAGAAGTGGAGGAGGAAAAAAATTTTTAACTGCCTTTTTTCTCACCCTTATTTTTTTCTTCCCTTTTTTTAATCTCTCAAACTCATTTTCAGGGCTGATCCTGGGCACTGTTGTTTCAGCCACAGCCTTGGGCTGGTTTTACTTTGACATTTCACTGTCACATTGCCTGTATTTGAGCCAGCGCATGAATTTTCATTTGCAAATGTGTTTGGGTTTGTAATTCATACAATGCAAATAGCTTAATCACAAGCCATGCAGAACTTGTAATTATCAAAACTTGGAGTACAGAAGAGGTATAAATCATGACAGTGCTGCTTTCCAGCTGCCAATTAAAAATAGGAATTTAAGCTGCCTGAGCGTGGAGGGTTTAGGTTGGGAAGTTTCTGTTTCTGTGTCTTGAAGAAGAGTTAATGAAGAAAGGGTTTGCTCATAACTTCTCATTAAGCAACAACTGGATTTATGAAATACTGGCACTAGTGGAATAATTAGGACTTTTCTATTACTGATGAGTTGGACTCAGAGGGACGCATTATCTCAAAGAGTGCTAATCCTGAAGCCTGTGCTGGTGCTCTATGCAGTGGCTGGAAGTGTGCCTGGACCATGTGGAGCCTGCCTGGGCTGTGCAGGGTGCTGGGAAGAGGAGCACATCCTCAGGTGGGGTCCTCCTGCTACCAGGCTGTGGCCCAGTAGGGGTTGTGGGATCAGGCTGGCTGGTACAAAGTGTGGGACAGGATCTAAATCTGGACTACCTCCTCCTTGGTCACCTAGGAGTGATGCCAGGGGATAGGGGCACCACTTGCTGAGGGGTGGGGAGGTGGCACTGTGGACCATCACTGCTGGCTCTGGGCTATCCAGAGCAGAGGGGCTAAACCGAGGAGAGGGGCTAAACCGAGGAGAGGGGCTAAACCGAGGAGAGGGGCTAAACAAGGAGAGGAGACAGGAGGGATACACAAATGCCATTTGCTGCTTTTTTTGCCCCATTCTTTGGTAATGTGTTAGTGGTACCCAGCACACCAGGGCCCCCATGCCAGTACGCTGGTGCTCTGGGCACTGCCAAAGCTGTGGCCATGGAGCAGATATCAGGAACTACGACTGACTTTTAGTACCAAAGCAGAGTCCCTTTCCTTGGGGAGCCAGAGTTGGTCTTTCACGTTCTCCAGGGAAGCCTCAACCTTCAGGCTTCAAGGGGCTGGCAAGGCAGCATGTTGGGCTGATGGAGCTGGGCAGCCCAGGGTTATCCATCATGATTCCCAGGGTCTGTGGGGATGTTAGGCAGCCTTGTAAGCCTGTTGTAATTTTAAAGCGTTTTGATAATGTTCCCCTCAGCTTTAATGTTACATATCCCTGTGTATGTTCCTCAGTAATTGAAAGGGGTATCGGGCCAATTTGATCTGTCTGGCTTTGACTTATGCTGTCCTTATCTTGCCTTCGTGTCATTAAGAAAAAAATTGGTATTGATCTGAGACTATACCACTACATTGTGCTGCAATTTTTCTTCCTTGCTAGTAGAATCTAAATCGATAAAAGGCAGCTGCTTGTGACGTGGGGCAGATATGATGCTGTCATTTATATATTGTAAATCCAATGATAGCTGATCAAATCAGTGCGTCTGCTGTTCCAAACCTGACATGATTGAATTGTCAATAAAAAAGATTCTACAGTAAGGGAAGTTCTGCTGGCAGTGTAAATGCCTGGAAGCCTCACTAAGTTTGATACAAAATGAAGCAATAAGCTAGGCTATCATTATATAATTCCAACAGCCAAAATATTTGAATACTTGTGTTCTCACATGGTACTGGAGCTTGGGGAAACCTTTTATTGCAACTTGTTTGAAGAAGAATTATTCTGAGACTGAGGAATATGGATGGCTTCTTCTAAAATGAAGGTATGTTGGTGAGGACTAAGAAATAGTGTAGGACTTGTTTGAACTGAAGATGTGCAGTTTCAGGGCATTAGCAGGAAGGTTATCAGTGTTTCTGTTTGCTTGGAAACAAATCTTGCAGGAAGGAATGTGATTGATAGGATGGTAAGAAGAGACTGGCTCTGCTCCTGTGTGGAGTCTCTGTTAACATGAAATCGTAATATGGTTCATGTTTTCTTCTGGACTGCAAAAAAACCTTATATTATAAATCTGTTCATGAGCCTTTTCTTGGGAATTAGGCTGGAAGATGCTGCAGCCAGTGCAAGGTGATGCCAAGCCATTTAAGAGCTAATGGAGTTGCTGCTCTAACTTCTCAGAGCTGATTCAATTTCTGCTACCCAAAGACCTCACTGTACCATGTCTCAGCCCAGCCGGAGGAGAAGTGCCAGCAGGGAGAGAGGCTGGTATGTAATCTGCTCCCCTGCATCCCCCAGTGGAGTGTGCTGGCGTGGAGATGAAGGGGAATAGGACTCAGGGAAACACATGGAAATGTGCAGTAAAATCTAAGTAAAAATGTGCCTTGCCAGGCTCCAAAAAGACCTTGCACATTCAGAGCACATTAAACTCTTGGACACAGCCTCACGTAGTGTTTTTTTGTGACACCATTTGGTGAGATGTAGTGAGGTCAGATGAGGCTGTGCAATGATCCTATGAGATCTTGGCTGGATCCTGAAGGTATCCGTATTATGGTATCCCGCAGTGGTAGGGAGGAGAGCAGAGATCCAACAGGTGGGAATTGTACAGCAAGATTGATTTATTTAATTATTTTACAAACTATTTTATAGACTTTTTCTTCATAGTCTAATTGCCCATGGAGCCGGGGAGGGGGAGTTCGGATATCTCTCCCTCACATGCCTCTGAAACGGACGAGCCAGCTTTACTGCTACAGTCAACGTCTAGCAGCAGATTAAACAAAGACTGCCATGTGCGTAGTAATTCTAGCACTGACGGATGCCCAGATGGGAGCTTGCACCAGATAGCACAGCCTAGTTCCTGCCACAGCCCAAAATCCGGGGCAGTATCTGCGTTCAGGGAGAAACCATGCAAATCACCCCAGTCTAACAATGCACAGAGTGACTCCTTAGAGATGGAGGCGTACATTGAACTGATAATACCTTTCCAGACTGATAGCACAGCGTCGGTTTTTAAGCCACTGTTTGCCATTCTTTCAGTCCCTTCAGACATCCTGGTCCGGGGTGGGGGGGAAGGGAACAGCATACCTCTAAAGAAATTTGGCTTGGCTCGCAGCGTGCAGGACACAGATAACATCGGGGTCACCAAATATTACAGTATCCCGCAGTGGTAGGGAGGAGAGGAGAGATCCAACAGGCAAATTGTGCAGCAAGATTGATTTATTTAATTATTTTACAAACTCTTTTATAGACTTTTTTCTTCATAGTCTAATTGGTCAAAGGATCAGCCACCCCTTGGGGGCGATTGGCTAAAATCCTAAAACATCCATTGTCAAAATATTTTTCTACTGTACCGTAAACAAAGCTCTGCAAGGTTGCAGATGTTCATAGTTTATAGAACTCTGCTACTGTCTTCTGTGAGAGAGAAGAGTATCTCTCGGGACTGGAAAGAAACAAGAGAAATTCCTGCTAGCTGTATTTTTGTATCCACATATCCATGTAGATGGTGACCTGTGGGAATGGGTCTGCATCCAGCAGTGTGGTATTTTAAACTTGTTCATTCTCTTTGAATACATTTTTCAAAGTTAAATGGCCAGTAGTATTGTGAGCTTTCATTTCTACAGATAAGCTTGGACCAAATGCTTCCTCATGCCAGGGTTTTCCTATGTTAGAAATGGAGAGCTTTGTGTCCCTGCAATGCTGGCTGCTGTGTGCAGCTCCTTAGTGACTTTCCCCACAATCTGCTGGAGGAAACCTCATTCTCTGCCCTGCATTTCTGCTCCACTTTTTCCCTGCTTGGTAGTTACTCGTGGACCTTGCTGATAGCCGTAGCTTTTAAAGGATGTGCTAATTCAATTGCTTGTGATTGACTGTGTTCTTAATCTCTTTATTGTGTTTCACCAATTTAGCTAAATCCTAAATCCATTAGGTACTCTCAGATTGCTTTACAAGTGTCCAGAGGAGGTGATTCCAATAAATCCACCCTAATTCTCTCTGCAGACAGGGTTTTAAGACTTCAGGCTTGGGCTGGAAGAAGAGTGGACTGATGAAGGAGTGGGCCCGCACAGGAACACGAAGGGTGAGAAGCAGTTTAGCCTCTGCTTCTTTACTTTTATTTTCTACCATCTAGTTGATGCTACTGTCTACTTCACTTTCTTGATGGAGAGAAAAACTTTGAGATGCATGTGCTGAGAAACCAGCTGTGGGGACTCCCAGTCCCCTTTCACAAAAAACAATGAGGAATTGAAATAATGTTCTGTTTGTTAAGTGAGGGTGGCAAAGCTCACTTAACAAACAGCATTTCCTGTAATGCTCTTTTCTTCTATGTTTTTTGCCCTCCTGTATGAGGGTCGGTGTACTGGCATTGCTAAACACAAACCTGGCACTTGCTAACTCTTTTTTTTCCTGTCCAGTTTGCATTGCTTTTATGCTGCTTAAGCCAACAGAAATGCTTTGTTTTAGGACAGGAACTGTAGCTAATAATTCATTCAGGAGCAAAGGAAATCAGCTTTTTCTGCCTAATTGTCCTTTCCTAGCTTTGGAAGTGAACACTGCAATATGGTTGGCTCTGGGGGTGCCATCACACCCTGGTGCTGGGGAGGGTGGGAGCCCCAGCCCCTTCAGGGGCCCAGCCCC
>NW_008236209.1:7393177-7395675 GCF_000691975.1 Corvus brachyrhynchos
AAGGGGCAGTGCCCCCGGCCCGGGGGGGCCGGGAGGCTCGGAGCCCCCCACCTTCCAGCAGGCGAGCTCCGACCAAAAGGGAAATCCTGCCTTTCTGTGCGGTTTAAATATGTAAATTGTGAGAAGCGCAATTGGTCTTAAAGACTGTCCATCAACTCAGGGTCAACCCAACACACTAATAATTCATTCAGGAGCAAAGGAAATCAGCTTTTTCTGCCTAATTGTCCTTTCCTAGCTTTGGAAGTGAACACTGCAATATGGTTGGCTCTGGGGGTGCCATCACACCCTGGTGCTGGGGAGGGTGGGAGCCCCAGCCCCTTCAGGGTCCCAGCTCTGGTGCCGCCCAACCCGCGGGGAAAACACATCTGAATTTCCAGTGCTGCATCTGGGAGGAATCATTTGTGGTTTGTGGCTGTTTGAAATGGCATCTTGTGCTTACATACTGCTTGTTAGGTCTGGGGATAAATGGCATGTCAGCCTGGGAAATGGGGAAGGGTAAGATGCCCATATTTAAAACCGGTTGGCTTTGTTAATCTATAAAGGTAAAGGCTCGGACTCCATCAGATCAGGGTAGAGTTACACTGATGCTCTGGAAAGAAAAGGAGTAAAAATCTTCAGGAGTTTTACGGCACTGTAGCTTAAGCTAGTCAGTCTTTGGGAGATTTGGGTATATTTTTGTTGTAGTGGGGAAGTAAAGATTAGGATGGAACATGAGTGTCCTCATAGGAAACATGAATTTGCAAAACATTTTGCTTTCTCACTTGAGTGGAAGCATGTGATTTTCAGTTCCCATAACCTCAAGGCATTACAAAATCATGATTAAAGCCCTAAGAACAATGTGATTGGCATTAAAATTGGTAAGTTTGAAAAATTATACACTCTGAGGTTTTCCTTAATTTACTTTTCTTGTCTGCCAGCGCTACAGGTCACAGTTTCAAGCCTTTTCCCACAGCAGCAAGGGCTGGATTGTTTTGGTTTTTAATTGTAAATGGAGGTCTTTATGTAATCTGCTCTGTCCAAAGCTGGGGCTTCAGGAAAACAACAGATTGTGCAAGATCTGAGAGCAATTACAGTGGTTGGGAATAGATTCAGCCTTTGTCAAAAGTGAAACTTTGCTACAACTGTCACTTATTGAAGTGGGGAGTGTGCCAGTTGGAACCTATATGGTATTTATATCCCTTAAATGATAAGGTATGAAAATGTTCACCTTGCAAAAAGCAATTGTTCTTATTAAAGGTCTGTTTATTAAACAGCTATCTCTATTTGATCTTTTTGGTGAAGAAAAATACACTATCGACTGTATATACAAATTGGATGATAATTTGGGTAATGCTTGATGATGGGAAGTCAGGAGCACAGCAGTGGCTCTGGACAGCAGAGGTGTAGATGGCACTTCCAGCATTTTCTATTGTTACCCTTTTTTTTTTAAGTTGTGGCCTGTTTAATTCATGGTTAATGATGGTTAATTCATTCATGTGCAATTAAAAATGCCCAATGCAGACTTCATGGAGACTGCACATAAAACACAGAGGCTTAGTAGGGTATTAGAGATTCATCTGGGTTCCTGGAATACAGAGGATCTTTGCTTTGGCTTGTGTCTAAGTGGTCTTTGTTTAACTGATAGCTGCTAAGTTTGTTTAACTGATAACACATGTTGTGCTGTTACTGGTGTTGACCTTTTCCCAGTTAAACTGGCTTAAAATGAGAGTATTTATGGGGAGATTCTGCAGCCCTGGCGTCCATGGACTCTTTGTCTGGGCAGAGGCGGGATTGGTGTTTGGGGGCGCTTCAGCAGAGAGCTGCATGTTCGCAGATTTTAATGGCTCTTGTTCCAGATGGCTTTTAACATACTCCCTACACAGGCATCCTGGGCAGGAACTGCTTTTTCCATTGCCAGTTTAGGTTTTGCCACTGTGGTTTCATTACACTTCAGGTTTCTTGAGCACATAAAATGCTGTCAAATTGTTAACAGGAGGAGGAGGAGACAGGTTTGCAGCACAGCCTCGGGCTCCACAGTAGCAGAGCTGCTGCTGTGTGTAAGGGGAAATCAAAGGAGTGCTTTGTGCCCCAGTCTGGAGCCTTTAAAGAAAGTCTGGGTCTGTCTGTGGGGGCCTGCTCTGAGCTGCTGCTTCTGGACATCAGGAAGAGCTTTTCCAGTATATGTCACAGTGACTGGACTGAGTTTGAAGAGAAGTGTCAGCAATGGAGCGAGTCCATCCCATCTGATTGCTGGCAGCTTTTCACTCAGCCATGGACTGAGCCTCCGTGAGCCTGCTGAGAGCCTGTCTCAGCTTTGTTCACCTGCTTTCAGCTGCCTTGAAGTTCCAGGGAATCTGTGAAGTGTTTGTAATGGAGAAGCACATGGGGAGGGTAGCCACAGTGTTGCAATGTGACTGTGGTCAAGTGTTTTCCAGAAATGTTTTTGAGGATGCAGGGATGTCATAGAGGATTGTTGCTCTTCTGCTGTCCCCAGCCCTTTCCCTGCCTCCAAAGGCCCC
>NW_008236209.1:7395798-7412266 GCF_000691975.1 Corvus brachyrhynchos
GTCCCTGCCTCCAAAGGTCCCTCTGTTGAGGGCTCAGGGTATCCCTAGATGGAAGTGTAGACTGCCCATCAACTGTGGGCAAACTGCCCTGGTGCTTCACCCTTTTTGTCCTGGCTCGGGGTGAGGCTGTTCTGAGGGACCTTCAGGAAGGTCCTTGGGAAAGGGACCTTCCAAGGTCTTTGGGTCTCATGTGAAAAGTGGAAAACCTTGGAGAAAAACAAGAATGTTTGCAGAATGCTATTTATTTCAAACAGGAAAATGGATTTTGATATAAATATGGGATACTGTCTGCAAAGAGGTTGTTCACCCCTCTTCACCCATGTTGAGAAGTAAATTTTTTTCCTGTGGCAGACACAAGCATACAGGTCTCCTCTTCTCTCTTCCCAAGGATCTTTTCCATGCCATGGTGCTGCATGGTGCTGGAGCTCGGCTCTGGCTTGGGTGAGGGAGATTTGAACCCAGATCCCAGAATCATTAAGGTCTGAAAAGACTTCCAGAATCATTGAGTTCAACTATTAATGCAACACCTCCATGTTCATCACTGAATTATGTCCCCAGGTATCATGTCCCTGCATCTTTTGAACACTTCAGGGATGATGACTCCACCACTTCCCATAAGCAGCAAATGATTAGTTCAAAGATTGGAAAACGGGTTGGCTCTGCTTTTTCATTTGTAGAGGCTGTTAAAACTCCCACTATTTTGTTATTAAAAAGGATCCATCTCTGACATGCTTGAGCCAGTCCGTTAAGTGCAAACCTGATAGGAAATTTTTGGTTCTTGACAAGAAGTGAAAGAAAAGTGGCTCTTCAAAGGGAAGTGTTCTCCTGGCAGGAGCAGTGGTAGGCTTGGGGTGGGGGAAGGCAGTTGTCTTTGGATCAGAATTCTGTATTTGAACCTGAGCTCTTTTCCCCCTTGGTTTTTCTTCATGGATATAAAAAAATCAGCTGTTGATTCCCAAAGCAACTGAATAATTGTACCTAAATTGTTATAACCTCTCAAATATGTCAGTGCTTCCACTGGAAGAGGAGATTATGGATGGGAGGAGAAGCAATGTGAAGGTTTAGAAAAAGGCGATGCTTTTTCTTATTCCGTGGAGGATGTCTGTAGATGGAAGCGTGCAAGCACTTACTCAAAGGCTCACTAAGACATTAAATACCTGCAGAGGGTACATTTTAGACAGGCCATGGTGCATTATGTCTTTGAAATGACCCTCATGGACTCTGCCCTCCTTGTTCAGCAATAAACTAATTCTCAGGACTAATGGTAAAATTCTGGAAGGCATGAATTCCCAACTTAAATAGATTTACAGTGAGTTAATAGATTTTCCAGCATATCTCTTGCAACCTATTTGTGGTGGCATCATTTTAACATGCACAGTTATTGAAAAAATTGTCAGGATTTACAGTCTTCTCTGACCTGTGCTTTTGACACCTAGGAAACACTCCATAATAGACATAACATTTGCAGTATGGATATAGACCTTGTGTGGAAGTGTTCAGACAGGAGGTCTCTCTGGGTAGTAACTTTTCCTTGGGAAAAAGGGGATTTTGGGATTATGAGCATCTAATACTTAACAAATGTCACCAAGAGGGTCACATGTGCCACGAGTTGCAGAATAGACAAGTCAGAACAGTGTCATGATGAAGATGAACCTTCAGCTTTTTAGGTAATATATTCTGTGTTGGTTTCCACATGCAGCCTTTGACATACACGATCTTTATTTTGAAAGGACTACGATGAAAGTATCATTTGGAAAAGCTGTTTATTTTTTTCCCAGGCATATTTTTCCTTGCTCCTTTTGTTATTATTTATAAATCAAAAGTTACATTGATCTGGAGATTATGTGTTAAACCATGTCTGAGCAGTGGTTGGTCTATTACTGAGAAAAGCAGCTGCCATAAAACTTTTGGTAAATTTATTGATCAATACTCTCCATATTTCTCTTCAGAAAAAGAACAAGCTGAATTTTAATTTACTGGGAACGCAGCTGAACATGTGGCCCCTGCATCCAGCAAGGGATTTAAGCCTGTGAGGAACTTTCCAGAGATGAACAGTGCCATTACTTTGCAGAGGATTATTCATGTTCTTGAAGGAAAGCCTCTCTGGAGAGGGCAGTGGAGCCTTGGATCAATTCCTGGCATCTGTGGTTGAGTCTTCCTCTTGAGAGCCAAATTATCATCTTGTGCTCCTTTTACAATGGTTGCCTTATTCTCACAGAGGGGAAGAAGGAGACGATCTTCCTTGTAAAATGAGTGTTAATCAAGCCAGGGCTTTGAGCCAGGACAAGCAAGATGCAGGAGCCACGTGGAATGCTGGGTGGGGACCACCCATGGGCTCAGCTGGTGCCACCAGGACATGGTGTCCCACATTCTGCTTCCTCCCTGGGCTGGGACCTGCCCCTGCACCGACTTAGAAACCAAAGTCAAAATCAATCAAACAAAGAGAGCCCACAAAAAAACCCCAAACCAACAACCACCTGAAAAAGCCAAGCAAACAACCGTTGCTCAAACAGACAAAGGCAACCCACCAAAAACCCAACTCAAAAAACCTATCAAACCACCCTTCCCCATAAACAAACAAAACAATACCCAACCTCCCCCCCAGCAAAACCACCAGTGTTTTGAGGGGCTTCACTCAAGGTACCACAGAGGAAGGGAGAGAATAAGTGAGTCTAGTTTTTGGATCGTGGTGAGGCTGGAAACTGGGGGCCATGGGTAGGTTTTCCTTTTTTTTTTTTTTTTTTAAAAGGATGGAGATAGTGCCTGGTGTTTGTGTGCCGGGCATGCCCTGAGTCCTGTTACAGGGGTGCTGCTGTGAGTATGGTGTCCTGTGTCAGCCCCTGTGGTGTTTCGGACAGGAGGGAGGTTGGGTACCCTGCTCTCTGTCAAGCAAGAGCAAGATGCAGCTAAAATATTCTGCAAATGCTCAGTGACTCAGGTGCTGCCAGGGGACATTGGAGTGGCTGCTTGCACGTGTGCTCCTGAGGTGATCCACAGTCTTATTTCCAAGTTGGAAACCTCTGTCTTTCTCTGAGGTGTCTTGAGACAAAACCAGCTTGAAAATCACCGAATTGCTTTTGAGAACTTGGACATTGTTGTGTGTCTTGGAAACAGTCACTCCTTAGGGGGAAGAGTTACACCTGTATTGGTTGCTGTATGTTACTGAGTAAATGGCTTTCCCAAGTTCTGCTGGCGCAGGTAGGAAACTAATAAGAGAAATAAATGGGCTGGAGTGACTAAAAGAGTGGTCAACAGGTGGCCTGAAGTAAGTTCAAGTCCTACACGTTACTACAGGGATCAAGAACTGATCTTCTGCCATTTGCTTTTCATCAGACAGTTGAGATACTTTAAAGAGAATTTGGCCAGGAGAGATTATTAAGGAAGGAATTTGCTGCTTAAATAAATAGTCTGCTCTCCATTGTTGGAGACTTAACAGGCTGATAAAAGCCCTCTGGAATGAAAGGGAGCCTGGAAAGCTCGTCTCAGATCTGCCTTGCTCTGAAGTTACTGAGACCAATGCACTTTCAAAGAATTTTTTTCAACTTTTTGAATACAAGCTCAACTTGACCTGGTGGCTTTCTTTATCTTCATTCATTCTGATGAATAAAGGAATTTGCTAGGCTTGCATTTTTTCAGAAGTTGCTTATAACTTTTAGTTTAAAATACATGGAGGAACTATACAAATTGGTGTCCTGGTCTTTAGAACTGCTTGGCTTGTAAATTTGGGTGGGAGTGCATGAAATCACTTGCCCTCTGCTTGATATGTGTGGCTTGTCATTCATCTTTGGAGAGGTATGCTGCTTTTTCAATATCTTTATAATCCCATTAGGTGGATGTTGCAGCCTCCAATTAGTAAAGGCTGTGTGGGTGACCAAGTACTGGGCTTTTATTGGGTTTTCGTTGTTGTTTTTCTGTTTTGTTTGTTTGGTTGAGGTTTTTTGTTTGGTTTTGGTTTGGTTGGGGTTTTTTTGGAGGGGGGGTGTGGAAATGCACTTTGTGTTTAAAAATAAAACCAAAACAATCCTAGATGTGCTTTTGCAATGGTAAAATGCCTGGATCTGTAATACCTGCTCAGTTACCCAGGGCAGAGAGGTCCTTTTCCCAAGGTGTTTGTAGCTGTTCCTGCTGCACTGGGCTGTGCTCCCTGGTTGAGCACCTGGCTTGAAATAAGAGTTGTAGATGGAGTCTGTTGTCTCTGCAGCAAACTGGAGAGGTAAGAGAGACTAGGAGCAGAGAAAATAAGTATTTGGGATAAAAAAAATGGGGAAGGTGAACTTGAACCCTGGGCCTCATGTGGGTTTTGGCATCAGGATGGAGGCGTGGTGTTGGAAAAATCCGGCGACTCTAGCGGGGGGAGAAATTGCAGACCAGCCAATATGGTTGATAAAAGCAAGCTCCGTTTATTAGCAATCCAGAGGCACTTATGTAGTATACCAGCTTGTTAACTCTTAATTGACTCAAACCTATCAAAGCGCATTTCTGCTTCTACCTAATGAGACTACATTCGCAAGCTTCTACTAGTTATGTTATCATTAAAAAATTCAGAGTTGACCCTCCTTTCTCCGGGTCTTATCTGCGCAGCTGCACATCCTCAAACTCCCTTTTTGTTCTCAGGCCTGTTTCTCACACAGGCACTTCTCATGCAGGCAGTTTCTCACACAAACCTTTGCTTTCAGGCCTTTTGCTTGTACAGTTATTGATTTGTTCCCTTTATCAATGATCCATGTCCCTGATCCTCTAACCATTTCCCAACAGCGTGGGGTGCATGGAGAGAAGTTTATCTTTCTCTCATCCGACAGGTTACCAGTACAACCTTTTCCTCTACCAGAGCTACCTTTTAACTGCAGAAGCCTCTTACATTTTCTCTCTGTACTTTTCCAGCTTGCACTCCCAGGGCTTGGATTGAGCCTGCTTCTCTAGGCCCTTATTCCTCTTGCCCTTTGATTTTGATAAAGAATCATGTTCACTCACCACTTGCGCCAGCCTTGACTGTTGGCATTTTTAACTTTGCCTTTATTAAATTTCCAGGAATCTGTTAAGCATTCACACATCTGTCACGGCATGAAGCATTACCTTTCCTGATGCTCAGGAAAACAAATTATACAATGGATGTGCAACCCATATTTAATAAAAAACGCCAAAGCCATGTGTTCAAGCATGAAGCCCCAGGAAAGATTTTACTGCAGAGTCATTCTTGTAAGGTGTTGGCTGTGAGATTTTGGGGGGTTTTTTTAGCTTTCACTGGGAGTGTAGGTTTCCTGTATTTACTTGGGTACTCCCAAGGGTCTCTAGAGATCTCTCAAGGCATCCTGGTGCCCCTCCAAAAAACATTGTTTGTCTGTGGTCTATTCCAGCACCCCTGACTCTGCCTTTTGCTGTCATGACTTGTGGATGCCAGTGTGGGGTACAGAGCACTGCGCTGAACTCCCTCCAGGCAGGGTCTGGTCCAGGCAAGGGGCTGGTTGGAAGTGGGGAGCTGTGGGCACCAGCATTTCTTGTTTCCTTGCTTCTAGGCTGGTAGCAGCTTGTGTTGGTGAGCTCTAATGTCTGCATTAACAAAGTTTTTGTGTGCAGGATATAAATATTAAATAGGAGAACCACAGTGTGACTAACTGTGTAACAGCTGGACTGTTACCTGGACTGGAACAGGAGCACATTTTCAGGGCAGTTTGAGTGGGTATAATGAGATGGATCATACAGTATTTTTATTAGAAACTTCAGGGAGTGTATTTCAAACTGTCAGGGCACTAGATAAGCTGAACAATTAAAAATAAATGGCTTTGGAGCTTGGTGTTTTGATAGAAACTAATAATTAAGAGAAGATGCTTTTCTGACAAAAGGGTAAGGATTTGGCAATGGCTGGTGAGCAACACTGGCTTGGAAACTTGTAACTTGGGTCCTGTGGGAATGAAGGCAGTGGGCATGGGGCTGGAAGAAGCCCCATCTCATTTAAAGACTGGACCTTTGCTCTCTTGGACTGGTGGTGATGGAGCAAAGGTAGAAAGTGCAAACCTCGATGGCTTAAAATTAAGAGAGAATAACTGAATTGTTCCACTTTCTATTACTAATGCTTTGAAGCTAATCTCAAAAGCTTGGGAGCTTGAGACCATAATTTTTATGGTGACAATACTCAAACCTATCAAAGCGCATTTCTGCTTCTACCTAATGAGACTACATTCGCAAGCTTCTACTAGTTATGTTATCATTAAAAAATTCAGAGTTGACCCTCCTTTCTCCGGGTCTTATCTGCGCAGCTGCACATCCTCAAACTCCCTTTTTGTTCTCAGGCCTGTTTCTCACACAGGCACTTCTCATGCAGGCAGTTTCTCACACAAACCTTTGCTTTCAGGCCTTTTGCTTGTACAGTTATTGATTTGTTCCCTTTATCAATGATCCATGTCCCTGATCCTCTAACCATTTCCCAACAGCGTGGGGTGCATGGAGAGAAGTTTATCTTTCTCTCATCCGACAGGTTACCAGTACAACCTTTTCCTCTACCAGAGCTACCTTTTAACTGCAGAAGCCTCTTACATTTTCTCTCTGTACTTTTCCAGCTTGCACTCCCAGGGCTTGGATTGAGCCTGCTTCTCTAGGCCCTTATTCCTCTTGCCCTTTGATTTTGATAAAGAATCATGTTCACTCACCACTTGCGCCAGCCTTGACTGTTGGCATTTTTAACTTTGCCTTTATTAAATTTCCAGGAATCTGTTAAGCATTCACACATCTGTCACGGCATGAAGCATTACCTTTCCTGATGCTCAGGAAAACAAATTATACAATGGATGTGCAACCCATATTTAATAAAAAACGCCAAAGCCATGTGTTCAAGCATGAAGCCCCAGGAAAGATTTTACTGCAGAGTCATTCTTGTAAGGTGTTGGCTGTGAGATTTTGGGGGGTTTTTTTAGCTTTCACTGGGAGTGTAGGTTTCCTGTATTTACTTGGGTACTCCCAAGGGTCTCTAGAGATCTCTCAAGGCATCCTGGTGCCCCTCCAAAAAACATTGTTTGTCTGTGGTCTATTCCAGCACCCCTGACTCTGCCTTTTGCTGTCATGACTTGTGGATGCCAGTGTGGGGTACAGAGCACTGCGCTGAACTCCCTCCAGGCAGGGTCTGGTCCAGGCAAGGGGCTGGTTGGAAGTGGGGAGCTGTGGGCACCAGCATTTCTTGTTTCCTTGCTTCTAGGCTGGTAGCAGCTTGTGTTGGTGAGCTCTAATGTCTGCATTAACAAAGTTTTTGTGTGCAGGATATAAATATTAAATAGGAGAACCACAGTGTGACTAACTGTGTAACAGCTGGACTGTTACCTGGACTGGAACAGGAGCACATTTTCAGGGCAGTTTGAGTGGGTATAATGAGATGGATCATACAGTATTTTTATTAGAAACTTCAGGGAGTGTATTTCAAACTGTCAGGGCACTAGATAAGCTGAACAATTAAAAATAAATGGCTTTGGAGCTTGGTGTTTTGATAGAAACTAATAATTAAGAGAAGATGCTTTTCTGACAAAAGGGTAAGGATTTGGCAATGGCTGGTGAGCAACACTGGCTTGGAAACTTGTAACTTGGGTCCTGTGGGAATGAAGGCAGTGGGCATGGGGCTGGAAGAAGCCCCATCTCATTTAAAGACTGGACCTTTGCTCTCTTGGACTGGTGGTGATGGAGCAAAGGTAGAAAGTGCAAACCTCGATGGCTTAAAATTAAGAGAGAATAACTGAATTGTTCCACTTTCTATTACTAATGCTT
The DNA here is from genome assembly GCF_000691975.1 of Corvus brachyrhynchos. Taxonomy (NCBI): domain Eukaryota; kingdom Metazoa; phylum Chordata; class Aves; order Passeriformes; family Corvidae; genus Corvus; species Corvus brachyrhynchos. The sequence goes on from NW_008236209.1 coordinate 7,403,545, forward strand.
TGAAGCTAATCTCAAAAGCTTGGGAGCTTGAGACCATAATTTTTATGGTGACAATATTGTAAAAGTAATCCAAAAGGCTGTGTCATAGTTGGAAAAAATAGCATTTCCTAAGCTTTAAACCCAAATGTGCTCAGAGAAACAAACCCTGTAAGAGCAGCAGTGGCACCATCTGATGGGTTTTGTAATGCCATAGACAAAAGTAATTATACTGCTTAGAAGAGCTTTTGTCTCCAGATAATGTTGTTAAAAACTTGCAGTGTAGTGTAAATCATAACAGAACAAATCTGGAGGCTGCTCTTATTGCTGCCAGGGGAAATTCTCTTAGATTTTGTTTCCTTTCTGCTCAATATATTGCAAACCTTTTCCAAGCTGGTAAATAAATATTACCTGCTGTTTGAAAAATGACTTGGGGTTCGTCTCACCAGTAGTGCCTGTGGCCGTTGTTGCAAACAGTTGTTCCTCTCTTGGTGAGCTCTGCTGTGTTTTGGGAACACAGGCTATTGTGATGGGGCTGAAGTTGTCTGATTCATTGGAGATACTAAAGAAGAACATTTCTTCCTTTTATAGCTCACTCAGATGAGGATTCCCCTGGCTTCTTTTTTCCACTTCTGAGCAGTGCCACAGCAAGAGCCAGGTCAGATAATATTTGGTTGAGCTTACAAACACCCAAACTTTTAGCATTTCTTTGATGAACATTTGAATTCCAATCCATGGACGTTGGTGTAGTGTTTTTGAGGGGCTCAGCAGGTTTGGCTTTTAGATGTAAGGCATTTTTAAACGTTTGGGAACCTTGGGCCTGCAGGAAATGCAGTGACTGCATTAGGAGCTGATTAATGAACTGATGAATTTTCCATGTCCTGCCTGGACATCCATGCTTTTCTCTCAGGGTGGAAATGATTCCTGTGGGCTGAGAGATTCCAGTGCCAAGCTCTCTCCTGATGATTTGTTATTTGTGTCCTGAGAAGTGAAGTGAGAAGTTTTGCCATCAGCAGGGAAGTGCCAGAGATCAGGTGGAGCCAAGGCAGGTAAAGTCTGGCCATACCAGAGGCTCTCTGACCCCTGAAGTTATTGCTGTGCCTTGTGCAGAGAGTTTGGTTTCAGACCTTGTGAGCAGGGACCCTCCAGGGACAGGCCTGGGGAGCAAACCCAGGGACATGAGGAGAGCCATCGAAGCCTAGAAGAGGGACTTGAGCAAATTCACTGAGCTTCAGGAGCTGGGTCTCTTGCTGCCCTGGAGCAGTCGCATCATAGATGAGATTCATTGTGGGAGGAGGAGCACATTCATACCTAAAAGGCATTTAAAGTGCATTTTGTGGAGCTGGTAAGATTTGAAAATGCAGGACAGGGAATCACTGTGTGCCACGTTTGCAGCCTGTGATGCTCCCAAGCAGCAGCATCCTGGGGAAGGTGCAGGGAATCACAAAATGCATCATCGTCATCTGCAGAGGGAAATTCAGCTGACTGCCACTGATCCGTGTTGACCTCAAGGGAGGTTTCTGCTGCATGGAAATCAGTTTCCTGTTCATTTTACAGTTTGGGGTAGTGCATGAGGATTCACTACTCTGGCGCAAACTCCTGGAGGAGATGGCCCTGAAGCTTTTCTGAGGGCATAGGGAAATGGTGATGACACCATGACCTTGTCTAGAATTACTTGCCTGGTTTTCTCCCCCCAAAAAACCCTGAGCCTTGCCGTTACTGGCTCTTGGTAGTGGAATAACAAAGGTTGTAGTTCCTCCCCTGTGAAGATATATCTTAGTGGTCAAGATAAGACAAAGTGTGGGGAGGCAAGTTTTTAAGCAAACAATCCTTTGCAAAAGAGCAAATGGGAGTTGTGAGCTCAGCTCCTGAGAGGAAGCGGGAGTAGACATGGTGGGAGCTTCCCTGCTCAGAGAGCGTTTATGGTTGCAGGATTTATGTGTCTAGATGTCAAGAAACAGGAAAATCAAGGTTATAGGTGCAGTTTTAATGCCTTGGTATCCATGTGCTGAGGGGTGCATGGGTCACACAGTCCTGCACCTCCACCTATCTTGTTCCTTTCCCAGGTGCCCCGTGGATGATGAGCTGCTGGTGCAGCAGGTTTTGCTGTGGAGCCCCTTCACCTTTGCTGAACCATTGCCAAGAGGACTTGCTGTGCTGTGTGACACCCAGAGAAGGGCAGCTGTCCATGTTGGAAGCTTGGCTTTACAGCAAAACCAGAGCAACACATTACTGGAGGGGCAGCATGAAGACTATGACATGTCATGGTATCTGACTGCCATGGTGGAACCTGCTGTCCCTCCTCCCAGTGGTCACAGTGGTGTGTGGAGGTGGCTCCACACAGCTCCTGTGGTGCTCATCTTTGGTGAGCTGGCATGGGAGGCAAAAGGAGGACAGACCTTGTTTCTGGCTGGCGGCAACTTTCCAAACACCTTCAGCTGCTTGTGGGGCAGCACTTGCTGAACTTGGAATTGGAGGTGTCATCTCTGTAGCTGTCCCAGCTCTGCAGCTACCATCAGATTTTGGCTCTCCCCTCTCTGGTGGGCTATTGTATGGGAATGGCTCGTTGGGGTCACTTACACCGGCTCCTTGTGGCTCAGGCAACTGCATCACATAATCTCTTAAATAAACCCATCAAGTGGCAGTCATGGCTGAAGCCTCCTGCAGGCTGGGGCAGCCAGTAGGTTAATCCAGAGCTCCTCTGGCCCTGCCGCCGACCCCTTTGAAGTTCCTGCAGCTTAGGAGGCAGCGCGCTTTCTCAGGAAAGCTGGCATTTTACTAAGCAGCAGACTTTTATTATCTGGGCTGAGAACGCAGTGATTTCCTTCTCCTGCCAGTAATCCCCACTCAGGGCACTGTTATGCTCTTTTACAATTTACTTTCTCTAATTGCCAGTTTGCAGTGGCCATGCAGCTCTCCTTGGGCTGTGTTCTGGGGAATTTTTGCACTTCGAAAGGAGCTTAGTCCTTCCCTTCTGGTTGCTGGAATCGGGCAGCAATTCCTCTCCAGGTACTTCAGCAAGAGTCCAGCCTGAAAAATAAGTAATAGCCTGTGCTTTTCAGCTAGTGACTGATACCTGTGAGAGTGGGTTCAGCTGTTTCATTCATCCTTTGGGAGTCCTGATAAACTGCCCTCGAATGATACAGTCAACAGATGTACAGTACCAGGGCTTGGTTGGTGATGATGCTCTGGCTCCCATCCTGTAAATGCTGCCTTGGTTTCTCTTTCCTGGACCAGTGTCTAAGCCACAAGCAGACAGTTTCTCCAAGAGAAATGCTGTGGGAAACGTTGCCAAAGTCTTCTCTAAAGTCCTAGTAGACAACATCCCCAGCCTTTCTTTGATCCACCAAGCTGGCCACCTTATCATAGAACGAGATGAGATTGGTCAAGCAGGACCATGAACCCATGTGGGCTGGGCCTGATGCCCTGGTTGTTTTGTACGTGCCACATGATGGTACTCAACGTGATCTGATCTTCTCAGGTATTGTCACATTTGCCAGCCTCCAGTCTCCTGGGACCTCCCTGGGTAACCAGGACTGCTGGTAAATGAGGGACAGTGGCCTTGTGAGTTCTTCTGCCCACTCCCTCAGTACCCTTGGGTGGATCCCATCCAGCCCCACTTTAAGTGGAGTAGCAGACCCCTGACCATTTTCTCCTGTATTATGGGGACTTCATTCTACTGCCCATCTCTGTCTTCCAGCTCAGGGTGCTGGATACCTGGAGAAAAACTGGTCTTACTATTAAATACTGAGGCCAAGAAGGCATTAAGTACCTTAAGAAGGTACTTATTAAGAAGGCGTCTGCCTTTTCCTCATCCTTGGTCACTGTGTTTCTCCCTGCATCCAATAAAGGATGGAGTTATCTTGAGCGTTTCTTTTGCTGTGAATGTGTTTAAAGGAGCATTTTTTATACTCTGCTATGTGCACATCTGTGTGTATATTCTACAGTGATGGAGATTGTAAAACGTGAGCCCTGCTCAGCCGTGCAGTGCTTCTGCCTGCTGAAGTTGGGGGCAAGTCTGATGCCTTGCTTTGTATTCACACTGCTTGAGCCAGACTTGCAAAACAGCTGCCTTAAATGGCAGTTTTTGAAAATATCCTTGAAATTAAAAAAAAAATAGAACAGAGAAAAGATTAAATTATCCTCCAGCAATGAGAGTTTCAGTAATGCCATGTTATGAGTTGGGCAGATTTTACCAGCAGCAAATCCAGGCTGTGGGATTTTATGGGGGATTAGAAGCTTCTGTAATGCAGTGACCCCTCTGTGTCCCTGTGAGGTTCCCTCGTGGGAGTGCAGGCGACTGACCCACAAAGTTTCCTCCACTCTGAAGTGCTTGGAGGCTGGACGAGGGTCACTGAAGCTGCTGGTAGCTGGAGATTTAGAATTCCTGCAGCCAGCGCTTTCTGAGGAATATTTCAAAATAAGCAACTACTGTGGGAGTTGGGTGGGAGAGATTTTGGATGTGTAAGACTTCTTTTTTACAAAGTTTTATTATTTCTTGCATCTATTAATAGGGCAGCAGGAGTCTCCATATGCTTTTATAGTCCCTGTTGCGCTTTCTAATGGATATATGCAAAAGCTCTGAGGTGCATAAAATAGACACTCTCAGCCAGTTATTACGATAAAAATTATGTGCATGTCATGACCTTTAAAGCAGTGGGACTGTGTGTGCATGTTCTTCTGATACGCCACTGTTCTCCATTCCTTTCTGAAGCCTTTCTTGCCGTAGGAGGTTTGCATAGGAGCTTGGAATATTTTTCTAATCAGCGAAGAGTCTTTTGGCTCTGATGAGAACTGGCAAAGCACAGAGGAGCAAGAAAACAGAAGAGTGATGACTTTTTCTAAATGGAGCTAACAGAGAAGAGGGTAAAGGCAAATGGTGAGGCACAGCATGAAAATCCTGGCATTGTCTCCACTGCTGTCAAAAAAACACTGGTCCAAAAAGTTCTTTGTGCTTTTTGAGGCAAAAGCTATTCTGGTGTCCTTGAGAAGAAAGAGGGGGAAAAAAGTTTTGTAATCTGTGTGCCCTCTTCAAAGAGACTTTTTTTTTTTTGTTTTAAAACTTTTAATAATAGTTCAACTAGAGTTTGCTCTGCTTGCACAGCCCAGTCTGTGTCAGACTTGCCGTTGTGCCTGGAGAGCTTTCCCATCCTCTGTATGGGGGTGAGGAGCGGGATGCTGGCTGTCATGGCGAGGGAGGCAGGGAGAGAGGGGCCCTGTGTCCTTGCACCACTGCATCCCTCGATCTGTGCTGTGAGGAGGGAAGGATTGCTGTCGCCTGGGAATGCAGATGGTTGTTCTTGGCTTGCCGGGACACTCCTGGTGTGAGTGTCTAGAGCTATGGACAAAATGCTTCAGCAGCATGCCTGGAAGGTGTGCAGGCACCAGATAGGATGGAGACACTGTTTCCAGAAGTATATCAGTAATTTCTGCACTGCTTCCACCACAGCCTTCTGTGTGCTGGGGTGGGGTGCAGCAACAGCACCCTGTCCTTCCAGGCATCCCTGTATAGGGTGCACCCAGGAAGAAAGAGCCAGAAGTTCTGGAAGTGTGACGGTCTTAAAAGCTCTGGAGTAATGCAAGAGGTTATGCAGGGTGAGCAGCAAGGCCCGACATTGCTTGTGATAGTGTTGATACTGAACCTCTGTGGAGATGTGTGAGGCCATGCTCAGCTGCATTCCAGCCTTAACAAATGGGGGAAATAACTCTTATGGCTTTAAAAATTAAACATTCCCTTTAATTACTGAACATGAATAATTTTAATGCAAATTGAGCCAGGATGTGTGTTTCCAGAGTGACAGAGTTGAGAGCAGTTACATTGAGGGGTGTTTGTGACCTGTGAACCAAAAGGCTGTTCATTAATTTTAGCATTTTATGAGTAGTACCTTGGACGGTGGGACATGGGCTGGTAGAGCAAGCTGGCCAAAGAAAAAGACTTCAGTTTGCACTGATGGCCTCCCCTTCTAATGCTTTAAGATGCAAAGTGGTGTGTGTGTAGGTATGTTGTCCTTATATAGTGAGGTCTGGATATTTTGGAAGCCTCCTGATGAGGAGAGATATAATTAAAGGAATAACTGTGCAATGACTGTGGGGTCTTGCCTGCTCACCTTGGGGAGGAGGTGCGGGCTGAAAGTCCTAAAGTCTTTGAAGGTAGAGATGGGAAAATGCACAGTGTTTTTTTCTAGAAAAATTACAGTCTCTGTCTAAAATTTCATGGGACAGTTTGGGACAACCTGATATGTATGAGAGTGTTCCTGGCTGGGCACCCACAGGTGGACATGGCATCACTGTCTCTCAGCATCACTTTGGACAATGGAGCAGCTCACATCCAGGGCAGATGAAACATTGGATCTACAGCTGAAGTGAGCCTGGTGCATTTGGGAAAACTGCAGCACTGTGGGGGCTTTTCCAGTGGCTTTGAGGACACTTGGTGCAGGGCACCTGCTGGAGTTGAGTCAGAATATTGTCTGTGATTAAACTCCTATAAATATTTTCCTTTTCATAACGGAATGTCAGCATTTACTGTTTCCTGATTTTAAACACTGTACAGTTTGTCAAACATTTATCTCTGCCTTAAATTAAGTCTGGAGATAGAATTCCTGTTAATTTCAAATCAATATGAAAGGGGGAGAGAAAGAAATTGCAGTCTAGCCCTTTTCTTGAATCAATATTTTCTTTAAAAGCTGAAATGTTAACTAGATCCTAGGCTTTTTTGCCATTTTGAAATGCAGCTTCTGTTTAAAGAATTTATACGTTTCCCCTGGAAATTGCTGATGCTGGTGTTTTGCAACAGGCACGGCTACCAGCAGGTGTTTGACCCAAGGCAGGCAGGATGGGGTCAGCCCTGGCAGCAGTGATGTGGTAGAACATTATCCTCCCTGTTTCTGAGCTCACCGTCTCTTAATAACGTTTTTTTTTGTTGTTCTGTTTTGCAGAAGCCTTTGAAATTGTAGTGCGGCATGCAAGAAACTTCACCAACAGCATGTTTAGGATCTACTACCAGAGCATGGGGCCCAGGGCTCTTAAATTTGTTGGAGAACTTTTTACTGATATCTCGCTGTACATATTAGGCTCTGACATCAATGTCAATGACATGGTAAATGAATTTTTTGACAGTTTATTCCCTTTGGTTTACTCTCACTTGATTAATCCCGGCTTCCCCGATCCCTCTGTGGAAATGACTGAATGTCTGCGGGCAGCCAGGAGAGACCTCAAAGTCTTTGGGAACTACCCAAAGATGATGATGACACAGGTGTCCAAGTCCCTGCAGGCCACACGAGTCTTTCTGCAGGCGCTGAACCTGGGGATTGAGGTGATAAACACTACTGACCACCTGAAATTCAGCAAGGACTGTGGACGGGCACTGCTGAAGATGTGGTACTGCTCCCACTGCCAGGGGCTGCTCCTGGCCAAGCCTTGTGCTGGCTACTGTGGAGCAGTGATGCAGGGATGCCTGGCAGGCGTCCTGGAGATCCAAAACCTCTGGAAGGAGTACATTGGGTCTCTGGAGGGGTTGACCAGAGGCATGCACGGCATCTATGACATGGAGCACGTCCTCCTGAGCCTGTTCTCCGTGGTGCGCGATGCCATCGTCCACGTGCAGAAGAACGAAGGGAAGCTCTCGACAGCTGTGAGTAGTTCGCTGCAGTTCCCCAGGCTCGCTGCCATGGTTTGTACATGAACTCTGTGTTGAAACCAAGCTGTCCAGTTCCTCCTGCCAACAAAACCCAAATGCTCCAATTGCCAGTCCCTTCCCTCCCCTTCTGATCTTCCAAAACTTTTGGTAGCATTTGAAACTGGTGTTTGCAGGGCCTGGGTTTCCATTAAGGGCTTTGACTCTTTTTAGGTTCGTCAGAGCAGAAGGCTCTGGACTTGTCCTGGGGTGTGAGGTTGGGAGCTGAGATGTCCCAGTGTTTTCAGTTTTCCCTGAGTGCTGTGCTTGCCCTGGGTAGCTCTCAAGAGGCTGGTCCTGCTCTCCAGGTGTCTCCTGCCTCCTTTAACATCATAAAAAATGTACCTCCAAATAGATGCCAAGCAGAGACATGTGCCACAGCATCCCCTGATTTACCAAAGAAGAGCTGACTCTCCATCTTTTAGTAACTCATTCCAGTTTTGGGCTGCATTTCATTGCAGGGATGAGATTATTCCTTATTTTTACCTGACTCTTTAAAAACACATTGTGTGAATTTCTGAGCCTCCTGAGAAACTGAGGCTGTCTTGTTCTGAAAATCCTGCTGCTCTGTTTGAACACCAAGGACAAATGTACAGTGATTATATGATGCTTGTTCTACAGAGGAGATTTTTCTTGAGACACAATTGAGCTGCTCCATGTAGGTAGGGAAGAGTTGGGGATGGGGCAAAGGTGCAGGAGTGTTGTAATAGTTTGCTTAAAGCCAACGATGATTAAAATCTGACACTGTGTCTTGGTTTGAAAGACAGGTGTCTGCTAAGGAAGGCAGAAGCCTCCCTTGGAATGGCAGATGCAACCCCCTTCTGTTCAAGTTATTATAATTTTGAAATCAAGGGGCTTTTAGGCAAATATGTGGGAAATAGGAATAACAGTTCTTTACTATTATATATCTATACGTGTATAACCAGTCAAACAAACAACAATAACTATGGCAGTAACAGCAAACAATCACAAACCCAGTCCCAGCCTTCTCAGCTGTCAGGCCCTTTCCCCTCGGGTGCAGTTCCGGTCACAGCCAGCAGGGGCGCTGGCGGCTCCCGGTGAGCAGGGCAGGTG
>NW_008236209.1:7412547-7471409 GCF_000691975.1 Corvus brachyrhynchos
GAAGAAAGCAGCCTCCCTCTCTGTCCAAACGCTGAGACCGACTGCCCGCACACACTCAGGTGAAAACAAAAGAGTAGCCAGATGCGCCCCACCCTGTAGCCAGCTCTTTTGTTTTTCTTAATTACCCAGCCATTTGCTCCCATAGCAACATATATGGGCAAAAATTCCTTTAACAGAAGAAAAACCAGGAGAGCTCCTTATACACTGTTTCCCTGTTAGCTGCTTGTTCCTGCCATTCTCGACTCCTGTTCACAAAAGAACTGTGTTTATGTAGGTCACTGTACTACTGACACTGTAAGTAACTTTTTTTTTGGGGGGGGGGGGGAACCATAGAAATATATCGGCTTATGGGCTTTGAGCTGTGTAGCACTCAGCCAGCAGCACTTTGTGCTGTTCTCTGTGCTGGCTTTGCTCAGCCACCACACTTGTGCAGGCTGTGGAATAACATGGTGGCACTCAGGTGGTTTCCCACCCCAGGTAGTTTGGTGCACATGGAGCAAGCTTTCTGCATTGCTTAGAAGGGGTTTAGGGACCAAATTACACTGAGTTGGATTACTCTTGTGCTGCAGTGACCAGCAGGCGACTGTGGCTGGGCTGCGTGTTGGTCACCTGGGCAGATGGGCCCAGGCAGGACTTGTGGGCAGTGTGTTAAGCTCCAGGATACAGTGCAAGATTCTGGCTTTCAACCTGCCTTACTCCTTTTCTGCAGAAAATCACTGTTTTATAGCAGCCTGCCAAGCACTACTTGAGCAGGGAGGTTACAGCTGACAGTCCAGGAGCAGCAGCTCTACTGCCGTGGAGCCAGGGAAAGTTGTTCTCCCATCAGCCAGAACCATCAGTCAACCCTCTCTGGAACAGCAAAGGAGCAGAGATGTAACTGCAGGTTTACCTTGAGTTCATGTGAGAGGGAGAATTCACATTACAGCTGATAATGAGAGAAAACCCAGCTCAACTCCAAGCCCAGTTGGCATTTCCAGGGCAGTAAGAAACAAAACTTACTTCTATATGTAGAATGAGCCTGTTTAATCTCAAAAGATCCATTGACATATTCAACTGTGAGCAAAAGCATCCAGCATGTTTTGCATCAGTGAACCCACCATGCTTGTAGGTGCTAAGGCATAGAAGAAGCATTGTGCATATGGGCTGTGTGCCAGGTTTTGTGAGCACAGACCTGGGCATTGCTGTAGGATCCTGAAAGGACCAGTGTTTGTTCTCCCATATCTTTCTTTTATTGGCACAACAACAAAAATGCACTTTTTCTTGGAGATGTCCATGTATATAGTGAACAAACATGACTGTCCCTTATATTATTCAATATTGACACCTTGATCTGTCTACACTTTGTTCTGTCTGAGAACATGCTTGTGGGAGGACAAGTAGATGGAGAGCCACTAAAGTCAACACAAAGCAGTAGAGCTACAATGTGCCCATCCTCTGCCAAACCAGAACATAAACTGACTTCCTTTACAATAAAAAATTTCTGGGCATTACAAAACCATTCAGTACTTTTGTACTTGATAAAGCTGTTGAAATTCATTAGTGCCATATGTAGCTACGTACTTACTTAAACATAACTCCTCTTGATTATTTAATACTTCAGTGATTTGTTTGTCTGCTCCAGAGACATTTTTGAGTTACTGGAGTGAAGAAAAAGTCTAAGCCAAACAAGCCAGTTCCCTGGCAATTTTCACCAAAAGAGAATGGCCACTGGGTTTTTGAAGTTTTTATTTAAAACACTTATGTTGCTCAGCTAAGGGTCTTACATCAGACCTGAGCCCAGAGCAACTTTTTTTTTTTTCCCCCACAAATGAGGATATGAACTGTTCAGTGGAGAAATAAGGCAATAATGGAAGCACTGACAGTCTTAACTAAAGTATTGCAGAGGGCTGACTCTAATAGCTGAGCTGCATCAGGACCTGGGGTAATCTGGGGTAAATATCTTTGTAAGATACCACTTTGTAAATGATAGAATAAAACTTTTTTATTCAGCTGTGCTATGATGAAAGTTTCTCTGTTAAACTTATCAGTACATACTGAGTTTCAAAGAATATACCTGGAAGCAAACAGTTGTATTTACTGTTATCCTGTAAATACGATTGTTTTTAGACACTGTAGTCATACCAAAGTATTAAATGCCATAGGGGTTGTCTTTGAAAATGCGGGGTTTTACACTTGCCCTGGCTTCTCATACTGACCTCTTTTATTACTGACCTTGGCCACCACTGCTTCTGTGGGCAAAGTACAGTTTACCTGTATGGTATTAAGGATAATGACAGGTTATTTAATTGTCATTAAAATCCTCTGGAATTATGGAAAACTTACCTTCCATGCCCATAGTGATTATACCATGAGTAACAACATTACTGCCCTTGCCTGTCCTTTGGCCATCTTTTGTTTTTCACAGCATTGGCAGCATTTCTGCAGCAGTAGTTTTCTCTCCTGCTATTTCAGATCCTCAGGTATGTTACCTGACTGAGCGTCTTTTCTCCATGTGGTTGTTTCTTATTCCCCCTTGCCACCCACCCCTAGGCTGGGTGTGGGCATTCACACACAGACTTGGACCCATTTGTAGCTTGGAGCAGACCTTGCTACAAAGGGCACATAAACTTGAGCTCCAGAGGTGTTGCAGAGCCTCCAGGTAAGTTTCTGAGGAGCTCTACAGTCCCCAAGAGGAGGAAGTCATACTGCTGTAAATCTGCTTTTGGAAACTGTGCCTCCAGGCATGCATTTAAATGGGAGCCTGTGTGTTGTTCCTGGTCTGTAAACAGCAGTGCAGAAGAGTGAATTCAGTAATGTGGTAGTAAACAGTTCCCATCCCAAACCTTGCTTTAGTAGCTAATTTGTCAGTGGTGGTGTGTGTTAAGGCTTTATTATTTCTACAATTTGTCTGCTTAAAAACTTCACCCCTAAAACATGCTGTTAAAATACTTTATCAAGGAGGCTGATTCTCAGAGCACATTGGGAAAAAATTTGCTGTCTAGGCCTATAGCTGTATTAATTTTGTCATCTTCTACTTTTTCTCTGGTTGAAAATCTACCTAGTATGTCCACCTCTTGTAGGTATTTTTTATTGAGTGTAAGGAAGAGTGATTTTAGTCAGTCTGTTTGTGCTTTTTGCAACAAACCAAGGCAATTTGGAGAGATCCAGTACAAATAAGCTTAATAAAATAATCAACCCCAGCACCCCTGGAAGTTAATGCTTTCTCTGTTATTGGAATTAGAAGGGAGACAATCAGTCTGCGGGTCTTACATAGGTAATAGCTGATCTCCTCAGAGGTTAGACTCATAGAGATTTAGGTTAGAAGGGACCTTAAAGATCATCTGGTCTTAACCACCCTGCCATGGGCAGGGACACCTTTCACTACACCAGGTTGCTCAAAGCCCCATCCACCCTGGCCTTGAACATTGCCAGGGATGAGGCAACCACAGCTTCTCTGGGCAACCTGTGCCAGTGCCTCACCACCCTCACAGTCAATAATTTCTTCCTAATACCTAATCTAAACCTCTGTCAGCTCAGAGACATTCCCCCTTGTCCTATCACTCCATACCCTTTTAATAAGTCCCACTCCAGCTCTCTTGGAGCTCTGTTAGGCATTGGAAGGTGCAGTGAGGTCTCCTGGCAGCTTTCTCTTCTCCAGGCTGGACAACCCCAACTCTCTCTGCCTGTCTCCATAGCGGAGATGCTCCAGACCTCTAGCCAACTTTGTCATCCTCACTCTAATGGGTCCATGTCCTTTTTATCTTGGGAGGCCTTGGAGCTGGAGGAAATACTCCAGGTGGGGTCTCACTAGAGTGGAGGGACAGAATCTCCTCCCTCAACATGCTGCCCGCCCCATTTTTGATGCAACCCAGCTGCTCAGCCCCTGCTGCTCCCCTTGCAGTCGATTATGCAGGTCTACCTGCAGAGCATTGCCTAGAAAGGAAAGAGCAGGGAGCTCAGCAAAGTATTTATTTTTCACTCAGAACTGATGACCGAGTTTCTAGAAAATCATATTAAATTGCAAAATTCACTGGAGCTTTGTTCAACCACTTGCACCTGTTGGAAGGAGGGAAGCAGAAAGGTACCAGTGCTGTATGGGAACAGCATGCAATTCCCAATGTGCTTGCCTGTGAGCAGATCCTTGCTGTTTTACTTCCCTGCAAACACCTTTAAAAGACTATTTAGGTGTGGGTTAACTAGGTTATACAGCTGTGCTGCTTGGGGTGCTGTGGAAGTGATGTGGAGGCGGATTTGATGTTATCCCAAAGCTGAAGTGCTCACCTCACGTGGCTCAGGGAGAGTGCCTGGTGTGAACCCAGATCTGATGGCTTTGGGAAGCCTCTGAGTCAGGAAAACTGGACCCTTGCTTCCCTAGATTTTTAGGGAATCCTGGCAGGGAGTCCACGAGCATGCTGTAAAGTTAAGCAGTTACTTTGGTTGGTTGTAGCACCACAGAAACATTGCTGCAGTGTGTGTTCAAAATAGCAGTTCCAGCAGATACACAGGGGTGAAAATCAAGAATATGTAAATAAAGAGACTTTTGGCACCCAGGAATGAGAAGATCACCTGTTGCCATACACAGTGATTTAGTACATTTGTCAGCACAGTGATGCCAGGCTGGTTTTCCCCAAATGCTGCCCAGGAGCTGCTTTTGGGGCCATCTCACCTGGTGACTTGCTGGAAGTTGCTGCTCAGCAGGTTGCACTGGCAGGGAGCTCTGGTGAGTTTTCCTATCTGCTAATGGATTTTTCTGTCTGTACTAGAGCTAGCAAGAGATTTGTGGACAAAGCTTTGAAATTACACTGCTGTTTGTGAAGTCCTTCCCTCTGAGACGCCAAGATTGGTTTCTTTGTACTTTTAATGTGGGTTCCTTTTTGTTGGCATCAGTCCTGGGAGAGTCAGCTGGATGTACAGCCTCTGTATTTTCAAGTTCTTTATTGGCAAAGTTTAATCCTCAGGCTATTCTCTAATACTCACTGGTAGCTAGCTCCATTTTTCACTTAAAGCTGGAAATACAGGTGAAGTTTTGGTTTTCAGTGATCTCAGACCCCCTCAGAACTATCCCAAGGTGTGTGTATTGTGTACTTTTGTTATCCATTTTGCGATAGGCGGTGTAAGGTGCCTGATAAGCGTGTTAAAGCAAGCATGTGTTCCCCCTGCGGGATGAAAATAAACCTTATTATGAGGGCAGTATCAGCAGCATTCCCATTCCTGTGAAAAGACCTTGGGAGTACTATGATTAGTTGTCTGAAGAGGTTTCAGGTAGTAAAGATTTTCTGACACTTGGGGAAGCATATGGCAAGGCACTGAATTTCAAGGTGTTGATTTTGAGCTAGAAATCCCCATGGTGTTGGTTGCTGAAAGAATAAGGGCAAAAGTTATTCTTGCCTGCAGTTTTGTAACCCAGTATCAACAATTTTGATCCAGCTATTTTGGCACGCTGCTGCAGGACTTAAATCTCTGGTTTAGTACTCAAATACGCAGTAGCAAATTAGGGGCCTGCATCTCATTCTTGGAAGGGACGTTGGTATGAATGCTCTTGACCATCTTGACTTGCCTCTCTAGGGGAGTGAGACTCAGAGGTTATTCTCAGCCTAGTGAAAGCTTTACCTCTTGTCTGGCCTGGGGAGGGAGACCATTGGTGTCACAATTAATTAATTCACTGCTAACAAGGATTTTGCCTGTGAGGATACAGGGCAGCACGTCTTTGGTCATGGATACCCTTTTCCAGTGTGGGCAAAATGGCACGCTGGTGGGCCCTACAGCTTGCCCTGGTGGCATGGCAAGGCTTTGAGTCAATTTGTCACTGAATTGGGTCTGGATGAAGCAGACTGAGTGTGTGGGGCTCTGCAGAGCTTCTGGATGGAAGCAGTGGCCAGTGACGCTCAGCCCTGTCACTGCAAAGCCAGAGGAGGTGGCACTGAACATCAGTACAGGTTTAATTTAAAAATAGCATTTGATTTTGCTTCTATTTGTAAATTTTTACATTATATTCTTCTATTTTGTTCTCCCTTTGTCCTTTTAACTGGACATGTTCTGACCTCTGAAATGTGCCATTTCAAGGGAATTTGCAGTGAGGCCTTTTTTTAAAATAAAAAGTTGAAGGTAGCTGCTGACAGCGCCCCTTCTGCCCTGCATGCACACAGGGCAGCACATGGAGCATCCTTTGACAGTGTGTTTGATGTCCAGCCCAGCTTTGCACTGAAGATCACACAAATCTGTTTATTGACTTCAGTCTGAGACAGAGCACTCAGCTGGTGGCAACTTCATCCCTGCTACTGTGCAGCTTAAAAAGAGCTTTTTAGGGCTGCTGCATTTTATGGGCAGGAATATCATACAGCACCCACTGAGCGTGGCTTGATCTCCCTTCAAATCACGTGTTGGCTGCAACATGAGTGAGATGGCCACAGGTTTGTGTGTGATGGGATGTCTTGCATCTTTTCCAAGCTGAAGTCAGAACAAGCCTAAACACCTCATGCAGATTAATTACTGGTTCTGTGTAGGTGTGTGCACGTACCGTGGCTTTGCATGTTCCTTGTTTTAGTGGAGAACTTAATTTGTTGTTTTGCAACTGGCTCCTAAGTGTTTAAAAAGATACTTGGTTCTGGGATGCCCTGTCATCAGTGGATGTACAAAGTACATAGTACAAAGAACTCCCAGAGTTAGTAGGGCAGGATACAGTCTTAACAGTTGGAAATGAGGTTACACAGCTTTGCAATGTTTTGCAGCTTTCTTCACTGCACAGAACAGCTTATTTTTTTTCTCATATCTTTTCTTTTTCCTGTCTCCCATCACAGCTGTCTTGGACAGCAGGACCTGGGATGCTTTGAGATGTCAGAGAGGAGGGAACTGGTGGTCATATCATCCAAAGCATTGCAGCAGGGGATGTATGGGATGCCTGTTCCTTTACCTCTGAGCTTCAAGCTTTGAAATTTCAAGCTGTCTGATTTTGTAATAAATTGTAATGGTCAAGGACATAATGTGAGGTCTTGAAGTAGATTGGATTTAAGCAGAAAAAAACCGAGTTTCAGTCTGAACCAAAGATCACAGCATCAGCAAGTTCCCTCTGGACATCTTGAGGCTTCTTCTTCATCAAAAACGGTGGGAGATGTGCTGGCCAGGGAGGAGCTGCCTCTCTGAAAGGGGAGGGTTGGGGCACAGCCCTTTCACTGGGGCTGTATTTGCAAATGAGCTTTACAGCTGAACTTCCTTCAGAGTTAAACCAGCCTCATGCTCTGGATCTTTGCTGAGATTTAGATTTGGTTTACCTGAAAGATGCTAGAAGCTGGTGTATGATAGAAACAGGAGACTTTTAGGTGTGGGCTGACCCCCCTGGCTTCTGAGTAGCCTGCAGAGAAGTGATATGCATGGCATGAACTGCCTTTATTCTTATTTAACTCACTGCCTCCAGACGTGCCATTGCCCTGTACACTTACTGTGGAATGCTGGAGTTGCCTCTGGAATTCTCTGCTAAAACTGCTCACACATCTTTCGTTGACCAGAGAGATTAAACCCCTGAGCACCAGCCCCACAGACATGGCTCCCTCGCTTGCTGCCCAGATTGCTGCAGCCTCCTGCAACCCCTATTAACACAGATGCTTTATTAGCAAAATACATTCTGGCCCATTTCCTTTCCTGAAGATTTTTATCCTTGCTTAGACCCGCAGCTTTGCAACACCAGAGTTGTGCTCACCAATATCCATCTCTCTATGCTTTTTACGCTAAACCCTCTTTTTGGCCTCATTATCCGTGACTGCAGTTTCCACTCAGACCTCCATCCGGGGTCATTCACCGGGCATCCTTCATCTTAACAGCGCTGAGTTTACTTCCAGTGACAGTAACCCCCGTGAGTGTTGCTGCCTTAAAACCAGAACTATCTCTCCCATTAGCAATGCTGATGAATGAGCCAAGAACAAACCAGAAACTTAAAAGCGACCCTCTGCAAAGCAGAAATAGTGCCCAGAGCTGCCCGGGCGAAGCAGAAGTGTTTTGTTTTGTGCTGGAGAGGATGAAGGACTGGGTTGCAATGAGTGGTTTGCTTCATTTTGAATTCTCTGCCTGTGTGTGGTGCTGTGAATTATATCATTTTTACATCTTATTTTAAAGTGGCTTTGAGGTACCAGGCATGAAAGATGCTTAATACATTTTTCTGGGAAAAAAATTCCAACAAACGAGGCAGATTTTTCATCCATCTGCTGCATCAATGCATCCCTCATTGCCAGGCTACTGCAAAAAGAACTGGTGGCCTTTTCCATCCCTACCTGTTGTGTTGCCCCACTAATGAGCCCCTGAGGGCACGGAACCTGCTTTCAGTAGGTGAAGTTTGCTGCTAACTGCATTATTTTTCCAAAGATTTGTTTAAGTAAGAGCAGGCTGGCTGCAGAAAGCTGTGCTGATAGCCTACAGCTACTTGGGCAGAGTTATTTTTGTTTAAAAAGAAAAAGAAAAGAAAAAGCAACACAGGTGTTGGCAAATTTTACAATTCCTTATGCAGGTGTATCTTTCTAACCTAAGCAATTTTCACACCCAATTCTCTTCCATGCTATTGGCAAAGGTAGAAATGATGCTCTGAGCCAGTGACCTGGAGAAAACCACCCAGAGAGCCGGGTGGTTACTGAGGATAACTTGAGGGTGACTGATGTGCTCTAAATTATGAGTTTCTTAAGCTTATTAACTCCTGGATTGCACATATTGATCTGTATCGCTGTACAAATAAACCTCATGCTGCTGCTCTCCAGAGAGCCAGAGTGTGGATATTTCTGTAGACACCCAACTGCCTGTGCTGATATTTAAGTCATCCATCCTCTGTCTCCTCCCTGAGGGACAGCCAAAAGCCATGGAGGGAAGGGCACTTGAGGGCAGTAGGAGCTGCAGGAGGGTGATGCTGATGAGCAGAATGGCACCATGAGCTCAGTGGAGATGGGCCCAAAAGGGTTTGCCCAGCAGATGCTAAAAAACATCCAGGAAGGTCATCTCTGAGCCTTGCTTCATGCAATTCCCATTGTTTAGGGCCAGAAGGAAATTTAAGAACTTGCCACCTGTAGATTTTGGTGCAAGATGTTTATCTTTTCTGAGAGTTGGGGAAATGCCCAGCTTACAGCTTGCATGGCAAGTGGAAAGTAATGACAGCAAACCAAAATGCATTACAAGTGTTTAGTCACTTTTTGTTCCATCAAGTGATTCTCCTACCTCATTTTGGAATTGTTGTATGTCAATTTATAGGAATTCACTTCTCATAATCAAATACTAGTCCTCCGTTTGATGCCGTTAATAAAGGTGTTGTGATAAAGTCAAATTAATTTAATTCCTGTCTGCAAACAGCCTATTATTGAATGAGTCCCTTTAATACGTTAATCAGACATATAGCATTGTAACAAGGTTAAAAGTGCACACTGATTTCCATTATAAAGATATTCTCAATCAGGCAGAAACTAATCTAATGTTGTAAGTCATTCTGTAACTCAATTGTTCTAACCACAGTACATGTAAAAACAAGATGTCTTACACAAAGTTTCAAAAAAGCCCTGCAGATATTTATATCTTTATAGAAAAGAATGATTTACCTTTTCAATAAGCCTTATTTTGTCTTTGGGAAAAATGTAATTCCTTTATCGAGCAAAAATCTAATGGGAGCCTTTTTACCTTGTTTGCCATGTTTTGGGTATATTATCTTGGTGCTGACCCTTAATTGGATTAGGTTAGGCCTGACTGTCATGGAGAAAAAATTGCTATGGATCTGGTAGCGTCAAAACTAAGAAAAAAATTAACCAATGAAGTAAAAAAAAGCAATGGCAAAAAGAACACAGGGCCTTCCCATGCCTTTTGTTGGCCTTGAATGGATTAATTCTGCCAGCAGCTAATCACTGGTGCATGGAGATATTTTTACTATTTTCCCTTAATGATAATTATTATACTTCTCTTTTAGGCTTTGACTGGGGAGGTCCATGGCATGGCCATGAGGAAAGCCTCTTGCCAGGAGCTGGATAATGAGTGAGATTGCTCTGAGCTTTGCTGGAAAACAAATGCTTGTAATTTTTCTGCTGAAGAAATTCAGCAACTTAACTGTTGAAATTATTTGGAGTGTTTTGGTGCCTCCAGCCTTGTTGTCTTAGAAAACACTGGTGTTTGGAAAGAGAAAGGTGGATTGAGGGAGAAAAAAGTTGCTGCTGGAGGGATTATTCCTATTTGAAGATTAAAATAAGTAGGGTGATGGTCCTTTGTAAGGGCTGATGAGGGGGGAGGAATGGCGAGTACCAAACCCTATGGGGTAGGAAGGGTTTCCATTCACCATAGGAAGGAAGAAGGGCATTTCATAGCAAAAAGTACTTAGTGGTGGGATGGTTTCAGTATGAGCATTTATTGAAATATAAATCTGAAAAGTTGTGGGTACCTGTGAGCATGGTCTGTGCAGGCTGCAAAACAGGCATTGCCTTTTACCTGCTTATTTTGATATCACCAGTTATAGCAGACTTAGTGGTAAACCCTGTGCACTCTATTTTAAATAAATATTACACTTGCTATTGGATTGCTGAAAGAGAGAGAACTAATTAAGGAGATGGGATATCATCAGTAAATTTTTCTTCCCTGAGATTTTATGAGCAGTAATTAGAAAAGAGTCATAATAAAGTCATTGAGGATCAAGTTAATGCTGCGTTTCTGAGAATACTGCCCTTCTACTCGAAGATTATATTAAAGAATAAACAGTGTACAGTAGGTAATTGCTAGCTGACACATTAGAATGGCTTTATACTTCCAAAATTGAATCGGTCTGGTTTAAAGGAAAAAAAAGGGGGAAAGTAATGCAGTAACTTTTTAATTATTTAATGAAGTATTTCTGAAAGAATAATTGAATCTGGGCTCATGGCTGCAGGGGGGAAGAGAGACTGGTAGGTATTGACCACATTTGCAACCTAGCTGACACAGCTGCTGTTAAATACCCTGTTACAGGCTCTGATTCTAGCTTGTGTTCCAGACTGATGGCAGCTCTAAATTAAGTTGCTAGGAATTTATTTCTCTCAGATTGTTCCTTTCTGTAGTGTCGTAGGCACAAACATGGTGCAGTATTAAAACCCACAGAAATCTGCCAGGGAAACCGATTAACCTGTGGAAGGAAAATAACAAGCGCATGGCAATTGCCTGGAGCTGTCATGCTGCCCGGCTTTGCCCAGTGAGGGTTTTCTTAAGTTCTTGGTAAAAACTGGTGATCCCTCAAGCCAATTCCTTGTTTCTCAGTCTGTTTGGATAGGGTAGATTTAATTGCCTGCAATAGGAGGGTCCTCTAGGGACCCATAGTAGCAATTGTGTAAGTGTTAGACCATGCACAGAATGCAGTTGTATCATTAAACTGTATTTAGCATCCTTAGCAGAAATGGGCTTTGCTACCTTGAGTTCAAATTTTCTGTCAGGTTAGATGAATCAGTGCTAATGTTGAAATCAGCTGTTTGAGTTTGGAGCATCTTCAGCCTCCTTGGGGAATCAGTCCCAAAGGCAGAGCAGCAGCCTGGGCTCAGGAGCAGCCATGTCCTCCACCTCTGCTGTGCCACCTCATTAGCCATGAAGCATGCTGGGGGCTTGGGGCTTCACCAGGAGATGAACTCTGGGTACTGCCATGTTCTGCTCCTGAACCTGGCTTTGGTCAGTCTAACATGCTCTGGTTTTCTCTGGATTTTGCTTCCACATCTTCCCTCTGTTGGAAGTGTTGCTCTGCTGTAACCTTCCAGGACTTCTCCTTCCAAGTATAAAGTCTTAGTTTGGTTGTCTAAGAAATATCAGATTGTGCAGATCTAATTAAAACCATAATGGTGCATTAGTATGCTACAGGGTCCTGCTCCAGGAAACGTCTCCACTTGGGAAAACTGCTTAAGTGTGTGCCAAAAATTAAGCAAATGTTTTTTTCTTGACTCTCCCAGTTGGTTGGCTGGGTTGGGTCTGAGCCCTGGCTGGGGCTTCAGCTGCCGGCCTGTGGTTTGCTGCCGAGGTCCAACCATCTGAACCAAAATACCAAATTTTGTGTTATATATGGAATTAACAAAATGCTGGAGGGAAAGGCTGACTTGAGAAGTTGTGCTTTAATTACATGTCTTGGATTATAAAGGCAGAAGGAACAACTGTGATCATTTAGTCTGACTTCCTCTCTACCTATAAATAACAATAAACAGGCTTTCACTGAAACACAAAGCTGCTTTCTTTGGTGGATTAAACACTCCATGCTGGGGATGCAAGAAAGAAGAAACATCTTGTTTGCATTATTTTATGTTGGTTTGAAAGGGCTTGACTCAAGCCGAGGTCACAGCTCCTTTGAGAGAACGGGCATCCTGTGCTGGGAGAGGCTGGGTCAGCACAAGGGTCAGGACATGGTGGGACACTGTGTGGAGGTGCCTTGTGTGCTGCAGCATATGTATGGTACATTGGCCATCACACCCTCCTGGGGACAGGGTGGCATGTCCTAATGGGAGCAATGATTGGAGCTGCAGTGGTTGTCTCTTTCCAATTTAAGGCATGTGAGCCCTGATGTAGCAGAGGGAAGTGCAGGTGGAAATCATCCAGCTTCAGCAATTGGCATCAAGGATTGAAACCCATAAAAACTCCCCTGTGCTCCCCACTGCTCTGCTGCGCTGGTGCACTCTTGTCGTTATGCAGTCTCTGGGTTAGAGTGATGATGTAACCACGCCATGTGTCAGACCTGCCAGCTCCTGTGTCAACTCTGTCACATCGATACACATGGCTTTGTGTGGTTCACATCCTGCTCCTTGCCCTGAGAACCAGTCCTATTGGTCCTCTCTGGGCTCTGTGTTTCTGCTGTGATGCTGACCCTCTGTAAAGTATTTTGTGATCTTCTATATGAGGGATGGGAATTTGGATTTAGAACCAGATGATCTTTAAGGTCCCTTCCAACCCAAACCATTCTACGAAAAATTAAGTTATATTTGCTTTGAAAAATGGTTCCTTAATCCCTCTGTGGTTCTGTAGCAATTTGAAGGACCTAGTCTTCAAACCAGGTGGTGATGGCCTTCAGCACAACCTGGTCTGGTGGCTGCAGGGGTCCCTGAGCATTTGTAGCACATGTTTGCAGCATGTATTGGGCGTCACTGCAGGCACTGGTGTGACAGGCACTCTGTTATTTTAAGCATTAGTGTTTGTGTGCATTTTACACATTATAGCATTGCATTATTTAAGGGTGATGCATAATTAAACGTTCTCCTCAGCATGGAGAGTAGGTCACTTCCTGCAATTCCTGTCTCTGCGTGACCGAGTTAGGAAGCTGTCTCTTATGTAATCCTTGCAGTCTAAATAATGGAGACTGTAATACTATAGAGCTGATTAATAACATTTAGTACTCCATTAATGAAGAATTTTGTTGCAGCGTTCATAGAAGACATCTGTGTTACCATACTCAGTTTGTTCTTTCTGCTTGAGTGCCTGGAACCAGAAGAACAATCATTACTTAGCTAATAATGATGTGCTTCCTAAAATAAAGGCTTGTAAATTCACTTTTATGCCCATAATCACATTTTTCTGCTGTGAGTGGAGTGAGGGAGCTGCGAATTGTCTCTTTCCCATCTTCCTGACAAAATGTATATAATGATTAGAAGCATGTAATAAGAGTGTTTGTCCTTGCCAAATGTTTCTCCACTCCTGTTAATCAGTGTTCATTTGAGATCGTGGGTGGTGCCATTTTGTGGAAGGCGATGCGATCACTGGGGCAGTGTGGCAGATTTAAATCAGTAATAAAAGCCCTGGGGAAATTAACAAGACAAAACATTAACCACAGACTAAACATTAACATATATTAGCATTTTTATTACACCTGTAGAAATGGTAAATGTGCTTGGTTACTACTATTAAAAAGTTTATGTTCTATCCCACATCATCCCAATGTATATTTTTGGTTTAAGCCCTTTAGAATTTAATTAAGCGGAATTCTGTAGCGGTGCTTGAGTAATAGACTTCAGGTTCACTTTTATGGTGACTTTGAAGATAAACGGGGCACAAATGCGATCTTTATAATGCTAATAACACTTGTGATGTGTAGTGGAGCAGGTTGTTAAAAAGAATTGGGGGAAGAAGCACCAATTCAAGCAGCTGCTTTACTGAGGCTTTCAGCCTCACTGGTCAAACTGGGTTCCATCACTGAAGGATGCTCGGGGTTTAGTGGGCACCAGTTGGTTCCTCCAAAGACAGCATGTCTGTGGTCTCCTGATGTTCTGTGCATACTGTAGCAAATCATCCTTTCAGAAGCTGTGTTCAAATCAATGATAATAGTTAGTCTCTTTTCAGTTTAATGTGTGGCTTCTCCCAGAGAAAACTCACGAATAGGTATAAAATGACTTATGTGAACTCCAGAGAGCAAAGGAGATTTCAGGAGGAAATCTTCAAAAATGAGGCCATCCCCTTGAGGGAAAAAAATACTGTGTCTTCCTGGAGAATGAATCTATAAGAAGAAGAGTTCATAGGGAAGGCAAATGGAAACTCCATGTAAAGTTTAAGTGAAGGTCAAATAGAGCGAACTCTCCTTTAGAGCAGAGTGGTGCTCCTGGGCTGAATGAGAAGTGGCAGCAGCAGGTATCCAGCAGTGTCTAATGCACTCTCTTCTTGTCCAAGGAGAAGTTGATTAGCTCCTTTTTTTTGGTGGATTTTTTTTTTTTCTAAATCATCTAGAAAATTACCTTTAAAATGTTCTTACTCTTAAAAGCAAAGCTCAGGTTGGCACTGAGGATCACAGTGTGCTGCCTTCCAATCCTTTTATCCCTGCATTTCCTTGCTGATGTGGAAGGTAAGATGTTTTTGCCTTGTGTGGCTACACTGCCTCGTGCCTTGGCAGCAGAATGGGTTCATCAGGAGCCTCAGAGGCGTCAGCGATGCCATCCTGCCATAGCCAGGCTGGAGGTGCCCTCCATCAGCTGCACAGAGGCTGTGATGCTTTGCACAGAACATGGTACTGTGGTCACTATTACTTTGATAATTAACCCCAGCCATCGCAGTTTCCGTGGACTGGCAGGTACCCACGTGGATCAGTGCTGTGCTTTACACCCATGCAATCAACACAGCTGGAAGCAGCCGTGGTGGTGGATCTGGTCCCTGGCTGCTTGTAGTGCATTGTTCCCACACAGCCGCAGGTTCCCTGCAGTCCTCAGGCACCTCTTATCTTAAATTAATGGAGAAGCGTTAAAGTGGGCTGATAGTGCTACTCCATTAGCCTTGTCCCTGTGCTCCTCTCAAATCAATGTTCCCTCTAAAGCGGAGCCATTACATGGCGTGCAGCTCCCGGGTGTTGGGAGCCAGCTGCTTCCCATCGGGCATGGGGACTGCCGGCCTTAGGCAGTGCCCGAGGAGCTCTGCCCTAGCTGGGTGTGGTATTTCCCTGTGCCTGGAATAAAGAAATGGAGCGAGGAGTAGTGGTCGTCAGAAGGCAGTGTTCCCCTCATAGACTGGGTCACACTCTCATGGAGGAGGGTAATTAAATTGGGTAATGAGTGAGTTTGTTAATGAGCTGGGGCAGGGAAATTTTGCTTTGGCTGTTACAGTGTTGGTGTCTTTGGGGGTTTGTAAAAACTCTGGGTTTTGGGATGGTTTTTCTTGCCTGGTGTCCCCTTGCAGCAGTTTTTTGGTGGCCTGGCAGATTCTTTTAAAAACAAGGTGTAACTCCTGTTGCCTAAAAAACACATTGGGATTTGATTTACTTAGTCATTTTTTTGTGGCTTGATGTGTCAAACTTCAGCCTATTCTGAATTAAGGCACAGCTCTTGCACTGACTACAGTTAAGATAAGGACTGGTGTATATTTACAATCCACCTGGTAGCGTGGGGAGCCCGAGGAGAAGATCCAGTGGTTCTGCTCTGTTGATTTGCTTTGAATTTCACGTTTATATTTGTGTGGTGGGAGGAAACCACATATTAAACACTGTTGCTTGATACAAGTTTGGCACCTGGGTTAGAGAAGCTCCCTTCCTTTTGCTCTCCCTCTTGTAGAGACACCACCGTGCTGGGGAGCTGACTGTCCTTGCTCCTGTCAGAGCAAGCAATACCTAGAGAGCTGAAGCATCACACTTGTTTCTCCTCAAGGTCTGAGCTTGTGTCTGTCCCTTCTCTGACTGCCCTACAGTAGCATTTTTCTTTACTTTTTGGAGTTGGCTTTAAAATGGCAGTGGTTAGGAAGAGACTGGGAAGCTGTGTTCATGCGCTCCTGAGCCTGCAGTGCAGACTCAAAAAGAGGGAAAGATTGAAATAGAATTTCTAAGCTGTTGTCCTAGGACTGCTTGTGGCCCAGCAGACTTTGGCAGATGGTTTGTGAAATCCTTCCCTCCCCCAAAAAAGTATACACAATGCCACCCCTGCAAATGAGCAGGCAATCTGTTCCTTCTACTTTCGCTCACTTTATTTTAAGTTCAAATCTCAGTTGGGTTTTTGTTTGACTAAAAGGTGACAACCATTTCACTGTGACTTCACAATATGGGCTGCAGGGTTGGGGTTTTTTCCTGAAAAGGTTAGTTGGTGCTGGAATAAATAAATAAGTAAAAACTTGGTGGAAAGTTTGAGCAGTGCATCCTTCTATCCATAAAGATTACATCTGCTGTCCCATGTCACAGCTAACACAGTCCTGTTCATGGTTTCATCCCTCACAGAAGGGATGGCTGGACTCAGTGATCAATGAGTTGACTTGATGATCAACGGGTTGAACTCAATGACTGTAGAGGTCTTTTCCAGCCTTACAGATTCTATGAATCTTGGAGCCTGTGGTACCCAGATGCTGTGTGGGACTGTGAGGATGCAGCTGAGCCGCGGCACCTGTGCAGGACTTGGTAGCAGAGGGGCTGAGCTCCCTCCAGTGCTGGGTGGGAGATGAAGCAGCCTCAGTTTGCCGGGCCCCTTTGCCGTTTGAAGCACGCTCTCAGATGGTGCCATTGTTTGCGCTGTCGCTCTGACCCTCCCCTCCCATTCAGCACCTCTCTGCATCCTTGGGAAAAAGCCTTGATCCTGGACTTGATCTTCCCTCAGGGTTTGATAGGTTTTGCCAGCTGAAAGCTGGGCTTTGGAAAGGGAATGGGGGAATTTTCACAGACCCGGGGAGAATCAAAGGGAGTAATCACAAAAGGCGGCTTAAAATATCCGACCTTTCCCCACTTCTCTCCTGCACTTTAGGTGTCCATGCAGAGCGTGGATACAGTGATGCTGCTTTGTGGCATTGCTTCCTCTATACCCAGTGTCCTGGATCTTTTGTGTATCTTGTGTTTCCCTGGAGGAGGTTTCATGGCAGGTCTCACCTCTGACTTGGGCAGAGGAAAAGCCCACAGACCCCTCAGCATCCTGGTGCTCTCCTGCTGGTCTGCCCTTTGCAGGGACAGTGGCACCAGCCAGTATAGAGAGAGAATGGGACATCTGGACCCATTCTGCGCTGGGGGTGGTCTCAGATCCCAAATGCCATTCTCCAGGTCTCCCACTGTGATTTGTTCCTATTCCTGTTTGTTTGCATCAGGGGACTACCTGTAAACGTTATGAGAGGGATGAGTGCTAAAGGAAAGCCTAAAAGGCAAAGAAAACAGCCCAAAATGTGGTCCATTTTCTGAATCCCTTCCTCCCTCTGTTTTTGAAGCCTGCCAAGTGATTTAGGGAGGGCAGTAGAGCTGACACATTCTTCTGCAAAACTCGGTTTTGGCAAGGCAGAGAGGAGACACAGCCAAAGGAGGACAGAAGAGGAAAACCAGGTAAGCTGCTGCAGAAACTGCTCCCCTGGCAGCTGCAGGAGGAACTGCTTTGGCAGAGGAAACTGCAGGTGCAGAAGGATTGGTGGCAGCATGTCTTCCCACTGTGCTGTGAACCAGAAACTGCAGTGCCCAGCTCCCAGAAGGTTTCTATTTTACTCTTTGTTGTATGGCAGCCTGTGCAAACAAACTGTGCTGCTCTTGATAATGACACAGGTGACATTACTAATTTATTTGCCCACCCAAATGTAATGTAATAAAACAGAATTAATCTCTTCTCTTTACACATCAGATGCTTGTAGCTTTGGGCAGAGGGTGTGTTTTTAACCTCTGGTATGCAGCTAACTGGGAATTTAGCTGATTGCCTTGATTTGGTGTGGCATGGAGATAAATGAGGTGCTGCAACGAATGGGCATTTCATGGGTATGTGGTTGGTCCCAAGCCTGGAGTGGGTGGTGGGATGAGGCTCAGAGGCGGTGAGGGTGGTGTTAACTGAGGTGCCTTCATGGTCCCAGCAATCAGCCAAGCTCCTTTCACAACCCAGCATGGATGAGTCCTGCAGAGCAGCACAGGGTGGATCAAAAGGAGACTTTTACAGTGGCAGTGCTGCCAAAGGGGGACAGATGTCCCTTGGTAGTCTCCCAGAGAAGGAAATGGTGGCAAACCCATCTACAGCAGGGACTGCAGCAGTGGCTGCTGCTGGGTGAGTCTTGGGACAGCGGCCATGCGAGAGAGCTTTAACGAGGTGCTTTGGATTCCTTCCCTTGCTGCTGCAGCCAGTTCCCAAATCATCATTAGCTAATGAGCTAATTTGTGCCATTAGCAGAGCCCTGTTCATCAGGGCCTCCCATGATATGACTGGGCTGTGGCCCCAATGCTTGCTGTATTTTATGCCCTGGGTTTTTTAATTAGTAGTGATGTATATGATGCTCATCCCTGGGGATCTGCAGTGCACTCTGTGCAGGTGCTGAGCTGCCTCAAGATGCAGAACCAGGGTCTTGGGATTTTCCTTCAGAGGGGAGGTGTTTCCTAAAAGTTTGACTAGAGAGGTAGAGTGTAGAGCCTTGAGATGCTGGGGCATTCAGGAAGGAAGGAACAGGGAACATCTCAAGCCCCCTCCTGTCAGCCTAAGTTTAGCCTGACACAGGAAGATTTGCCTGTCACACCTGCAGCTCAGGGGTTTTGATAGCCACAGGAGCACTTCAATGCCCTGACATTTTGCCTGAAGCTTCCTGCATTCCTTCCCAGGGGGCAGATATTTTACAAAAGCCAGGTTGTATCCTTAGGACAGCAGTTTGCTTTCAGGTGCTTGCTGCGATATGAGCAAGCAAGATGGGGATGATAGGACGATAGCAGCTCATGTGCAGGTGCCAGTGTGCATCTCAGCTGTTTTCCTGCAGTCCTAACACTTCCTCACACTGCTGTTTGTGTTTTCCAGATAAGCCGGTTATGTGGCCATGCTCAGCAGAGGCAGATTCGATCAGCTAATTATCCAGAAGACCTTTTCATTGACAAGAAAGTCCTGAAAGTAACTGACATTGAGCAAGAAGAAACTTTGTCGAGCAGGAGGAGGTGAGAATGCTCAGGCTGAGTGTGGTGCCCGCTGGATGGGCTGCGGGAGCAGCCACCATATGGAATGGCCCTGTGGAAGCAGATGCAAAAGCTGCTTATTTCCCTTACCCATAAACCTGGTTTTGGCTCTGATCATCAGAGCTGCTCTGTGGCGGACTCTGAAGTGCAGTGAGGTGTCTACATGGGTTTTCTCACCTAGTGCACCCAGGTTAATACACCAAATGCCTTGTCTGGATTTCTTGGGCACTGCTATAGTGCCTGAAATACTCACAAGTGTAGTTATAGATAGAAATGGTCACTCCAGCCTGAATTGTTGTATGTTACACTGTGTGTAGGTAAGGGGAATGCATTTCATGCTTTTTGTGTAGTGTTTTATGGTAGTTCAGAGATGTTAACAGCCTTTTACTGAGTATTTTCAAAGGAAGCAGGTGCCTCCACTGCTGGCTCTGCACCCCGTGCTTCCTTCCCCATGTAAGTAGAAGCTGTAAAGTGGGCTCACACTGATGTGTCAGGGAGCAGCATCTCCCCTCTGGATCTGAAAGCGCACCCAGAGATACGCAGTGCCTTTACTTCTGTCTGGAATAAAGAAAAATCCCTGCGGAAGAGAAACAAGCAAGCTTTGCAATTTTTAAAACTGGAGGTAGACTAAGTCGAGTGGATTTCTCTCTGAAGACTAACAGGGCCACATTCTTGATACGGTTCCCATGAGATGCAGCACCAGGGCTTGCATTCCTCCGTTGTCTCAACATGTTGGAGGTTACAGAGCCCAGACTCTGACAGAGATGTCCTTTGAAGACTTTGAAGTCTAATGAAATCTGCTGAGATGAATTACATGGGTTCATCCCTGCAGATACGGAGGAGTTCCTCCTTCCCCTACCCCTCCCTGCCCTGCTGGGAGCTCTGCTCCCCAGGAAAGTTTCCTTCTGCCTGTTCCCCCCAGCTCTACTGGGGTTTGTGGAAGAGGAGCAAGGCAATGCCTAGGATGTAAGGAGCTGAGTGCCATGGGCAGTGAGGCTTGTCCTCATTGGGGTTTGCCATAACTGATGATCCAGGTCTCCTCATTTTGGCTTTCCAGATGGTGTTGGTTGGACTTCTGCCCCACTGTTAGGCTAGTGGAGGAGATAGATGTAGGAGGTGGTTCACACAGGAGGTGACTGCCTGAAGCATAACTCTGATTTGTGCAGGGGGCTGTGGGCTGAATTCCCACCCTTTGGAGGGGCCTTGACTCATCAGACAAACCCTTGTTCATTTGCATGGCAGCGAAAGACAGGTCGATGCATGCGATGCCTGGGCAGCACGTGCTGTGGTGGTCAGAGGCAGGACTTGAGTGACCCTCTTTATCCACAGGCTGCGGCTCTCCCTGCGAGGGCTGTGTCAGCCCCACCACGGCAGGAACAGGCTCCTCCGCAGGAAAAGGCAGCATACAGCACAGGCTGCCTTCTCCTTGTATCGCCTGCCCCCAGCTGGCTGTCGCGGGTTCTGGAGAGGGAACCCCATGGAAACCCAAAGCAAGGAGGGATGGAGGGAGCTGGGCACCCCCCTGCACACCAAACTGCCTAAGATTGCAGGGCAGCTCCCCACAGCTGGCAGGGATGGACAACCCCCCTCTACAGCACCTGGGGAATGCCCCTCAGAGTGCTCCTTGCTCCAGGTGCTAATTCCTCATCATCCCTCCCAGGGAGCAAGGAGGCTGAGAAATAACCCCTTGCCATAGGGGGAAATGTGCTGATACAAAACAAGACGACTGTGAGGCCAAGTCTTACTGTCTAAAGTCCCTGCTATTCATATTACCTTTCTTTTGGTGCTCTCACTATTCCCTGGTGACAGCTGCTGAATGTCCCTGAGGGATCAGACCTGGGCTGGGGGGATGTCACATCCCACTCCCAGAGCCTCTGTCACCTCTCTGGCAACATCAGAGATCCCATGGTCAGCCTGTATCCTGGTACCTCTGGACCACTGCTGCAGGTGACCAGCTGGAGATCCTTGTTGCTGGGAAGGGAGGGCACAGGGTTGGGATGCAGCCTGATTCACAATCCCTCTGTGTGGTGAAAGCACTGCTCCTGCATCTCCTGCAGCTCCTCCTGCCTTCCTGCGACAGAGCCATTTTGGTGAGTGTAACCTGCCCCTTTGAATGCGGACTGTGACAGCCCAGTGCATCCCTTGAAATTGTGTACTTTTGAGAGTGCAACATCAAACACAGCCTTACCCATGTGTACAAATCTGTGCTGAGAGTGTCAGCTCTGGTCTACTACCAAAAATGCCACCTGCCCTTGCAAGCAATGCTGGATGGCCAATGTCAGCCAGACAAAACCCCTGAAGGGCCTCTGTTGCCTTCTGCAAAGCAGAGGGGATGCTACAGCCTAAGCCCTTGCTGCTCAGATGTACCCCACAGATGCATGGCCTGAGCCAGTGGCACCTTTCCTTAGGTGCTGTGAGAGTGCAGAGACTCTGTCTGGCTTTTGCCGTGTGCATGGTTGGGCTGAGGTTCTGCTGCCCCTACATCCCTCCGCATCACCAGCAGTTTTGCCCTGGGAAACATGGGTTCAGCCTTTGACTGAATAACATCAAGGAAAACCACAAAAAACTACTTGGGGTCAGAAATAAAACTGATGCTTCATGCTTTTTTTCCACCTAGCTGCTTTAATGTTGTGTTTGTGTGACTACCTTCACTGGTTGAAATGCACCAACCTTGTATTCTCCTTTTAGCTGAGCACCCTTTTCCCTCCCTTTCTTTCAGGGAACTGATTGCAAAGCTGAAGTCCCATAGCAGTTTTTACAGCACCTTGCCGGAGTACATCTGCAACCACAGCTCTGCTGTCCAGAATGACACCCTTTGCTGGAATGGACAAGAAGTCGTGGAGAGGTGAATCACATCTCTTGCCCTCCCTCTCCCCAGTACTGTTTATCTTTTGTTAACCAGAACAGGAGCAGTCTGTGACCAGGACAACTTGCTCCCGTAAGGACCTTGTGCAGAGCAGGCGTCCAGCTGTGCTGCAGCTCAGATCGATGTGCAAGATCTGCACAGATAGAAGTGGTTGTCACCTCCACTGAGTTTCCTACTTAGTGAAAACCCTGCATCCGTGATGGGATTTGGTCAGGGTGGGCCAGAGACAGGAACACAGAAGCAGCTTGACACAGCCCTGTTCCCATGGGAGAGTGCACCACAGTCTAGGGATGGCTCTTCTGGAGCAGCAGTAAGGGCATTGCCCCCAAGCATTGCATGGGGTGGGGATGTCTCCAGCCAGGCTTCATGCAGTGGTAGCAGGACACTGTGGTTGGCATCCCCTGCCCCATCCAGGGAGAGTCAAGGAAGACTCCCGTGTTGAATTTCTCCTTGCTATGGCTCTCAGCTGGAGGAAGTGGAAACTACTGAACTCTGGTGGTGCCACTGCTGTCATCTGACCACGTTCCCACCACCAAGTCTTGGCTGTCATCTCTGGATGGAGCCATTCCCACTAAGGTCCAGCTTGTGCTGTGGCTACTTTGCCCTGCCCCACTTGCCCTTTTGGAGGATATACTGGTCGTAATTGAGGTTAACAGAGACAGGTACATGCAGGATTCATACCATAAAGAGGAAGGAAGTGTTAATAGAAATGGAGATTTTTCTTGCAAAAAATGCCTCTTGGGAATGTTAAATAATGTGGAAGTAGAACTTGGAAATGTTTTTTATAATTACATAAATCTCCTCTAATCACCCTACTTTGCAAAGCATCCTTTGCTATTAAGTAGTTTGCATAAGGGAAGAAATAGAAGTAAAATCATGAAGTGGTGAAATGTTGAGATATTAATTATGACTTCTTGATCAG
This sequence comes from Corvus brachyrhynchos, assembly GCF_000691975.1. Lineage (NCBI taxonomy): Eukaryota > Metazoa > Chordata > Aves > Passeriformes > Corvidae > Corvus > Corvus brachyrhynchos. Next base: position 7,435,603 of record NW_008236209.1, read on the forward strand.
TAACTTCACGTGATAATTAGCCTGTACTTGCAATACTGACCTGAAACACTGAATAGACCAAAATAGCATCAAACTCTATTTTGAAAAAAAATGACTCAACATGTAAGATCACCCGCTTAGTAAAATGTACTTATGTTGCCTAAGGAAAAATGTGTCCTCTATTGGCACTTATTTCTGGAGAATCTTGAGTTTCCGTGCCTAACTGAGAAGTTCAATTGGGAAGAAAAATATTATTTCAATATTGTCTCACTGATAGATAATTAAAACTTTTAAAGCAGGGCTATAAACACTGCAGCTCTGGAGAGGGGTACCGAGGGTGAGGTGTTAGCTTATGACAGTTCACTGGGGTCACAGCCAGTGGCCCTGGTCCAGGTCCTGCTGATGCCACAGCTGGTTGAAGTGGTAGCAATGGAAGAGTGCTGAGTCCAGATCCCTCCTGCAAATGTAAGTTGAAAGCTATCTGCAGATTAAACATGACTTCAGGTGATAGACGACCTTCAGCTTTCTGCTGAGAATACCAGGGGGCTGTCATAGGCAGAGATGTACCCCGGGTCCCTGCTGCAATGTTGTGGTGGTGGTGGCACCATATAGCAGGTCACACAGATGCCATGGCATGCAGGGGGGCAAGGCAGGGAGAGGATAAAGTCTGTGTGAATGAAGGGGGCACCAAGATTTCAGCCCCTGGCTCTTGAGTTAAGGATTAAATCCTCTACTGTGCTTGAAGAACATGTGCTTTTGCACTCCTCTCCTTGCCCCCTCTGTCGCCACCTCTGAGCTCCTATAAAATATTAGTGACAGTTCCCTTGAAAGCAGATACTAGAGATTTTTGCTGTGAGTGGGGAGACCTCAGCTAAATAAAGCTGAGCTAAGATAATGGTCAAGGGTTCTCTTCTCCCAGGACCCATGTAGTTAAAATGATCTCTACACAGGCTGCTTCATGTGGTTGGACTTCCCAGCTTGGCATCTCTTTCAGAGTGTCTGGGAGGATTCCTGAAAATCAGGAGCATTTAAGGTAAGGGTATTTAAGTACCCCAAGCTGCTAGTTCCTTTATTTCAGTGTTTTCCCCAAGAGGGAGCCAAGCAGCTGTTCATGGTGTAGCAGCTCTTACTCAAGTTGCTCTGAGAACGTGCATTATGTACTGGAGCAATTCTATGCTCCTGCTGGGCTGGTGTGTGTTTGCTGGTCATCAGACTCCATCTTGCCACTTTTTGCAAGAAATTTGGTGTGGTTTGAATATCTGGTATTAATTTCAGGATGCTGTCCTGGTACTTGTCCCACATATGTGGTGGCTGCCAGAAAGAAGGATGGTGGAGACATGGTGGGATGGTTCCTGTGGCTGGAGTTTCAGCATGGAAGGATGGTCCTCTTTGAAAGGACAAGCAGTGGAGACAAGGATGGGGTGCCTATGTCAGTGACCAGCTGGAGTGCCTGGAGTTCTACCTGGGGATAGATGAGGATCTGACCAAGAGCTTTTGGGTCAGGGTTAAAGGGAAAGCAGAGACAGGTGATGTTGCAGTCTAGCTCTGCTTCAGGCCATGTGACCTGGAAGACTGGGTGGATGAGGCCCTTTATAGACAGACACAAGCAGCCTCCCATTCACAAGCCCTGGCCCTCGTGAGTGACTTCAACCCTGGTATCTGTTGGAGGGACAATGCAGCAGGGCATAAGCAATCCCTGGGTTCCTGGATAAACTAGAAAGCTCCCGCTGAATCTGCTGATCAGGTGAAGACCTGGGCAGAGCGATGCTTCGGTAGATTCTATGCTTCCATGTGTTTCCATGTCTGGTGCTGTGTGTGGGCAATGGATAAAACTGTTCGAGCACTGTTGTGTCTGTGAGGTCAGTGTGACCATCTGTATGAGCATGTCTAGGATTTGACTGTGTTCTTGTAGGGATTGTGGCTATTTACCTCTTGCATTTCTAATGTAATACCTGAGTGTTCATTAAGTTAGAAAAGAGCCCTACTGACTTATCCATTTCCAGACCTCCCTGTCATGACAAAATCTGTTAGTTATTCTAAGTCCTTTTCCTATAACACGTTAAATCAAACCTGGAATAGCAACTAAACAGCCCTTGCCACTGGACTCAAGTACTTGATATACCAACAATGTGCATCCTGTTATTTAATGCAAACAGTCCCTTCTGCACTCTGCAATCCTTCTCCTGTGGTTTTTCGGGCTCAGTATTTACTCTGTCCTGTTTATCCCAGTGCTTTGTTATCCACAGGGAGTGAGAGTGTCCCTCCTCCCCATGGACTGGATGTGCTCAACATATTTCCACTGGGTCTCACTTCCCAATTTGAGCCTTGCACCATCCTCTGTTTCCTCCTTGCTCTTAAGCCCCTCTGCCCTGACTGAAGGTGGCATGTTCGGGGCTCCAGTGCAATGCAGCTGGCTAGGGTATTTTATCCTGCTTTTAACCCCTCTTTTTTTTTACTGAGTCTTACTTTCTGATTCTTTGTAATCATTTGCTTTTCCATGTTGGACCATCTAATGGCAAGAATTCATCCTCCTTCCTGAGGTTTGATCTGTGGGTTAATAGTTTGATTGTCATCCCTATTGTGGATTTAGGACATGGTGCCTTGAAATAACTGCTGAAATAACAGTGGAAACCACACAAGAAAGGTTGATTTTTCTGTAATGCAGAACAGTGCATCATGTCTTTTGCTGTGCTTTTGCATGGTTGAAGAACATAAGCTGAAGTGGGAAGAAAAAAGAAAAGGTGTGCTTTTATGGGACGCCACAAAGGTTCATAGCAAAAGCCACGAGTGGCACATTCCACCACTTAAAAAGAACTTGTTGAGGGGTCACAGTGCTTGGGGTGTTTGTGGTAGCTGGGGACCAGACCTGCTGGATCTTCCTCTGTCTCTGTACATCCCTGTGTGCCTCTTTGCAGCTTTCCTGGGCTCAGTTCCAGGCACTTCCCTGAGACAGACATGTAGGCAGGGTGGGTGTACAACAGCTTAAACCTGCCTAAGTGAGGGTTTCTGTGCTGCTCCTCCTTTCCTCTGTCTTCATGCCCCATCCTCTCTTATCCTTATTTCCATCCAAAGTCGAGAAAAAACAGAGATCAGTTCTTATCACCGAAGTACTGACTGAGTAATTCAGATTAAGTCGAGTAGGTGTTGAGATGTCAAACTCCCCTCAGTTTCTATGGGAGCTCAGCATTGGAATCTCAAAGGTGATTTGAACTTCATATATAGTATCAGGGTTTTGCAGCATTTAATACTAAAAGCCTATTAAAATCTAGATTCTCAGAGTTTAATAATTTGCTTACATGAGTATATTCTTTTCCAGCTGTTCTGAATAGAATGACAGCAACATCTGCCCACTGCAAAACTTCTAAGCACATTAAGCATTACTGTTAGATACTGCCATTTCTAAATTTCTCAAGACAAATGCACACATTAATCTAAATCACCAGCATAACTCTTTTCTTTGTACCAATTCAAAATTAATATATTTTTAGCACCTTGCCAGATTCTCTTCTTCAAGTTAGAAGTCTCAGATTTCCCTGCTGTTGCCAACATACCATGGTTTGTTTTAATCATATAAATCATAAACAACAAAAGCACAATTGGAAGCAAGACAGAAAAATGAGATTCTGTAATTGGAACAAAGGAAATTCCGTGCCAGCAATAACCCTTTAGTTCGTGAAGGGTTTGGTTATTTCTGGCAGTGTTGCAAAATATCTGATATGATGGAGTCCCCAAAGAGGGGGCTGTATAACTTTTCAAGCCCATAAAACACAGCTTTGTAGCAAGTATAAGCTATAATGAAAGGATAGTAGGCAAATTCAGAGGGTTATTTAGTGGCCATGATTGTTTCCAGAGTATTTCAGAAATTAAGATCATGAATCTTCCTCTATTAATCCTGCTGCTTGGTCTCAGGTTTAGCAAATTTTTCCATAATCTATTTGTCTTGAACTGAAATAAGAATAGAGAGAGACTTCAGGCTGTCTATAAACTCTCACTGTTTTGCTATGAATATTACAGTTTTTGCTGTTCCTTCTGAAGTCCCATCTCCCAGAGCCAGTTGATTACCTGAGACCTCACATTTATGACCAAGCCATCATCTGCAGCACACTCACTGGCTGTAGAGCTTTGTGTGGGGCAACTGGGAAGAGGCAACAATTCTCTTGGCAGGGAACTGAGACAGCAGGATCTGAGGAGGCTCTCAGAGGCTTCAAGGTGTTGATATTTGGAAATCCAGCAGAAAATGGTTCCTTTTATTTAGGTGAGAACACTCCCCACTGAGAGCGTTGGATCCTCCTGGTTGCCTTTGAAGCAGCTTGTTTGGAGCTACTGGTGGTGTAAATTGACTGCGGTATCATGAGCTCTGCAGTGACTGCAAGGACTCTCTGCAAGCAAGCAAGCAAACAAAGCCAGGAAGGCACCTAAGAGCCATACAGCCCACGTCTCTCCTGCCACTTGCACTCCCATGTAACAGATCTCTGTATATGGTCATGGGACGGTGGAGACTTGCACCCCATATGGAAGAGAACAGCTGGGGTGGACCTGCACCCCACACCCAGCCCATCTCTGGGATGAGATGTGACTGACCAAATATCTCTCTGGACAATCTGTCTTTAGAGAGGAAACTATCCGGGAAAGAAGTTGTCACCTCTTCATGGAGGCTTGTGGGTACATCCAGGAGTTACACCCTGACTTCAGGGCAGGATGAGTGGGCTGGAAACAGCTTTTCAAGCCTTTTGGCCCCCACTGCTTCTACTGCTGATGTGACACTGAGGTTGTCTCACTAAACCAGAAATTAGCAGGGCCAGAGGGTAAAATGTTGGCTTCACCACTGCACCCACCTTTACTGACCCATGAAAACCAGCTGGAGGTAAGAGCTGGGTTCTTGTCAGGGGTGTGGGGGGGCAAAACTTTTCTTTCCTTTCTCCCCTTTTTCATCTCTTTTGCCTCCTGTGTGGTGAGGACTCAGTGTCACCAGTCCACATGATCTTTAGTAAGTCACGTCTTGAAATGCAGAGGAGCTTTGGGGGTCTGGGGGAATACTGCTCTCAAACTCAGTTATTAACTCTTGTGCAATGAAACCTCTGTGTTGTGTTGTGTCTGTGTTCTGTTTGTCCCCCACCCACTCTCTCTGACAAATGTAATTCAGTGAACACAGATAGTCGAGAGAGCCTGTAAGGGATACTGTGCTGTTTAAGCTGGATCTGCATTTGAGTAAGTAATTTGCAACTGGAAGGCAGGCATAAATTAATTCTTATTTGAATGACATGCTTACTTTCCTTTTTCTAGAAGGTGTAATTCTTTATGTTCGACTTTCAGGATTACTTTCTCCAAAACACACATCGTGTATTGCAGTAACTCATCTCAAAGCCTAGCAGGGCCGAGTAGGATGAACACACATTTTACACTCATTGCCATGTATTTAAATAACACTTGTCATCTTGTCTTCTTTGCTCTGAAATGAAAGCTTGGAATGACATGCATTTGGACTGGAAAGACCAAACATTCACAGGAGATATTTGTGGATGGTGGAGGGGAAAGGAGAGGAAGATCCCTCAATTTGACAGCACTTGGGCACTTATGTCTGGTGGATGAGAAGAGGCAGGAAGGGTCTGCAGTTGTACTGTCCCCACAGAAAACTTCAGATCATTGGTGTTTTCATAAGGTGGATGTCTCTGAAGTAATTTTTAACACGGGCTGCTTATCAGCACATTTTACAATGTGATATTTGTCTTTGGAAAATACCATGTCCCCAGCAAGAGCCCATACCCAGGGAGCCCAGGAAAGGAGATGCTGCTGACTGACATTGAGACATGTCAAAGAGAAAAGTATTTTGGGCTTTGCTTATGAAGTGTGAGCCAGACTATGCTCATGTTGCAGCACTGATACCCCTTCAGCACAGAGACCCCCAGGGACCGGGGTGGGGGATGTTATCCGCTGTGCATATTTGCTGTTCCATGCTGGTATCAATCACCATGGCAGCGGCATGTGATGGGTTTCATGAAGTGGAACAAGTGTCCTGCACAAGGGGCTGTTTTGTCTGCGTAAGTTTTTAAAAACAGCTTGAAGTGGCTCAGAGATTTATCCTTTTTTGCACTGACTGGAGAACATGGGAGGAAGGTGATGCTTTGGCTTTGTTTTGCCTGCGAGCCCGCCAACCCTTCAGCTTGGGGGGGATGCAGAGGAGCCTGCATGGGTACTGTCCTGAGACTCCCATCCTCCAGCTTGTTGGGGGCTGCAAAGGCATCTCTCTGCCATATTAAGGCCTTGCTGCTTGGCCAGGGCTACAGGGAGGGGTGCCAGCTGCCTTTTCCAGCTTCTCTGGCATTTCAGGAATGCAGATCATTCACTGAAGCTACATTTCAAAGCCTTTAACCCTTTGGTTGGCTGCATCCCACATGCCTGAATGTGGCCACCAGGCTGGTGCTGGGGCAGAGTGGCACAGCTGAGCGGAGCTAGTGCCCCCCTTGTATCCGAGCACACCAGGAGGTCTCAGCTTGGCAGCACAGAGGAAGTGTCCCCCAAAGCATCGAAATCACACAGGACCATGTTTCTGGCTGGTGGGATGTTGCGGGTCCCCGTGCATCTCCTTTTTTGCAATTCATGCTCAAAGATGTGCGGCTTGCAGGGCCCACTGCCTTGCAGCTTTAAATGACTTGTGTAGTGGTGCAAATGGTTCATTTTGGGCCAGGTACATACCCTTGTATCTGGCCAGGTGGGAAACACCAGGAGGTGATGCTCCATTTCTCCAACATCACTGTTTTAGGGAGAGATCCCTCTGCAAATGCTTTCAGGTTTGCTTCCTTTTCTAATAGACTTTTTCCCCTGAGAAGGCTGATCTGAGGTCCTCACCACCCCAGCAGAACCTTCTGGAGAACAGTTTCAGTCTCTGGACATGGAGTTATAGTATTGCTGTAGTACTGTGCTCCTCCCTCCTGTACTACATTGCGTAGGCTACAGAAATCCTCTCTGACAGCCGCTGCAAGGATTTCAGAAGGGATTTCGCCCACTCAAACTCAAGCTATTGTGTTTCTTTGTATAAAACTGTTAAGGAGAGAGAGAGATTGTATTAATTCAGACATGCACCAAGTGGGCTTGTTTCTGCTCTTGCTAAAATCTGTGTGAGTTTCCTGATTAAATCTCTGAAACCACAGGAGACCTTTCAGCAATGTACTTTTCAGTTCCACCAGTGTTTTAAATTAAATTTACAGTGATACCAAAGATAGGAATTTGTCATCTAAAAACTCACGTGTGCTGTGGATGTTTACATCCAGTTTCCAGATGTGTTTGTCAGGTCAGCATGGTGGCATTAAGAGGCTGTGTGACAAATAAGCAGCAGGATTAATGGCTCACTGCTCCCAGTGCTCTATCCCCCTGCAAAAAGTTCAGCCCAAGTTTCAACAGAGCCGGGCAGGTCTGTGCTTGCGGCAGCAGCCTCTTCCCACGAGATGGTGCTCGGAGCATGCACGGCTGTGCCAGGAGCGCATGGGCTGCTGCAGGCTGGCCGCAGGCTGCCCCCGTTCTCCCAGTTACTAAACTTTCAACCTACAACGGCCCTCCAACTGCACATGAGGGTTTTTCTGAACTGCGAGCGATTGTGTCTCAGGTACAGCCATGTTTCGTGCTTCCCAGGTTAACGCAACTATTAAAAAAAGGGGTTTTGCAAAATGCTGAGTCCTAATAGGAGGCCCCAGCATGGGGACAGGGTGTTGGGGTGCAGAGCAGAGCTGTCAATCCGGTGCTGTGCTGGTGCCGAAGTGTAAGGGGTGAGATGGTTGTGCAGGCAGCTGCCCCCATGTTCAGGAGCTGGTGGGGCTTGGGAGAGTCAAGTTGACGTCTCTGCTTTGCAGTGATGCCTGCACCCGGGCAAGCTGCTTATGCCTCGAAAAGGAATATACACAGGTGTGTGCTCCTGTGCTGTAGGCACAGACACCTCCTTTTTCCTGTCCTTTTTCCTCTGTCATCTCTTCAGTGCAGCATGTTGCAGGGTTGTCAGCCATTAATGGAGATGCATATGGGGAATGCCTAGTGGTGGGGACCCAGCTGGAGGTGCAGAAAACTCCTGTACATGGAACTCCTGCTCTGAGATAGCCTTGGAGTGGAAAACTGCCTCAGTTCTGTATTTTAAACTATAGGAGTATTTCAGGTCAGTGCAGATTGCTGCTGCACCATATAGATCTGGGGTTGCCTTTGCATCCCCACATGTCTGAGTAGATCTTGTCCCTAGTTTAGAGTCTAAGCCAAGCCCCTGAGTATCCCCAAGTCCCTCAGTGTGCCCTGACAGCTCTTGTGACCGAATGTCCACATGCCTCTTGCTTTCTACCCTAGCAAAGCATCCTGCCTGAGTTGGCCCCACCGTCCCTTATGTCTGCCTCTCTTTCTTTAAATGCCTGCTGAAGTCCCACTTTCTCCCCAAAACCCATGTGAAACAGGCTGTCTTTGCCTGAGCTTGCCTGGCAGCATGGGGATGGAGGATTAGCTAGCTAGGCAGGGGAGCAGGGAGCTGATAGACAGGGAGGCAGCCACTAGGGCTGGTGCTGGGAGCTGCATAAAAACATTATGTGTAGGAGATGAAAGCAGAAAGGAAAATTCATGGTTTACCCATGGCACTAGAAAAATACATGCACCATACAGCAGACTGATGCTGGTGTTATCTCAGCGATCTCACTTTTGGCTTCGCTGGGGTTTGGTAGTGCCTGTTGTGGCTGCTGGCTCTTGGAGGTGAGGACTTGTTTTCTGCTTGTAGAACACCACAGCCCATCAGGGGCGCTGTGATGAATGGCAACAGCCCAGAGCTCGAGAAGGTGCCGGTGTGCTCCGTGCCACTGCTGTCGCTGCCAGACGGCAGTGGTGGCAGCTGATTCCTCCGGTGCAGACCCAAGTTTAGAGTTTGGTGCTTGTCTTATGCTGGAGCATCATCAGCTGTTACACAGGTCCTGAGTGTAAGAACGTATTCCTCCAAAGGCAAGTATGCAGCAATTCTGTCCCTCTTCCCCTCCCTTTTATCACTCTGGTAAACTTTGTCATTCCATAAATCTTGCAGCAAGTAAATATATATTTCTTTCCTAATTGCCGATGAAAAAGCTCAGTGCAGGGTTGGCCACCCTCCTCTGCAGAGTTGCCCTGGCAGTTTAATCTAGTCTGCGGGGGCTTTGCTGACTTGCATGGTACCCGTGTAAATCAAGATACCCCATGGTCTGAGCACAGTTACTTTGATCCCTAAGGCTGGATCTCATCAAAGACTGAAATGAGGATTGTTTGACAACACCTATTTTCCATTAGCAATGTTGACAGCATTAATTATATTCTGATGCTTTAATTCTTTATTATTGAAATCACACATCAGTGATAGTCATTATTTTGCAAGGGGGTTGATGTTATGCTAATCAGCGTGCAATTAACTGGGTCATCCCACTCATTTTTTTGGCTGTGGGCACAACACTACTGCTCTTGTACTGGAGTCTCTGTGGTCTGCCAAGATTTATTTTAAACAAACATGAGCAAGCCAGAATTTCTGAGCCAGCTTTTTTAGGACTCTTGGGTGCAAGTTATGTGAAAATATTTATCTCTGTTGTATACTGTTTAACATCTTCCTTGGTTACTAATGGACTGGAAAGGATTTCATTGTCCTCAAGTGATACAACTACATCATCTTGCTGCTTTGCAAAATCAGAGCAAAAATGTTTATAGGAATCTTCTGTCCTTTCTTTGTCATTTATTAACTGTCTTGTGCTGTTTTGGAAAGAGCTGGTGCCTGTCTTGGGATTTTTTGTGTTTGTGCTGAACTTTAAAGATCTTCTCTCTGTTAGCCCATCACATTGTGGTGTTCTCTGTTCTCATTCCTACAGGTACAGTCCCCAGATCACAAGGAATGGAGCAAAAGCGCAGGCTGGCAACCACGAGGTGAAGATTAAAGGTCCGGAGCCAGTGATTAGCCAGATTATTGACAAGCTGAAACACATCAACCAGGTTTGTTGTAGACATGCCAGCAGGGATGTCTCCGGAGTGGGTGGTTTCCAAATCAGTTTGGCCTCCCTTGCACTCTCTCTGGGCTCAGACAGACATCCCTGGTATCTGCATCTGCAGCAGCTCTGGGAGCCCGGTGTGCAGAGCTGGTGCCACCCTGGCCTGGCCCTACACAGCACCAGCCCCAAAGGGCACACAGAGGGCCAGTCCTGTTGGATGCCTGCTGGTGTGGTTCTCCATGATGCAGCCTCCCAGGACTCAGCCTGTACCTGGGTCATGTGAAGATGCATGACTGCAATACAAGAATGCTTCTGCTGGGCATGCCCTTAGCAGTGGAGGTCCAGGAAAGATGGAGCTGATGGGGTGCCCCTGAGCATGATGTGCTGGCAGGGGGTCATGTGGCATGTACCTGAGGTTCCCTCTGATAGGAGAAGCTCCTTTTGGCATTGCTCATGGCTGGCAATAAAGGTCACTTTTTTCTTTGCTGTATCTCCCTGGGCATTCACTCCCCGTTGGTAATGGGATAAGTTACTGTTGAATGGGGAAATGGCAGAACTGGATGAGATCCTTTCTGCTGGGGAGGAAGCTTCCTTCCCACTGCCTCAGACCTGGCATCCTTCCTGGGACAAGCGGTATCTTGTCTCTACCCATTATGTCACACCAGGCTAGGTCTGCGAACAAGCCCTGCTGCTGCCGGGGAGGAGAAGGTGGCAGGTCTGCACAGCGTTCAGCTTGTGGCTGAATCTTCCCCAGCACTGCCTTAGGCCAGTGGGGCTTGGGTCTGGCTCTGGACTCTGCTCTCCCCTCTGTGTCACTGAGTCTGGATGTCACAGTAACTCGTAGAGGGGATGTTTTTCATATGCAGATAGCTTGGACTTGCTGCTTTGCCAGGACACAGCACTGGGACCTCACAGGGCAAATCCTCAGGTGGTAATACTGTTAACACAGCTGAGCTGCCCCGTCTCTCCTGAGAGAGCTCTTTCCAGTGGGGACCTTGCCGATGGTCGCTCTGGTACGAAGCTCTGGGCAGCTGTGTTTTCCTGGGGCTAAGCCCAGCTTTGCTTCCAGACCGGGTGGGCTGTGAGGGCGGCTCTGTTTGGAGTTGCTGGCTTAGCAACTTTTCTGCAAACCTCTGCTTTCCTGCTCCCTCGACTGCCAGAGACTGTTTTCACGGCCATTGCCAGTTTAACCCCCGTGCCCTCCAACGCAGGCATGCCTCATTAGGTGCTGCCTGGGAGCAGGATGCAGTGTGGGCTTCAGGGTCCCCAGGAGCACCCCACAATGCAGGAGCTGCCATGGGCAGCGGCCCTACAGCTTGCTCTGGCTTCCCACACACTCCCCGTGCTGAGCGGTGCCATCTGCCAACAGCCCCTAATTATTAGAAGGGGAAAAACGGGAGGAATAGCATAATCAGCTCCCTATTAAATGGGGTAGAAGGCAGGCTTCAACCTGCGGGTGATAATGATATTTTGCCGTTCACAGTGAGAAAGCTGCACTGAACAAAACATGGTTATTAGTGTACCTGAAACTGCTGACATAAAGTGGTTGTGAAATGCTGGCTGCCAGACTGGGTTAAGTTAGGTCTTTGCTGAATAGCTTGGCCTTCACAGTGGAGGTCTGTGGAGTGGGAGACCCTGGGTAAACACTGCTGTGCTCAACTCAGCTGTTTGCAGCAGCAGAGTCTCTGTCAGCTGCCGCTCAGAGAAAAATTGTGGTAAGGGGGTGAATACAGTCAGCTTAGTCATGATCTCTTACAGAGAGGCTCGCAGTATTGGGTTGGAATGTGTTATGGGGGGCAAGTAAGCTGTTTTGGTTTGTACAGTGTAAATGTAAGAGCCTGAAAAAAATATTGAACGCTCTTGTAAAGCTGTGTTTGAGAAAGAGGAGGAATTGAGAATAAAATCAGGAGAAAATGGGAAGTGATTTGTGCAAATTAGTTATGAAGCTTGCCCACAGAAGCTGTAGCTGCCCCATCCCTGGAAGGCCAGGCTGGATGGGGCTTGGTCTAAGGAAGGTGCCCCTGCCTATGGCAAGGGATCGGAACTACATGATATGTAAGATCCCTTCCCACCCAAACCAATCTGTAATTCTATGATATGATTCTATTCCTGTGTAGGGTCTATAGTCTATGTTCAGCAGTTTATATACCAGGAAAGTAACTGGGGAGGTTACTTAAATTTGGGATTTAGGGTGTCAGAGCTTACCATCACACTTATTTTCTTGGCTGAAGTAAGTTTTGAGCTCTCTTTCACTTCTGGAATGCATCTTGATTGCCAAACAGTATTAAATGTGGAAGGAGCAGCAGCTCTGGATGAATTACAGTTGTGTCTTTCAGGAGTTGGCTTCAGATTTGGGAGAAAGTGGGAAGTCCCAAGCTGGAGAGGGTTGAAAATCTCCACCAAGCTAAGCCAACAGTGGCTTTTAAGGATTTTTAAACATCCAGATCCTCTGGAGAAAAGACCATCTTTGCGGTGCTCAGAGCTGTAAACTAGATTCCCATGTGACTACCTGTAAATTGTAAATCTTGTACAGTGTTGTGACTTCCTCCCAGTGTGTTGTGTTAAGAGATACAGCCTGGATTTTGTGGTGTGGGCAGACTCGGGAACCATGCTGTTTGGTACGATTTTCATAGAGGTCCATAGCTTTTATTTTTACTTGGAGATTTTTGCTAAAAATCTGTAATTTGCTGATGATTTGACTTTGCTTTTATTCCAGGATGCTTATGCTGCTGGCAATGTCTCTTCTTTCAGTGTTGTGTGTACAAATTGCGCTTGCTCTTTAGTTCTTGTCTTCTCAAACCTAATTTGGGTAAATATACATACATTCACATGAGAAATTCTCATCAAACGTTTGCACTTTGAAATGAGAATGGGGTTTGTGCATTAGCATTAAACCCATGGGGATTCAAAGAAGTAGAGAAAACCTAACCCAGAGAAAGGAGGAACTGCTCCAGATTGTAATTTTTCATTTGAGCATCCATCAAGCTAAAATAAATAAATGAATAAAGCACAGTGCCTGAGTTGTGTGCTGTCTCAAGTCAGCCCTTTCTGGATGAGTCCCCCTCAGTGCTGCCTATTGTCTTGGTTTGAAAGACAGGTATCTGCTAAGGAAGGCAAGAGCCTCCCTTGGAATGGCAGATGCGACCCCTCTTCCCTCTGAGTTATTATAATTCCAAAATCAAGGGGTTTTCAGGCAAAGATATGGGAAGTAAGAATAACAGTTCTTTACTATTATATATCTATACGTGTACAACCAGTCAAACAAACAACAGTAACTATGGCAGTAACAGCAAACACAAACCCAGTCCCAGCCTTCTCGGCTGTCAGACCCTTTCCCCTCGGGTGCAGTTCCGCTCGCAGCCGGCAGGGGCGCTGGCGGCTCCCGGTGAGCAGGGCAGGTGCGGTGGTTCCCCCACAGCTGCAGGGGGCGCTCCGGAGCGAGCTCGGGGAGCACGCGGCACTGGTGCCCTGGGAAGGGATGGAACAAAGGCTTCACAAACTCCTGGGCAGCCGATCCCAGTGTCCGGCCAGACCCTCGGGAACAGCAGGCTGGAACAGCAGGCTGGAACAGCAGGGACAAGCACGAATCCCAGGTGGCAAACGAGATGTATCCAAATGGGGAACCCCCCGGAGGTCTGGGCAGGCAAGGTGAGCAGGGCTACAACGTAGCAAAGGCTCGAAGCAACGGCAGGGCAGGGCAGCCACGGCCTGGCTCCCAGCGGGGCACAGAAGGCGGGCTTGGGATGCCGGGGTTTGTCCAGCAGAAGGAAAAAGCAGCCGAAAAAAGCAGCCTCCCTCTCTGTCCAAAGGCCGAGGACAGACTATCCCCACACCAAGGTGAAACGAAAGAGTAGCCAGATGCACCCCTCCCCCAGTGGGTAGATCTTTTTTTTTCTTATGTACCCAGCAGTTTGTCCCCCTAGCAACACGTATGGGGAAAATTCCTTTAACAGAAAAAAAAAAAAACCAAACCAGGAGAACTCCTAAAACCCCAACACCTTTTCATCACATCAGACCATTTTTGTTTCACCCAAATGTGTGATTGTGGCTGATGGTACTTTTTGTGCATTGGCGGATGAGATGGTTTATTATTGCCATATTGGAATTTTTTCCTCCAGTTCTGTTAGATGTCTACCAAGTTTTGATTTGAGTTATTTTTGTTGTGTGCCCAGAGGCATGAACAGCCTATCCATAAATATTACCATTGTTTTCTCAGCTGGGAGGCTAAGGGTCATCTTCAGGAAAATGAATTGGAATTGGTTCCTAACTTTTATTCCCCAGAGTGGATGGGGTCTGTTTCCAGCTAGGCGGCTTTTCACTCATCCTGTAAATGGAACTATATTGAAACTGAAAAAGTTTTCAGTGTCAGCATAGGGTCTTGCTCAGGTTTTTTGTGGCTTGGTAACACCCCCAGGAAGAAAGCTGTGTGCAGGGTGAGCTATTTCCTGTGTCACTCCACTTTCCTCCAACCACGGGGACGTTTGCATGGCTGACAGATGGGGATGAGCTTCAACTTTTAACAGCTATGGAGGTGGGAGGTTCCATGTCCTGGGAGCTCTGCCATGCTGGTGACCTCCTGTTGATCATCCTCTTCCATGAAGACTCTTGTAAGGAATGACACAACTCTTAGAAAAATTAATTTATTAAAATCAGAAAAATTACAAAAATCAGAAAAATATAAAAATTTGGGATCCTAATGGCTCAAGAGGTATGCCCCAGGAGCGCAGGGATTAGAGATCTTCAGGCTTAGACAGCACTGGACCTCTAGTGGAAAAACCTGCAGTGCTGGGCTGACTTTTAGCTAATCCGAAAGTCAAAGAAAAATTATTAAAGGGTCCTAAATAGGACTAAGGCTTAACTGCCCAGCACTAGCATCCACCACAGCTAAAATCCGCAGCGCTCTGCCTCTGCTCTGAAGCTGACTCGCTGTTTTATAGTGCCTTTGCTCCGCCCCAATCTGCCCACAGACCGCCCATAGACCGCCCACAGCACACCCCTTTGGTCCCAAGTGATTGGTGCTTCCCTTTTGACAGATCATCTCTGTCTACCAATAGCTTGTCGTTGTCAGGGGGGTAGTAGCAGCTAAGTAAGAGTGGTAACATGTCCTCATTAAGATTCAGGTTGCCACGGAGCTTACCTACAGACCAACGGCCAAAAATCTAAAAATAGCTTTTGGCTGTTAGAAACTGGGTTTTGGGAGCTGGTTCTGAAACTAAGGTGCAAAGTAGAAACCCTTAAAAAAATATTAAAATACATCTAATACATCTTAAAACATTTGTAAAAGTATACAGAGAACATGAGAAAAACAACTCTTGCAGTGTACAAGTGGTTTAAAGTTTGAAAAGGGATTTTTAACTGGGACACTTTTAACTGGGGGATTTTAACTGGAACTGGTGCAGATAAACTGCTTTGAAATAGTGAAAACGCTAACAGCAGAACTTGATATTTGTTCCTGGACTGATGGGTGAACATTAACATTCAATTAAAAATTGTTTAACTCAAAATTAACTAATTAGAGCAACATGCAAAGACCAAGCTAATTAGGGATTTCATGTATGACAGCTCTGGAGAGAGGACCTGAATGATGCTGGTGTAAGGATGCAGCAGGGATCTGTGGTACCAAACTGGCTGATGTGACAGTCTTGATCCTTCCTCTTGTCCCTGTCTGTCCTGAAGTGATTTTTATGTCCTTTGCAGTGCTTATGTGGCTCTGATACCATTCCAGCAGATGCTTTACTCCTTAATGCCATTACCTCTTTAAGCTTGTGCTCAGTTGCAATCTCTTTTTATGCTTAGGTAAATCCTGGTGTTTATCACCATGTCTCGAGGAGGAAGAGCACAATTTTTTAAGAAAATGAGGGAAAAAACACACCAAAAATTAATAGTAAAATCCATAAAAGGAAACCTAGCTGCGGAAGATGTGTCTTTACAAAATTGAATGGCCTGGAAACATATTGTACATTTCCAGACACTCAAGTTAAGGGCTCATTTAGAATATTTCAGATATACTGGAGTATGACAGTTCTTTGGTTTCCACATCAAACAATCTGTAATTTATTGCCCCATATAGGGACTATGTTTTTATCATATTGCATATTTTCTAGCCAGAAATCTAACTCCCATATAAGCTCTTGAAAAAATAAACCCTTTGGGGATGGGAATCCAGGCAATATGCTTTCACAGACCCTGAGAAACTGCCTTTGATTTATTTCCTTGGAAATAAGGGGAAGACACAGTTTCTTGGAGTATTACAGCTGTTCCCCCAAGCAGGGTCTCGCTGCCTTTCTTCATGTGCTCGATGTAAAAACCTGGGTCCTGCAGTGAGCCCCATGTGAAAGAGCCTCATGTTGCTCTTAGAGGGGTTTGCAGGAGGACAAGAACAACATTTAGAAGTTTTATGAGGCAGTAAAACACACAGATATAGTTGGAAGGGAAAAAAAAAAAAAAAAAAAAAAAAAAAAAAAAAGACAGGAGGCCCAGAGGTGCGAAGGACCAAAGACAAAATAGACCTGAAGTTCACAAAAAAAAAAGCACGTCCTGGCATTTCCAGAGCCGTGTTTGAAGCTGGTTTGATCAACCAATATGTCCCATATTTGTTTGTAGGTTTAATGGGCTGCTCCCCGGCGGCCTGGCTGCTGGGAGAGGGCATGGTGGAGGTCACCCAGAAGTTAATTTGGAAAGAGGCCAAAAGGCCACAACTTGATTGAATCAGATATAAACAAAATAGGCCTGGGAACAGTGTGATGTCCTTGTGCCTGAGTTCTCTGCAACCTCTTTGCTCAAAATGCAGCATGGTGGAGCACTGGCACCCAGTGAGGAGGGTCTGACCCCACCATGGGGAGACAAGTTCGGGTGGCAAAAGGATGCAGGCACCACTCAGGGCACACAGGGAAATACAGAGTTTATTATGGGAGAGCCTGGGGAGCTGGGGACTTTTCAGGAATATATGCCCCCTTCAGAAGAATCCATTACTTTGATGGATTTGGTGAAATAGAGTTTCCCTGTGCCTGCTAGGCTTTCTGAGGTTTATTAGTCCCACTGTATTTTAATTCCTCAATCAGATGAAGCTGCATAATAATTAGAAAAATGTGCAAACTGCCAGATTGTTAAATAATGCAACGCACAATACTAATCACTTCAAAATACAATATTTAAATTGCACCAAAGCAAGTAGTTTTTGACTCATTTTCCACCTTTAATAAGTTAGCACTACAATGTCTGAAGTATTGTATATATGCAATATAATCTATCAAGACCTCCAAGGAAATGTCAATAAATACAATAATTACTTGGACACACCTTTCGCTCATCATTATTAAACAGTTTGTAACAATTAAAATATTAAAACCACATGCTTGTTAAAAAGCAACCAGACATTGCATTTATTTCTTACTAAGGCTATTAAATGAAATGACGTAAGATTTTTATTTTAATGATAAATGTGCTTTAGAATGGATCAGTTAATTCTTCTTTAGTGCACAAAATAATCTACAGCTCCACCGAGTCTAGGCCTGGTATTTAAGTACTAATTCCATTGTTCTTTTATCTGCGCCCTGGCTCCCGTTAACACACAAGGTAAATGCTCTCCCACTCTGTATGCAAGTGGTACTAACAGGATTTTGCCAGGACAGTTGAATCAGGGGAAGTGTGACCCTCGGTAATGAGAATGTAATTAAATCTGAAAGTATCTGACTGTCAGGTGACTTTTCAAACCTGAACCCCTTATTTCCCTGCCCGCAGCAGGCATCACCTGCCTGGACCCTGTGGCAAACCTCCAGGTTTATCAGGATTGTTGAGGGAATGCTGTATCCACACTGAGTTTTTTTTTAACAGCCAGAGATTGTTTCTACCTGGTGTGTTTGTGTGCCTGTTTTCAAACAGAGGTGTGTACTGGAGTGGTCTTCCACATGTGAAATGTTACAACTTTGTCCCTGTGGCTTCAGCTCCAGCAGGGAGTCAGGTGCTTCAGGTGTGTCCTGCAGGGACCATCCTCTAAACAATGTTGTGGAAATCAGCTGTGGAAAAAAACAAATCAACACCTTTAAAGGAGATTAATTTGCTTTTGTGTCCAGAACATGCAGCTGATGCACAGCAGTGCCTTAAATCAAACACCAGATATCCTGTACCAGAGCTGAAGTTTATCCTGTTGTGGAGGAAACAAACTTGAAGGAATCCTTGTGCAGCAAAACCCGGTGTAAATGGAGGTGTTGATAGCAGATTAACAGCTAATTACAGTTATTCTGGGCCTGGTTAATTGTATCAAGTGTCGCCTTGTGCTGTGAGTCAGGCTGTAATTTAATCAGTAAATGTCTGAGGTAGGTGTCCTCCCTCATGGGCCCAGTAACAAAGGACACAGATCTCTGGTGTTAGTGGGATGTTAGGTAGTTTCCTCATGTTTTTCTCTAAAATTGGACTTAACATCAAGGTTTTTAAAATGTGGTCCAGACTGAGAGGGGGACTGGGATTCAAAGAGCTAATCTTCATTGTTCAGAAGGTAACCTTAGTCTTCTTGGCTGCAGAAAAAATCCAGTTGCTTTTGTTCCCAAGAAAAAGCCTTGATAACAATAATGTTACCTTTGATTCCAGTTTGAGGTGGTGTAAGACTGCTTAGTGATGATGTTCTCAGGGGCAGGAGGAAAAGGCAGCGCTGTCAGACCTGCTCAGAGAGGGACTGCTCTGACAGGAATTTCCTTCTCCAGCCCCAGGCTGTGCTGTGGTAATGTGGTGCCCAGCTGTGGAATGGTGTACAGGCAGTGTGACAAAAATGTCTGTGAGATTCCCACTCCACCCTGAGCTGTTTCACAGGCCAGGCAGGTTGGAGCTGGGGATTTCCCCAGTGCAATTCTGCCACTTCACCCAAGCCTTGTGTTTGCGGGGGAACAAGGCACACTTGTGGCAAGTATTTTCTCTGTGCTGGCAAACCCTGTTCCCAGTCAGTGAGACCCTTTTGACCTGATTGCATTGGTGTAAGTACCTCTCATGGCTCAGGAAGACTCTTGGTTAATGCTGTTGCTCATTAAACTTCTTAGCTTGGTTTTGACCTGTAACTGGCTGCAGAGACTGGGTTGTATTTTCATGCTCGTGCTGCTGGAGTCCATGCAATGAGAGATGGCCCTTGCAGCACATCAGACTGTGAGCAAAGAGAGAAGTTTAGGTTGCAGCAGGATTTGCCTGTGGCCTTGCTTAGCTGTATTGCAAGGGAGTGATATTTAAGAAAAGGAAATGTGCTTGGTTGAGGACATGTGTAAGAAGATGCTGCTGATGCAGCAGGGTCAGCAAGGAAGTAGGAGACAGCTGGCAGAGGGTGTTCGAGCCATCAACAAATACTGTGATGGGCAGAAAGTTACCTTTTATTTTTGTCAGGAACCCTTGAATGCCTCCTGCCTATGGGTGGGGAAGCAGTTTACTGACCTTTTTCTGCAGCACATAAGAATCTAAAAGCTGAGGGTGAGACTTATATAGGTGCATTTCAGGGCTTCCTCTGCGAGTGTTGTGTCTCACTGGGGGAGGGTATAAAGTCACCAGCTTTGAACTTAATTTAAACACTGAGTTGCTTCAGCTGTTCAGTTGGTGTCTGTGCATCTGTGTGTGGGAGAACTACACCAGGCAGGGATCCTCCTGCCTCCAGCTCCAGAGGCCTGAGCCTTGCTGTTGGGTACATTCAGCATCAGTGATGAGTTGCACCCTGGTGTGTCAGCAGTGCCCATGCTGGAGCCTGGTTGGTTCCTTATCCTGTTGGTAGACTCATCCTAGGTGCCAATATTGACACTGGAAAATTTGTGTCCCTGAAGTTTTTTTGGTTTTTGCAAGCAGCATCCGTGCTCTGAACAAAGAGGAGAGCTGAGACCTTGCCCAGGAGGCAGTCCAGCCATCGTCTATTAATTAGAGACCAGCTGCTTGATCCTGCCTAGCTAACAGGTTTGGAGGTGTTTGCCATGGAGTCTTCTTCCCCCTGCTTGATTTAAGTCTCTGCTAAAATCAACAGCTTGATAATTAACCCCACGCTGGGGTTGTCTTGTCTGATGGGAGATAACTGGCTTATAAGGCAGCTGTTCAGTTCCCTGGGAAGCTCTGTGGACCAGGGGACATCTATTAGAACTGCTTGTAGTCACTTGTTGGGCTTCCAGAGCCTTGAAGCGAAGTGAATGCAAAAGTAAAGCTTGGAAGGAGCAGCCCCCAGGAGGGCAGGATGCAGCCAGGGTGACTCAAGCTGGTGTTTTGGCAGAAACCTCTGTGCAACACAACACAGTGCACAAAAATGCATGATTTGAGGAGTCCTTCTCCACTGGGAGCTTTTAGGGGAAAAGGAAAGCAACTGGGACAGGGGTCTGTGTTGCAGAAGGAGAAGTGGAGGAAAAAAATTCTTCCGGCCCAGCTCTCAGCTTGCTGTTTCCTACCTGGTGCCAAGGACAAGATGTTTGTCTCGCAAGCAGCCCTGCAGACGTCGCCAACAGCCAGAGAGCCGCCATGTGTGCCAGAGCCTGAACCAAGAGGAAATCTCCCAGCTGCTCCAACTGGCTGGGCTGGGCTGGGCAGGAGGAGGCTGTGGGACCCCCTGGCTGCTACACCCCCTGCCTGGGTCACCCTGATCCCCTCTACAGAACCACGGGGCTGTTTTAGCAGATGGCTCGAGGTGGTGTGAGACCTGCACGTCCTTTTAGGTGCTCTTGCATCCAGGGCACCTTGCATCCAGGCCATCCCTGCTCAAATGTCTGAAGGATGTGATGGCGATGAGGTGGTTGATTGCTCCACCTCTGCCCATTTTGTCTTGTTTCTTGTGCTTCTACTTTGGTTGTTGTCTCATGTTTCATCTTCTGGTGACATGCACTTTGGGCCTTCCTGAGCAGTGTTTGGATAGCAGAGTGGGGTTCTGCTCCAACATAATGAAACAAAATATGGAAAACATGGATAATAGCAGTGTCGGGTCCTGGCCCATGTAGGCTCCCACATCCCTTCTTCACTCAGCTGCCAACGCCCTGAGGGGTGGCTGCTTGAGAGGTGAAGAAATTGGTCCAGGTTCTCATGTCTTGTGATGCAGAGTGGGTGAAAAGGAGAGGGGTAGGAGGCTGAGAAACTTTGTGGGGAGAAGGAGCAGGGATATGATGCCAGAGGAAGAGCAGTGTGGAAAGGGGACAAGATAACCAGCCCTTGCAGGCAGCAAGAAGGGAGCATCTTTGCAAAACCTTTTCCACCACCCTTGACAGCTGTGGGTAGTTAATGTGCCTGATCAGCCCAGGCAAAGTGAAGAAGAGATGGAACGGGGTGTTTGCAATAAGTAGCTGCATTCCTATGTTGCTTCTAGGGAAATGGTAGCTCATGGAAGTCGTTCTGATCCTGAGAGGAATTGGTCCAGGCAGACTTCAGCAAAATGCTGAAGGCATCATCTATTGCCTAGTCCAACCACATGTTTGATGATTGGTCTAGTGATTGGGTTTTTTGAATTTGAGGGATGTCTGTGTTTGATGGAAGCAGATGTAGGAAGGGATGCTGAAGGTCCAGCAATAGTTAAGGCTTGGAAAGGCAAAATAGGAGAAGGGGCTGTAGTGGCTCAAAGAGGAAAGCAGTATTTCTCCAGCACTGGCATCGATGTGGGGCTCAGGGGATGAGCCAGAAGCAGACAGGGATTGCCCAGGACTCCATCAGGCTGGGCTGTACCCCTTAGCCCTGCTCGGCACCCGCACTGTCCTGTTCCTTCCTACTGCTGCACAAAAACAAGCCATAAATAGCTGGGGTGGAAGGGGAAGGAACTGGATATAAGGTGAATGAGCTGATCGTAAAGCCTGGGTAATCTCTTTTTCACATGTGCCTGGTGATGAATGAGCATTTGTTCAGGCCAGGGAAGTGACACCTCCCCTGCCTGGGGGACAGCAGGCAGGAGCTGGTCCCTGTGCCTGCCGTGGTGCTAGCCAGGGCTTAACCTCCATGGGAGCATACAGTCCCGGGCATCAGCCCGCCCTCACCAAACCAGAGCAATCCATAATTCCTTGGCAGCCCCTTCTGCTGCCAAATGAGATTTATTGTCGAGTGCGAACTCGTGTTAATTACTGCCAGCACTTAGGGGTCTTTATCTGTCTCCCTTTACCCATAGGGATGATGTCAGTTTGGATAGCTAATCTGGAATTAAGCTGATGATCCATAAAGTAGAGCCACCCTTTGGTCAATGAATTCACTGCTGTCACCATCTTCTTTGTGCTATCAGGAGAGTGACCAGGAAAAGTGACTTAACTGGCAGCCAAGAGCATCTCCTCTGGAGCCTGTGAAGATAATAAAGTGGGTCCTGCTGTGCTGGTAAACCCCAACTGATGCATGGTAGGGATTTTTCCTATTCCAGGTATTTTGAGTGCTAGAATTAAAGACTAAAACATTTTTATGGCTAAGGAGCCACAATATAGGCTCAGAACTATGGTTCACAACTTTAGTCACCCATCACCATGGACTAGTGCAGAGCCCCAGAGTAGGAGTGACTCAAGAGCAGTGTGTGGGGAGGGAATGCCCTTGCTGATGCTGTTCAGAGCAGGCAGGAGGTGCTGTCTGGGGCTTGGTCTGCTGAGTTTAGCTCAAACCTTGTGATGTCTCAAAGGAGGCAGCACAGGGAAATGCAGAATTGGCCTTTAGAGCAGCTGAGAAAATGGCCATGTCCAACTCATCATTTTTCCAAGCACTGCAAATCACTTTTCCATCTCCAAAGTCTGCTTTCACTTTATTAACATTTGATTAGTGATCACTTTTTGTTCTGCTGAGCTTGAAATTGGAGTTCAATGAGGAACAGGTTTCTTCTCTGCCATGTCTGTGCTACCAAGGTGCATCCAACTGGAAGGACCATAAGGAAACCACAATTCAGATGTTCTCCTGCCAAAATGGGTGGTTCTATCCATGGGCCAGCGCTGTCATCAGAAGAGCAGTGGTGCCTGCTGGTGTGCACACACTCATGTGTTCACTCTTGCAAGACAGAAGTACAAATCCCGGTATTTACAGATATTTTTAAGGTGTTAAATATCCTTATTTTCAAATGGAGTTTGGTGCTTGGTGCCAATGAACATTGAGTTTTTCTGTAATATGTGTTGCATTTTGTTGCTGCCCAAGAGGGGGAAGGCTTTCTGGAGCTTGTAAAGAAGCAATAAAAAAATTATGCTGTTGATGTTGCATTAAGTTTGTGTTTGTGCATACTCCTGTTCCACAAAGGTGTGTCTCCACAGAGTGGGTAAACCTAAGGCAGCGGGGAAATAGAAACGTGATGTGGAGGGCACCAGCAATCTCATGAGGGTTGGTTAAATAATAAAGTATTTGCTAATAAAATATAATCTTTTCCTGCTATTTCCAGGGCTAATAAGCAGAGGAAGTGGAGAGAATCGATTCTGCTGTTGCATGCTTATGTTTGATCAGGCCACCAAATTCAAAACACATGAGTTTTGAAAAAGTCCACAACTTAGCCTTATAAAATGGGTTCCTTTCCCCAATTCTTGCCTGTGATCAGATAATGACCTTCGTAAGCAAAACAACCCCAGCTGTATTTCATAATGGGAATATACTTCTGTACATCATAATGAGCTGTTAACAGGGAACAGTATCGTGTGAAAATCTGCACGTTTCCCATGATGTTGCCCTGATTCAAAAGCCACACATAAATTATTTGGTATTGCAGATTTCAAGGTCAGGATTGGCCACATAAGATCTAGTTTTTCACCCCCAAAACCCAATGTTTTTAGCAGGATGGAATTTAAAATAGAGAAACCTGATCCGTTGGGAATCTCAGGAGTTGTGTGAGAAGTATCTCAGCACTTGTGTCAGGTACTTGTAAGTGTGTGGCTGGAGTGGGTGACTGGAGTGAAGGAAGGGGAGGTAATACCTTTGCTCCTCCAAAAGTCTTCCTTACAAGGCTCCTGAAGGAAGGCATCCTGAGCTTTTCAACCAGTTGTGAGGTGGTGAAATTCATTGAGTTTTGTGAGGTTTCTAGCAGAGCCAGGAGCTGGTTTTCCCTGCTAGGTTGAGTTGCCAGGGTTCCCTTCCTGATGCCAAGCAGCACATGGACACATGGCTGGAGCTCCAGAGTCATTTGTGCACTGAGCCACTTTTTCTGCTGGATGTGAATACTTGATTATTAAGCATATATTACAATTCTGAATATTATTTTAGCTGCAAGTTCAGTCTCCATCCTCTCCAGCTCTTTAGGTTTGATCGTATTCCAGAGGCTTACTAAAAACATGCAAAGAATTTCAACAAAACTCTCTGGAGCACTTTTTGTTAAATTTTTTCAGTCATGCAAGCTAAATTAAATGACAGCTCTGTCCACCAAAAGATTACAAATATCAATCAGCCTTCTCCCCTAAACTCATGAAGGAATTAAATGTTTTTCTAAAAGTCTTCTATTCCCCTTAATAATCTCTTTGGCTGTTCTCTTTACTTTACATATTTTTGAAGTGTGTTGAAAGGGATGATTTCTGCCCTAAAGGAGCACAGTGCTTGTAGCTTGCTGACAGTATTTAATCTGAATTTGTGGGCACAATTTTGGGTGTTGCTCAAATTGATATTTGCAATACTGTGGGCTTAGTTTCCAAAAGGACAAAACAGCTATGAAACTGCAGTCCAAGAAACATGATGCTGAGCTCTTTTCAGAGATGGGTGATTAATGGTAAAAACTATGTTGCAGCACCCACTGTTTGTGTTGAAATTGGAAAAATAAGACCAGGTGGCTCAGTGGGCTGGTGGAATGGGGGGCTCTGAGTGAAGTGGTTGTAAAGAATGAGGAGTTAAAAAGATTTCAACATACAGTGGCCTGTCCAAGACAAGCTGAGTCATTACCCTGTGTTGCTGCATCTGTTTTGTCTGTTCACTGTACAGTTATGAATAATTGTGTAAATCATGCTGGGATATCCTGGGGAGCTTTCTTTGCAGGAAGGCTCAGCACACTGTTCCTTTCTGCCTTGTGTTTTAAGTTGTAGGGAGACCACAAGACAAACCAAACAACAAAGATGTACATGGAAACCAGATGTGACTGCCCAGTGTCCCTTGGAGTGCCTCCTGCTGATGCCCTGGCACTGCCCACCCTATCTGTCCAGAGGGTCAGGGTTTAAAGGGGATGAGGTTGGAAATAAAACTGATGGATGCCTGATCCGTTAGAACTTGTAGTGAGGAGCAGAGGGAGTTTCTTGCCGTGGTGGTTGTGTGGATGGAAGAGGAAAGCCCCGCAGCCCCCTCGGAGGTGTGCGGATGTGTGTCCCCGGCCTCCCACAAAGTGTGCTCCAGTTTACATCAGGTACTTTACAGTGTATTTTTGCCATTATGGTTTAGCAAAGAAGAGTAGATAAGACAGTAAACTCTTAGAGCTGGGTGAGTTGTGATTAAGTTAAAGCTATCTCACTGTTACATACTACTTTAGTGATCACCAGACCGTGTATTTTCCTGCCTCTTACCACGGGCTTTAAACCACAAGACATGAATAAACTGTAATTTTAGGGTACAGTCAGCTCTGCTTGCTATTTAAGGATGGGGAATCTATGTTCAGCCCACCAAATATAATTTCATAAAGCATGCAAACCATCAAGGAGGTTGTGGAATGGTTGATGAGTGGGACTAGGGCTGCTGCTCTGGATGAAGCTGACATCCAACAGCATTCCTGGGTCTGGATGTACCAATTGAGTGGAGTAGGATTTCCACCCCACGCCTGGTCTCTGCTAACTATTCCAGTAGGTTTTGTGTCATGGGCTCTATTTCTCCCACAGGCAGCTGAAAAATTTAATTGAATCTCTCTATAGTTGTCAGCAGCTGGGGAGGGCATGGCTAAGGATGGAGGTTTTCTCCTGGCAAAGGAATGAGCAGTGTGGCACAGGGATGTCACGTTCACTTGAGCCGAAGTTGGGGCCCACGTGATGTTTCTCAGAAAGTTCCTGTTTTATTGTGGCTACAAAGGCATAGAAATTAAGCTGCTAATTTATGGCATGCCAAGGAAAAAACTAGTATTACAAGAAATGCTCAGTTATTTTATTGTTTGAAAACACACAGTTGAAAAATCCTGATTTTTCCTTGCCCCCCACTGAGCTTATTAAATCTGAAAATATCCCAAAAGTTAATTCTCTCTGCCAGAAAGTTCCTCTGCTCTTTCAGGTAAATCATGAAAGCTGTGCCACCTGGACTGCATGGTTGGGTCCCGTCTGGCTTGTTCTGTTCCTGGGATGCAGAGGAACAAGAATCCCACAGAGGAGCAAGCATCCTGCTGCTGAACAGTCGCGGTCCCTTTCAGCACGATGGACTTGGGTTTTGGCAGTGGTGCACTGGAGCAATGGGTTTGAACTGGTGTGTGTGCTAATTAGCTGTGCATGGGAGACCCTCATTCTACCTCGAGCTGAGGACTGCTATTAGCTGGGGGCTTTGTTTGGAGGAGCAAAGTACAAGTGATGATGTAAAGGCTTGGGTGGTTGGCATGTTCAGTTCCTGGGTGGGGTCTTCCCTGTGCTACCCCCAGCGCTGCACTTGCCTTTTTGTTTGTTATTTTTTTGTGGTTGCACCATATTCTGGGAAAGGCCTGTAAATGTCTAAACAAAATAAAATTCCTGAAAAATGAACTTAACCAGCCTGAGCCAAAGCCTGTTGGAGACCGTGAAAGCACATCCTCTGAGTTTTGAGGAGATGAGCTGCATTTTGCTGCCTACCGTGGATGTGGGACTCACCCAGCATGGTTCTCACACCAGGCAGACTTTGACACGTGCCAGAGAGAGCTTTGCTGCAGGGTTTGCTGCAGCTGGGGAACCCAAAGGGGTCTTACATGGAGCCATTTGTTTTTCATTATGTTACACTCCTCTAATATAAACACTGAAGTATGTGGACATTGCTGTGGACAGGGCGAGCCAGATGCCAAAGGCATTCCTCCAAGGCTGTATAAACTTCAGGAGCTAAATATTTTAGAAACTGTTTTCTAAGGCTAGCTTAATAGTTTAAAAATATAACCTAGATTCCAGATATTAAAAAATGCCTTGCAAGGCATGCACAGTGCTGCAAGAGATGGAACTAACTAAACCCCTGAAGTATGCGGAAAGGTCCCATTTTGCAATATCTTCTCTGTTACTTATCCTTTTCATTTTTTTTTTTCCCTTAGCACTGAGATTAAATTCAAGAAGCTTTTAACAGCAGAGTGGCAGTGATAGAAATTTTCAGCATATATTAACTAGCTGACTCACACTTTTTCAAAGGGGATCTGGGTTTATGTTGGAGTAGCTGGCTGCTTTCAGCAACAGCAAAATCAGGAAAGTCAGTGAAGAGAGGAAGCTGATAATTTATACTGTGTCTAATCCCTCTGTGTGCTGTGATGGGAGCATGGGGAGCTCCCACCCATGTTTGGAAAGTGGTCCTGACCCCATGCTCAGGGGAGGCATTCAAGTCCCTGTCTCAGGGATGTACAAATTCCCACTGTTACTTAGGACTTAGCTTTAAAATATTCTTTAAAAGATGCTTTCATTGTGTCACTTGGCTACCCCAAAAACTTTCACTAGCACCCTCTGTGCTTCAAGAGTGAGAAATGAGATTTTTTTTAGATGTAGTTTGTGGAGTCCATACAGACCTGAGAGATATGCCATTTCCTTTCTTGTGTTACTTCTCAGATGGGATAGAGTCCCTGAAAGCAGTGAGATTCCCTGAACAGAGGTTCCTCTTGCTACTATTTTTTCCCCTGTCTGGCCTAACTTGACATGCGTTTTGTAGCGGACCCCAGAGCTTTGGTGACATTGGGGTCTTGCAGGGCTCATGGGATGCTCACTGGGCAGAAGCTGAAGGGCAGAATGACTCAATGTGGGTTTGCCTCCTCCTTTTGTTTCTTCCACTGAAGTTTTGCGTGCAGCTTTGTCCATGAATGAACCTGAGCTCATCAGTACTTTGGCACAAGGAGTGTGCTGGGGTCTTGTCCCACTGTCCTGGCTCCACTGAATCCTGTCCCGCTCCTGTCACCCACTCCCCCAGCGAGCAGAGGACAAAGCAGCAGGGAGAGTGGAGGGAAGCGGCTGAGTGACTGTGGCCCCTCATGTCTTTCAGCTGCTCAGAGGGATGACTTTGCCCCATCGAAAAGCTTCAGGAAAAGCCCCAGAAGAGGAGGAGGAGGAGAGTGGAGACTGCGACGATGAAGATGACTGTGGCAGAGGCTCTGGGGATGGAGTGCTGCGAGTGAAGAACCAGCTCCGTTTCTTAGCAGGTGATGGGGATGGTGGTATTGCAGCAGCTGTCCCTCTGTGGATTATAGGTTTTGGTGATGGTATGGGGAGCTGCTCCCTGGGGTCTGCTCAGGTTCACTTGCTGCAGCCACCCCCAATGCCCTCCACAGCCCAGAGGCTACAGATGCCCAGAACTCTGCTGGCTGGCCTTGGTGCCAGTTGAGGCAGCAGCTGGAGAAGAAATGCCTCTGCTTTTCCAGGCTGGTTTTGTAAGGGTGTATTGAGGGCAGCCCATTGGAGAGGATTTGAGGCAAGTTGCAAATCTGATGCAGGTCCCAGGGTCAGCCTCTTCTTTCCTTCCCACTGCTGCTTGCAATCCTGAGATTCAAGATGAGCTTCTTAGCTTCCTGATGGGCATCAGAAAGTCAGGAATGCTTGTCTGACTGCAGCTAATGATGGTTATTTCTGATGTAGGGTTTAGAAACCCCCAATGATTTTTTGCAAATACCTCAGGCTCATTTTGCGGAAGTGATTTAGGTACTTGGGAGCCTAAAAATCTTTGCTTGCCAGTGTGAGTCATGTCTTTGGTTGCTTTGAAAACGGCCCTGAGGCACTCCTGACATTATTAATGAGGTAGTCCTTGGTCACCCCTTGG
The DNA here is from genome assembly GCF_000691975.1 of Corvus brachyrhynchos. Classification (NCBI taxonomy): domain Eukaryota; kingdom Metazoa; phylum Chordata; class Aves; order Passeriformes; family Corvidae; genus Corvus; species Corvus brachyrhynchos. Next base: position 7,464,330 of record NW_008236209.1, read on the forward strand.
GAGGAGAAAGCAAAGGACCAGTCGGGAAGTCACATGTGCTGCTGGTGTGGGCTTTTGCCTTGATCCACTGACCAGTCTGTGGAGCTCATCTGTTCGCTAGTGTGAGCAAGCCCAGGCTGTTGGAGGCTGTGTCCAGCATGGATGAACAGTGTTGGACATTGGTCTGCGGGCTGTAGGCTTGGCCCAATTAATGCTGGTTCCAGTGCTACACGGTGCTCTTTGAGAGACCAGACAACTGAAGCTGGATAAAATCAGCTTTGCAGTTTTGAAGTTTAAAAGGCAAATTTGGGCTCCTAAACGAAGCACAGATGTTTATAAATTCCCTCCCATTGGTCTGGGATAATTAAACTATCTTTAATGAAGTGAGAGCTGAAATATTAAATGCCAGTCTCATATCAAAGATTATTGACACATTATGTAAAATGCATAAAATACATATATTCAAATATTAAGTAAGAGAAAAAAAAGACTTTTAAAGTCCTCCACTCCAAGTCTGAAAGAGAAACACAGAATTGTGAGAAGGATAAAATATACTTTATTTCATCCAAGAACTAAATAACAAAGTTTGTTAAAGAAATACAGGTGATTCACAGTGTCCCATGCTGAGAGCAGAGATAAGTGTTTCATTTTCCATGATCTTTGTGTCGCACCTTGATGCTATTTTTAATGTGTTTCTAATTTCCTCTTAAAGCCTTCCCCACACTATCATCAGTGATCTCTGAAGCCAGGTATATGATCCTTTCTGCCTTTTTCTGTTTCTCTAGGCTAGTTTAATCACTGTATTGATGTCCCTGATGACTTGCCCTTCTGGCAACTTAGACCCCTCTTGTCACTGTGGTACATGAACATGTAGTAGGAAAAGAGGATTTGTCCTCCCTGTGCTGCTCTGCTGGAGGGTGTTTGCTGCTGCCTTTGGTCTGGGATGGGTAAATACTAACTTTAATGCAGTTGTGTCTCTGGGGCGTGGGGTTCCTGGCAGGTAAAGTGCTTCAGGTTGCTGAGAGTGTGGAGTTTTTCCAACAGGGCTTTAAGGCATTGACTTAGCTCAGAGGGCATGGGCTGTGCCATCAGGGAGACCTTCTTCCTTGCTTGCCCATGCCATATGCTCTTTTTCTATGATTTGCTTTAGAGCAGAAAGGTGAAGCTGATATGACAAGTGACAGAATCCTATTTGGTTGGTATTGGATATAAACTATGACTCTGCTCAAGTTTTAAGTTGGAAACCAGCCCAGGAAAAGTTGCTGATGGTGTGGAAATATTCACTTTCAACATGAGAATGATATTTCTTTTTACTTTGAAAGGGTATTTTTCAATTAATTTTTTTCCATCGTATTACATGTACATAGCAAGAAATAAAAGGGACCAGAAACTATTCCACATTCCCCCCTCCCCCCCCCTTTCCACAAATTCTAAATTTTAGGGTAGCATGCCGATTTGAAATTATGCCAGGCTTTGAAATCTGGAAATAGTTTACAAAATGTAATGTGGCTTTATCTCTCTACTTTCCAAGGTGGTTACCCTGTAATAGAGGCAGAAGGGACTGGGAGTGACTGGGATTGTGCTATTGAGCCCCTGGTTTTATCCTGTGCTGGATGCTCTGCAGTGTTAAGGCAGGACCATGGATGGAAGGCTGTGTTGTAGTGCAATGGTCAAACCCAAACCCCCATTTGAGCATGTTTGAGTCCTGCTGACCCTCGATGTCTGCAGTCAGGGGACACAGTCTGGGGTTTTGCCCTCCTTTTCTCAGGTGCTTTGCTTTGTTCAGCTTAGGAGGAAATTGGCAGTGGAGAACTCTCTTCCAGAGGGTTTCCCAAGCCTTGCAGATGGACTTGGTGATGCCTTGAGAAGGAGGAGAGGTGAGTGTCTTGGGCTGGCTCTGATTTTGGCTGTTGATTGAGTGAAAACATTGGCAGAGTTTGCCACCTCTGAGGTCTTTGCATCTCTCAAATGCAGTGAGAGTTTCTCCTGCTCCCTGGTGTGGGTGCCACTGGTCCTGCCAGCTAACTGCAAACATCTACTGAGCACTGGCCTCACCAAGATGTCCCCTCAGAAGGTCTTGAAAATAAGGAGATGAAAAAGGAGCAAAAGAGGAAAAAAAAAAGTCACTCTAAAATACAGACTAGTTTTGATTTATTGCCTGTTGTATAAAATGTAACCTTTGTTTCCTATTTATAATGAGACTGTGATAACTGGACAATCAACCTAAACTTTAATGATTTAAACATACTTGTAAACTGTCAAGTCAAAAGTTTGCGAGTGACTATAAACATATGTTGGTGAGCCCTATATGCTAATAAATTCATTATTATGTTGCCCCAGTGGGAAACATGGAGATGGCAGGCTTTTTTTTATGATAGGTCTTTTATTGTTTGTCACATCTGCAACACATTAAGGGTTTTGAAGGCAGATGATGTTTACAATAAGGGGGAGGACTGAAAACCTCCCAACTCAGAGAAGAGTGCATCCTGTTTGTCAATAGAGTACCCATGGTGCTGGCACCCTGGCCATGCAGCTCTAAAAATAGAGCTCTGTACATACACACACATATATTTATGCCACACCAATGGCAAATCATGTCTGCAAATGAATTATAGTATTTCCCCCCAAATTATGAACCAGTGAAAATGTCTTCCAGGCTCTGTGATGCAAACATGTGCTCACAGCCTTCTGGGATCAGTCATCCTGCACTAGGCACTCAAAGGAAAAAGAGCTCGGGGTGGTTGGTGCTTTGCTGGTGCTCCAGCCAGCCACCCACTAATTAGCTCACCTCGGGTGTGCTCACTCCAGATGCCACTTGGAACCAAAGAGATCATTGCCAGGGAGCTTGAAAATAAAACATGGACGCTGGACAGGCTCCTGTGCCAGGTGTGGGCTTTATTAAATGCTGGGGGAGAGGAGGTGCAGGCATTTCAGAGGCTTTGCAAAGGTGGTTTGGTCCAGCTCACCTGTGCCCCATGGCATCTCACAAGCTTTGCTGGGAGGAAAAGATCTGTTTTAGTAGGTGAAACACCCAGGGAACATTCTGAACAATCCAGCAACTGGGGGAAGGGGTTGGGAGCTTGAGGGGAAGATTTACTCTTCCAAAATATCTGTGTTAGGCAGCAACAAAAGTTGTCTTGGGAACAGATGGATTTGGCAGAATTAAGCAGAAATAGTTTGTCCTGGGAAGGGAAGTTGGCCTCATCCCATGAGATATGTGTGCAATAAAGATATATAAAGATGGCTCTGGAAATCTGTGTATGTAAAACAGCTCCCCTGCCTGGCTGCTGCTACTGCAATAACCTGCAGTTAGTTTTCCTCTCGGCTGTCCCTTGGCTATTTCTAAGGGGAAGAGGGAGTTTGTAGGTTAAGCCCCCAAGGAAGCTCCAAGTTTTCCTGCACCTTGCCCATTTGCAGCCAGACCCTTTGTGGGTTTCCAGCAATTCATACCATACCTAGGCGCTATTTGAAAAATCAGCACAGTCTCCCCCATGACTTACCAGATCTGTAACTCTTTAGTCTAGCTCGCTTTGCCACTGATTTATTCTCTTGGCAGGATTTTTTCTGAGTGCTCTCATCAAATTACAGGCTTGAATATTGCCTCTGAGCTGTCCAAGTGTGGTCTCTTCCCAGGTGGAAAGGCTGTTTGCTGGTAGCCCCTTTCTCCATGTTACAAAGGTGGTTTTGCTTCCAAATGGGAATATAGGCACGTCACAGGGCAGGGGAGGTCTCTGTGTTTGTGTGGTGGCCATGCCCTGTGTGGGCACAGAGTGGGAACCCTGTGTTTTCTGTCCTTCACCATGTTTTTGGAAGCTGCTCTGAAACCCTGTGAGTTGCAACTTTCATCCTATTCTGCTTTTAAACAACTCCAAATGCCCCAGTAAAGCATTCCATGTTAGAGGTCTCAGTGCTGAGATGTTCCTACAGCTCAGCCTTTGGTGACCTTCCTCCCCTCACTCCATCTTCTCCCAGATTTATTTCAGGAGGGTGCCATCAATCCAAGCTCCCTCCCTGAGGCTGCTCATTTTGGGGGTCAAACATGTACCAGGGGGTTCCCCTGTCAAGGTGGTGGCTGTGAGTGGCAGAGGGGGAGGCCAGACAAGGTTGCTTTGGGTGCTGCCCTCCTGGTTTCTGCTGCTCATTTCTGTGGGAAAAGTTCCTTAGAAATGCGCTTTTGTGCTGGAAGAGGGGATGCTCCCAACATGGGAATAGCAATCAGTCTGCCGAGGGTCACTCCATGTGTGTACTGGGAGACAGACCAACACTAGTTAAAATATTTACAAGATCATGTATTCCCATCCTTTACCACAATGATCACTGCTCTGCCAATGCCTCAAGGGTGCCCCTGTCCCAGTACCTGTATCTGCTGACACTGCTCTGCTCCATTTACTGCTGGGTCTTGGGCTGTTCATCCCTCTGCTGAGACAGGCATTTTCAAATACCTGAATGACTTTTAAAATACTCCTTCCACAGGTGGGACATATCCCCATCTGTGTGGGTTTTGCTGACAGCGCAGGGCCATGTGGCTGTTGTCCCATCCTCATGAACAGCCTGCAGGCTTGGATGGTCGTACTGTCAAATATCATGTATGCGGTATCAATATTTACTGTTCATGGCTCTGCTCAGCTTTCAGCAGGGCTGGCCTGTCCTTTGCTCAGGCACCAGGTGAGCTGGGTTGGATTGACACAGCATCCTTCCCATGAGTTTTTCTATCTGCTAAAAGCTTTAGCACTTAGCATTTTAGTAGCAGAAACATTTTTTTTTTTATTTTTCTTTTCTCCAAAGAGAGTGCTGTTGATAGCAGAAACATGCTGTTTTACAAGACATTCATCCTGTCCCAGGGTGAAAAAATGACAAGGCCAAATGTCAGCTAGATTATCCTGATGGAAGAGCTGGAATTGTACCAACTAAAAAAATGCAGTAGCCTGATTATTGCTTTTCTATTTCAAATGTTTGTGTTTATTGAATTTTTCTTTTAATGAAGATTTGGTAGAAAGTCAAGAATTCCTCATCATTGTCTAAATAAAAGCTGAAAGATGGAGAGGGAGTCACGTGTAGCAGTTGACTGATGCTCTGATTGAGTGGCAAGTTCATTAATTTACTTTTGACGTCAGCAAAAAAAAGATTTTTTTTATTGACAGACTGGGAAAATTATTGGTGGTGTTTGGACAAGGGCTTGTTCATAGCATCCTTCAGCTAGCTGTGACTCTTGCAGGCCTCAGACTGTACACAGTGTGTATATTTTGAAGGGTTCTTGTGACCTCTGTGCCCTGAGTTCCTCCAAAGAAACACTAAGTTCACAACTGAAGAAGCAGAAGGTCATCTATCAGAATTTGTACTTTGAGAAAAGCTATATATGTGCAAAAACCATTGGTGGAATCGGCAAGTAAGTCCACTGGACATATTAATCTCATGGTTCTATTTTTTTTATTTCAATTGCACTTCAATTTTTAACTGTTGTTTAACTTTTTCAGTGTTGTGCTTACAAATCCAAGCCCATCTGAGCAATTTGTATCTGGTATTTTCAGGACTTCCTCTGCCTCAGTCCATTCTCACTCAAAGCAAAGAATGATGTACCATTTTTAAAAAGCTGAATCAGAGGAGGGGACATTCATAAATCACATGAAGCATTACATTCCCAGTGTGAGCAGACACTGGTCTAAATCCTTCTTTTGGAAGATGAGGCTGATCTGTGGGCTCAGTGTGAGGAGACTGGGTGGGGCTGAAGGGCTGGAAACACACTAAAGGTCAGATGAGATGATGCTTCTGCTGTAACACGTAAAAATATGCCAAGGTCTTTGGGAATCTGTGATTGCTCATCACTCCCAAATGTTTATAATGCCAATCTGCTGGCAAAAGCATCTAGTTAGGCTGCAGGTTTGAATAACAGTTTGTACTATGCCAGGGTGTCTAAGGAGATACTTTTCAACAGTGTCATTTGGGAGCTAATGTTTCTTTAAATTGTTACTGCATGCAGCATCTTACAAGACTGAACGCCTCAAAACAATTTCAAGTATGCAAAAATGTGCCCAGTTGCAATAGTGATGGCCATATTTTTCTTTAAAGGATGATGAATCTGTTTTTTGTGGCTGAAAACATATGAATTCTGATGAAGTTGGGAAACACAATTCCTGACTTGGATACATTCTTGCTTTTCTTTTTTTTGCTGTTTTTCCTTGTGGAGAGGCAAAATAGTTTAACTGGTTTTCTTTTTAAGGGACAACAATAAAGGCATATTTCAGACAGAAGCAGATCAGGTGCTACTTACTAAAGGCCTGATAAGATAACCTTACACTGATGGTCAGGGTACCGTATCTGCACATTTTGTTGTACAAAGGGAGGTTTGTCTGCAAGCTCGATAACAATATAACATGTTGATTGACTTTGCACATAGGAGAGGGTGCCCCTTTCATGAGTGGCTTGGCTTTTACTAATGCCTTACTGCAGGTAAGCTGATAAAAGCGATTATGGGGATGTAATAAATGACACAGCCCTGCTCAGCATTGTGGGAGAGGGCTCTGGCCCTGGAGTGTGTTCCGGCTGTCCTGGTTGATGTATGTGCTCAGCACTTGTGTCAATGTGCCAGCACTCAGCTGTAAAACATCACAGGATGTCCTGTGGGCACAGGGCTGGGTCATCCCTCTCCTGCCCTATGCCTGCTGCAGCTCCTGTTCCCTGAAAATGTGCTCAAGGCCAACTTGGTCTGAGCAACCTGCTCTAGTGGAAGGTCCCTGTCTGTGGCAAGTGTGGTGGAACTAGATGATCTTTAAGGTCCTTTTCAATGACAAAAGAAGACAAGTTCACAGAACTAAGGTCCATCAAGGACTAAAAAACATGTCTGCCCAAAAAGTGTCTTGGGGTGTCTTGGTTTGAAAGACAGGTGTCTGCCAAGGAAGGCAGGAATCTCCCTTGAAATGAAAAAAAAAATTGCAACCCCCTTCCCTCTGAGTTATTATAATTTTGAAATTAAGGGGCTTTCAGGCAAAGGTATGAGGAATAGGAATAACAGTTCTTTACTATTATATATCTGTATGTGTATAACCAGTCAAACAAACAACAATAACTCTGGCAGTAACAGCAAACAATCACAAACCCAGTCCC
>NW_008236209.1:7471885-7489177 GCF_000691975.1 Corvus brachyrhynchos
GGAGGTCTGGGCAGGCGTGGTGTGCAGGGCTACAGAGTAGCGAAGGCTCAAAGCAACGGCGGGGGCAGGACGGTCGCAGCCTGGCTCCCAGCGGGGCAGGGAAAGGCGGGCTTGGGAATCCCGGGGTTTCTCCTGTAGAAGGAAGGCAGTCGAAAAAGCAGAAGTCTGCAGTGCTGACAAATTCCTTCCAGCCTCTCTCCCCATCCAAAACGCCGAGAACTCACAGCCCACAAGCCCAGGTGAAAGACAGTAGTACAGCTGGACTCCTCCCTCTGTGGCCAGGTCTTTTGTTTTTCTTAAGCACCTGGTAATTTGTCCCCCTGGCAACATGTATGGGGAAAATTATTTAAGAGAAAAAGAAAACAGAAGGAGAACTCCTGAAATCCCAACATGGGGAAATACAACTATGTAAATAGCTGAAGACACAATAAATGTTAGGCCAGGTGGCCCTGTCTCTTTGAAAGTGCATAGGAGAAGGCCCTGGTCTCTCAGCTGTGGCTGCTGCACTGCTGTCCATCCTCTTGCACTGAAAGAGATGTCCAGGAGAACAGATGATGTTTCAGGTGGATCATGGAAACCACCACTTACTGGAAACATTTTGGGTACAACTTTCAGAGCGCTTTTGAGCCCTAAGGGGAAGAAGATGGGGAATGCTGAAATTCTCCAGGCTGCCTTAAAAAGCCTGACCTCTTGGTTCCCCTCTTCAAATTTGAACAAATGTGTTTGTTTTTGTGCAGGTGGTTATTGTGGCAATGACCTGGCAGTGCGAGTTGCAGCATCGCATTGTGGCAGCAACCAACAGCTCTGGGGAGCTGGTGTTTACTTACATGTGGTTGAGTGAGAGTCTGCATGGCAGCATCTCCCTACCCAGGATCCAACAGGTCCCTACTTGCTGCAGACAGCAGCACTGCATTTTGAAAATTAGTTTTTTCATCTTTCCATAAATAAAAATGTGTGTATCTATGAAATAATCCAGCCTGATTAAATGAAGCTCTGAGCTAAATATCTGGAAGATGTCTGTATCTGGTTGTAACCTGGGTGGAGGAAGATGCATTACTTGAGATGAGGTTTTCAAAATTAAATCAATGGACAGCCCATGCTGGACCTGTGCATAGACCTGACCATGGAGCCTGTTGCTGGTTGCTGTTGGTCTCCAGCAGAAAGAAACACAAACCTGCCCAGAAAGCAGCCTCTTTTTTAGTCCTTGCCAGAAAGGTATTGGAAAGGGGAAGGATAATGCTCTTCCAGAGAAACCTCCTAGGATCCTGGTGTTTTAATCCTCATTTCTTTCTCTCTTCTCACCCCTTGCTTTGCAAATGAAAATAATATGAATTTAGGTCTGGTCTGCAAATCACTCATCAGTCGGTGCATTACCAGGATAGGATCAATTACTGAGTCAACACTGCTCCGTGTGCTCCAGAAACAGAGGATCCATCATCTGTCAGGCAGGAGCTCTCCTCAACTGTTGTGCATTAGCCCTGAGCTGTGCACACACATCTGCTGGGGCTGACACCAGGAGTAACATGAATGGAACCAGGTGTGTTTGCCTGAGCACAGGCTCCCCTGATTCCCAGGTGTATCTCCAGCAGATCCCCAGCCCTGCGCACTGGGATGGATGAGCTGTGAACTAGAGGGATGTTCTCCTTCCCACACAGTGTCTGCCACATACTGGGCTCTGCCTTCTCCCTCCATTCCTGGCCTGGGGCTTTCACAGCTTGAAGGAGAGCCCAGATGGTTTTCTTCCACGGGAACAAATTTCAGGCAACCAAATGCTTCTGGAGTGTGCTGGCTTTGCCAGCTTTTCTTGGTCTGTGGGGCATCTTCCTTGGGGCAAAAGTGCCCTGGCTTCAAAGTTTAACCTCCCCTCATGTTGCTTTTAGGGCAAGCCAGAAATTTTCTGATGGGAGACTTTGTGTTGCAAACTGCCTCTACTGGAACTGGGAGGCAGTGAAGCATGCTGGAGTTTTGGATGGGATTTTCTTGCTTTGGAATAAACTGAGACATCTTTCTTTGCTCTTGCAGCAGGGAAGTGAAGCAGCAGCAGCCTGTAGCACAAGGTAATGCTGTCTGCTTTCACTCCACAGTAGCTTCTTGTCTAAAAGTCTGCTTGAAATGATGTTTTTAGTTATACCACAGAAAAATAATTTAAAAAAAGAAGTCCAAATGAATTGATTGGACTTTGTTGGAGTGGTATGTCAACTTGCCTTTTAAAAATTTTTTTTTTATTTAAACAACAGAAAATTTGGACACAGTTTGCTTTTGTTCTGCTTTGGAGCAGTAGCACATTCCCCTTCTTCTATGAGAATGGAAATCTGGCATATTCACCAGCTTCTGTTGTTTTAAAAAGTGTCTTCAATGGTATTTGGAGCTCTCAATGACATCTTGCTGTCTGTTCCTGCTTTTCATGTGCTCTTTGCTTCCCATGGGACCTGGGATGATGCTCTGCCCTTCCCCCCCACAGGAGGCTAGGCCGGTGCCTAGTACAGAGTTTGAATGCAAACCCAGCAGCACCTTCCCTTTCCCACACCTTCCTTCCTTGGAGGGCCCTGTCTGTGTATCCCATCTCCAAGCAGGTGGGAGCTGGTGCCTGAAGCACTGCCTTGGGGCTGACTCTTTGCTGGGTGCTGAGGGACCCTGTGCACCACTGAGTGCCCACGATGCTGCTGCATCCATTGGTGGTTCTGTGCTGTGATGTGTGGGGATGGATGTTTTGCAGTGGCAGGTACTGCTGGCTGCTGAGCATCAGGTTTGGCAGCTGGACATATTGTCAGGGCATCTGTCACTGCCTCAGTCCAGTGCAGGAGTCCCAGCAGGATTTCTAAAGTGTGAATTACAACTGCAATGTGAGACACATCCTTTAGCTTTACTGTTTTTATTTCTCCCTCCTTCCTGTTTGAATTCAGTATTTCGAGTCTCTGTAAAGCTTGAAGCTATTTTGCTTGTGTCTCATGGATACTGGAGACACTTCCTGCATGGGGAAGCAGACATCTGCTCCAGCCTGTTTTTGGAGTTTTTTGTGTCAGACAGCCTGCAGTTGGCAGGTGGGAGCCAGTGGTTATTATCAGAATCTGAGTAATATCCTCTGTCTCCTTAATAACTCTCTGCCGGCTGCTCTGCAGCTTTGGTATGTTTGCTCGTCCTCTTCTGGTTCTCTGTAGATCATTCCAGTAAAAAGTAAATAAAAAAAACGTTTTGTGCTCCCCAAAGTCATTGCAGAACACAATCTGCAGTATCTCTTCTCTTGTTCACATAAATCACTGCTAAAGCGTGTGCAGAGAATGTGAAAGAATGCATTTACACCCAAAATGCTCTCCCCTCCCCTTCCCTGTACAAGCAAACTTCCCCACTTGTGCACCAGTGCCTGTTCTCAGGGAGCATCTGATGCACTGTTGCCTTCCGTGTCCCTTCCTGAGACTCGTAGCTTTATTTAGGCATGGGCTTTGGTGACAGTCAGAAAGCTTTGCCCTGGACAGTTGAAGTCTGGCAGCTCTTGTGGGGATGGAGGTCCTGAATCTGCCCCCTCCAGGCATCTGTTTGCTGGTTTGGATTCCCTCCTTCCCACCCCTCATTGGCTTTATTTACCCCAGAATCATCAGGGATGCAGCCACTGCAGTTATCAGACTTTTTATCATACTTTTTCCTGGGCCTCAGACCCGTCCCCCAGGTCTGCTGACCTTTGTGTTTCCAGTGAATAAATACCAGCTGGTGGGTCAGGTTTTGATCTTGGAGGTTCAGCTGATATCTCTAAATGTTTTTTATGGCAGCCCTGAGCAACTGAAGGCAGCAGAGGTGGTACAGCACTGTGGGCAGAGTGGGTCTGGTGCAGCCTGGAGTTCCCAGCTATAAATAATTCCACTGAACTTGGCCCTTGGGTGCCTGTGGACTTCGGCACCAGCTTAAGTATCATGTTGATACTTAAGTGTCTGCTGGGCCAGACACCTAATATTATTAGCAGACACTAAATAGGTCTCTCTTATTTAGCAGCCTTAATTTATAAAATCAGGCAGAAGTGCTCTTGGAAGAGGAGTGCTGGAAAAGGGAGCACAGCAAGCTGTGAGTTTCTAATTTGCTGGATCAGGCCCCTGGAGATCCATGTGATCTGGTGCAGTAGAGGCAGTGCTATTGCAGTGACTCATAAACAGATGTGCCCAATTTACATTGCAGCTTAATACCTTTGTTTAAAAAAATTGGCCTTTTTTGAAAGACAAACGTGTTAAATCAGATGTTTCCAGTAAAACAAATACTTGTGTGATTTACAAACAACTCCCTACCACCAGAACTCATAACAAATGTGGAAAAAAGAAAAATGGTTCTGTGTACCAAAAAAATCCCAAAATAAGGAGATAGCAAGGCAGTATTGCTACACACGGAAGGAAAATTACTGCTGTGCTTGGGTTGGAAAGCAAGAGGCTAGAGCCTGATTTCGGTTGCTAATAACTAAGATTAACCCCGACCAGTTGCACACATTAAGGAGCAGAAACCTGTCTGTAAAAATACTTAACCAGCTCCTGTTATGTAGGATATGGAGTAACTGGGACCACTATATGGGATTGCCTGGAAGCTCCTAAATCTCCTCCATCCCATTGAGACCTACACTGGGGGACTGGATGGCTGCAGGATGGCGCTAACCCTAAAGCAGAGCTAACAGATACAGCCCCGAGAGCAAGCCCTGCTCTAAGGGACCCCTCACTGGGCATCTCCCCCACAGCAGGATGGGCTGCACAGGGGGATGCTGTCTCTGCCTCTGCTTGACCTGCAGCTCAGGTGTGCCTGTTCGCCTTCTCCTCCCTGTTTTTGGGAGGGCAAAGGCAGGCATGCGCTGAGAAACTCATGTTGTTTCTGGTCTCTTTGAATTCACTTCCTGCCCAGCTCCTGCTTGCCCTGCAAGCCCACCACTCGTGTTACAATTTGACACCCCATGTGGTCTTAATGGGTTTCCCAGGCCACAGCTCCAGCACAGCCACCACTTTTTGTTAGCTGCAGGGTCTGGCAATCCCCCTTTGCCTTCCAGCTCTCTCAGGCACAGGTACCATATTTTTTTAATGCACTTGTCACCCATTTCATCCAAGCATTTGTTGCAAAAGAAACAGTGACAGCAGATGTTTGTGGTTTGGCAGGCTGCTCATCTGAATCCATTGTGAGTGCCCTGGGCAAATGGCTCGTCCAGCTTCTGAGAGGACATGAAATCATCCAGGCAGACGGAAAGACAGGGAGGCATCCAGCAAACATGAATGGAGCAAAACAGGGGAGTCAGGAGGCAGAGAGGATTTTGTTTATTTACTGGAGCATTGCAGGAGAGTGACAAAGGCTGTGTCAGATGTGTGGATTTATTCCAGTGGAGGATACCAGCTCTGCAAATGCTGCAGTGGGGGTGGTTTCTGGAGCATCTTGGAGCACCTGTGCATGTTGGCGTGCCTGCCCATTGGTCTGCTTCCCATGGGTCTGCTGGGGATGCCTCTTGCAGCTGGAGAAGCTGGGAGGATAGGGCTGGAGGATGTCTCACCCAGGAACAGGTGACACAGCAGCCAATGGCCCACAAGAAAGCAACAAGGATGATGTGAGGAGCTCCTATTACTTCTTGGCACATGGATGTCTCATCAGGGGTGTCCAGTTCGTTATCAGGAAAAATGACTGCTAATGTCAGAAACTGTTGAGGAGTCCTTAGAAATCGGGACTGAGCGGATGCCCTGAAGGATGGCTGTGGGGTGGGACTGCCCCTTGCCCTTCCAGCTCCCTGGTGTGTCAGCTTTCCATGCCTTGCTATAAAGAGTGATTCAGACCCAAACCTCAAATGGCTGCCTTCTCAGGGGGACTTGCTGGGATGTGTCCAGAGGAATTATAAATATCCTGGGGGGAGGATTCTGCTGCTTCAGGGTGGCTTGGGGCACTCAGAGGTGCTTTTCTCAGCTCTCCTGTCAGCGTTTCAGAAACCTTGGCACAACCTCGGCTCAGTTTTAACCATTAGTGAATGGAGGCTTGTGCTTGGCTCTCAGGGGCCAGGAGGCTTTAGTGCTTAATTAATTTCTGCAAAGTGGAGGGTGTAATTAATGCCTGTGGTGTGCTTTGAGACCCTTGGGTCTCTTGGGCAGCATGAAATCTGGTTTGGTCTATGAAAATCATCACTGGCCAATACCACATGCCAAGCATGGCCAAGTCATCCTGTCACAATATCTGGGGGGTCTTTTGGTCTCTGCTGGTGTTGTTTCATGGAGGGCCATGGGCAGATGTAGCCCAAAATATCTTGTGTCCCCTCCATGCTACGACAGTCCCCAGTCAGTGCAAATTGTCCTGGGGAGGACATGGAGCCAAATGAAGAAAAAACTCCCCTCACTCCTTAAAAAGGGGGCATCTCTGTCTCCTTTCCTGCTATGCCCACACAGACTTTTGTGATTTGTTCCTGATTTCCCTTTGTTTTTCAGCAATTTCTTCAAAGAAAGAGGGAAATTTGTCACTAGTTGCTTAGTGCTGGTTTTAGAGCAAACCATCTTGCAAAGTCTAGGCAAACTGGGTTAAAAATTGATATATTTTGGCAGATTAGGAGAGCTAGGCAAATTTCCTTCCTGATATCTATAAAGCTTTTTTTTTTTCTTACTGTCAGCATTGTTTTTGTGGGTGTTAAACATGAACATAAAGGAGAATGCAACAGATTGCAGGTATGTCGAGTTCCAGCACAATCAACTGCCATTATTTAAAGAAGATGCTTTTAACCAAGTCTTTAAAATTCCCTCCTCATTTATCAATTTTCAGGTGTATAACTGCACAGAATTGCTCCCTGTCCCACCCCCTCATGACACCATCACTCATGCTCTGGGTGATCCACAGACATTTTACATCACCAAACATTAACAGAAATAAATTAACACTTTAAAAGCATAAATGTTGTATTTCATAGGAGTCAGTCAGGATATTTGGAAGGGAAAGAAATGTAAACAGAATGAAATTCTTAAGCAAGATTATTGATATGACAAGACTAAAGACCTTGGAATTCTGTGAAAAGTGCCTCTTTTCATCCCTCTAATAAGTCCATTACTTGCACTCGGGAATATTTTAAGGTCCTTTTCATGCTGAATCTGGAGTTGAGCATGCTTTGCATTTCAAGCTTTGTCTATGAATCAGTAGAAGCCAAAGTTATTTCTGCTTTAAAATAACAGGAGCAGGGAACAGCTAATCTCTTTTCATTCTGAGTCCTTACATTATTTTACTGGACAGAGTTTGTATTGGCTACAAAACAGGGCATTCACAAAATCTATGAGAAGGAATTTAGTCTAAGAATGAAGCCTAGATTGCAGTATGCATAAAGACTCCTTTTCCTAAGGCCATTAAGAAATTCCAAATCTGAGCTATTTCGAACAGTGACATTAAATTAGCCTTGCTAATTCCAGTAATTCAAGCCGATAGCTGAGTTTACAGATCTACTAGATGAGGCCTTCCCATAATTACAATCTCAATGTGCTTTTCAGCTAAGGTGAGTTGGCACAAAAAAAAGATAAATAAATAAAAGGGGGGAAAATGCTCTTTCTGTTCTGGCTTTTGAGATGAATATCTCTAAAGAACAGTTAAGCAGCTGTATTGCACCAATAAGATGTCTCCTGTCCTAGACTGGTAAGTTCATTTTGCCTCTAATGTGCAAGTGAAATGCAGAGGAGAGACTGGATTTTTCCCTCCTTTGTTTTTTCTGTTGTCTCTTTACAAAGGACTATTGATGCTGCTGGTGCTTGTAGTTCAGTTTTTAGTTGTTTCTTTAGAGGTGGTAATTCTTCCTGGGAAAAGAGAGAGTGTGACTGGTTACCCTCTTTTGTGGACAGAAAAAAACCCCAACCTTTGGTGGATAAATCCAGGTTAGAGCAGGTGGAACAATGATACAAAGGTGCAACCCTTATTATTCCTCTGGACAAAGATGTTGATTTGCAGATCCCAAAACAACTAAACATTCCCAGAGTGATGGAAAGGTTTTGAGAATATGTTTTCAAAGCCATAAAGCACAAAACCATGAAACAAATAAAAATTGAGTGTATTATTTAAAAGGGTGTTAATTTTATTATAACCAAGCTGAGGTAATATAAGGGCAAACGTAAGCATTCAGATCAGCACTTAACTCAGGCTGCAATGTTCATAAAATGTCCTTTTGATCAAGCTCTGAGTGTTTTGATCCTTATTCTATGAGCACCATTCAAAGTGACCTAACTGTAGCTCCAAACAGGCATCTGCAGCTGCAGAAGTCCTTGAGCAATAACAGGTCAGGAACTTGAATGTGTGCTCTGCCAGGAATGCTAATATTGCAATCCTTTTTTTGTTATTGTTGTTCCAAGTAAGAAGGAAAGGACAAAAACTCTCATGAAATAAAAATTCCCACCGGTCCTGCCACCATTGACTGTGGATACTTGAGTCAAAATAGTAAAAAAAAAAAGATTTTAATCTATCAGAATAATAATGGCATGGCTGCTAAATAATTTTATATCATCCCCACATGAGTGACCTTTCTCTTCTTGGCAACACTGTCACCACTGGCACATTGGTGATTTTTAGAAGACCACCCTAATTTAAGAGGATGTTTTTCTGCTGGGCACCCACAGGATTGGGTGCAAGTCCAGCAGCTCATAAAACCATGGCAGCACATTGCACAATCACATGGACTCTGTTTGGAGTAGGGATGGACCAAAACTGCCTGGCAGTCATCCCCTCCTCTTGCTGTTGCGGGCAGGTTTCCTACCACTGACGCACATTGTCCACAGGCTCAGGTATATGCAGGAGATTGTGCCCCAAAATAGTGCTTAGGGCAAAATCAGGTAAAAACAGCTCTGCTGTTTTTAGGGGCTGGAGGGAGCTGCTTTTGCTCCCCAAGGTTGCAGTGATGGTTGAGGAGGAGTGAGGTGGGGTGAGGGGCACAAACACTTTTTTTCTGGGGCAGTGAAGAAATGGGGGAGGCTGAAATGCAATTCTTGCTTTCCAGGAAACTCTTATCTCTAATCTCTGTAATCCATTTTAGAGAGGATTTTGTGATTTTGAAGGGATTTACAAAGTGGATTACATAGCCTTTTTATTTTGATTTTCCATTGTGATTGTGACATTCCTGAGAGAGAGCCATGATTGCTTCAGATAGGATGGAGAAGGAGGCATTTATGGACTTGGACCTTGGAGCTCTATTGAGTTGTCACCTCCATGTTTCACTGCTTGCTGGGTCAATGGAGGTGTCCCCAGAACAATCTGGATGCTCCCACATGAGCATTGTGTCCTCCTCCCTGGGATCTTCTTGTGGCTGTACAAGCTGACTCGGGGAGATGCCAGGCAAAAGCCCAGGGCCAATCCCCTCCATCCCTTGCTCACTCCTTCTGGAGCAAGAGCAGTCAAGGTGGTCTCCTTGAGCTCCACCATGGTCCCAAGCATGACAGGGAGATCCTTGGCCCCCAGGAAAGAGTAAGTGTAATGACACAGGTCCAGCACAGCCCAAGCACTGCAGCCACAGTGTCCTGGTGCTCAGCAGGGATGATACTGGGATTCCCATTAGAACTGCCACCACCATTCAGATCCAGCTTTTAGCACCATCATTCCACCAGTGCTTTGGGGTCAGGGTTTGCTCTCGGCCTGGGAGGGAGGCAGGGAGCAGAAATCAGTCAGGGTTTGTGTCAGATGTTACAGGCACCCAATAAGCAGCTGGGTTTAATTTGGGTCTTTCTCTGCAGCCATGCAATGCAAAGCCAGGTCCTGGTTTCAGACTAGAGAGGCTGTTCCTGGGGGTGCTTCCAGTGCAGGGAACATCTCCTGAAGCAGTTAAAATGTTCCAGCCTATGAACCCAAACCTTCTTCTATGTAAAGCAGAAAGGTTGGGTATGGTGGTGTTTCCCAGGGCCTTCTGCATTACCCCATTTATTTATACACTGAAGTCACTTTAATGTTGTTTTAATGCAGGTCCAGGATTATTTATTTATTTATTTTATTTATTTATGCAGGTTAACACAATGAAAAAAGCCAGGCGATGCTGTCGCCACTTGGCTCCCTTCCCTTGGCAGCTCTCTCACCTCAGCTCCTGCTCTATGCAAACATTCCCCTGGCATGGACAGGGGGACCTTGCTGTCCATCCATGCCGGTGATCCTGGGCAGTGTCTGAGCACAAAACCTCAGGAAGTTTCTCCAGGAGCAGAGGCAGGCTGAGCAGAGGAGCATGGAGTACAACCATGCCTGAGCCTACCTGCCAGCTCTACTGTGGGCTGGGCAGCTATGTCCATGCAAACCCAAATTCTTTGGTTTTTACCTGAAATCTTACTTGAGATCTTTCCCTTGGCATCATGAGTTGTAGCCTGGTGGAGTCTCTGGCAGTTTGATCCTTGGGCTGGAGTGCTGCTCAGGCACTTTTTTTACATGTGTGCTCAAGGGGCAAAACAGCAGCTGCCTTGGATTCTTTTTTCCTTAAAAGCATAAGGCATTGATGGATGTCCAGGGATTTTTCACTGAGTGTAGACATTGCACAAAGTCCTTGTCTCTTCTGATTGAAGAGGCACATTCCAGGATTCCAGGTTGCCTACTTGAAGCAGGAGTGGCACAAACCCCTGGTCTCCATGGGCACTTTCAGGTCTGGTTTCCACACACAGTGAGTCACAAAGGAAGGTGTCAGATGTTCCTGGGTGCCATAATACCACCGTGAGTTTTCCAATCAAGCATCGAGAAATATCCTTCTGCCTTGAGGGCTGCTTTTAGTGCCTAACATCTGGAAGGCAGCAACCATTGCATCCCCCCTAGGACTGCATTTTGTCAGGTCTTGCTGTCTCTGAATGTCCTGAGCTTAGAGAGTTGAAGGCCAGCATGTAGCAAGAAAGCGCTTTCTCTCCTGGTCATATCCAAGAGCTTTTGGGGAAGAAAAGGTGAAGAAGAAAATTTCAGTTAGATGGGAGTATGTTGTTTTCAGTCATTAGAGGGAATATGAAGCATTTAATTTTGCTCTGCTGTCATTGGGAACCTTACTTCCCAAAATCAAGACCATACAGAGATGTCTCAGGTGACAGCAGAGTGATCAGAAGGGATCTCTTTGTGATTTATATCTTGAAGGTCTCCAAATGGGAAGAAGATGACTCCACATCTGGGTGGGCTGAGGTACTGGGGGATCTGCAGGACCATTGCTTGACCCAGTCCTATATTGCTGCCACTTAAATAATTTCACTTCTATTCACACTCTTCTGTTTCCAGCTATTCCTCTTTTTGTTTCTTGACTCCTGCCTTTGTAAATGTTTTTGGCTGTACATGTTTAGCTCCCTATTTTTCAGTGCTTTTCTCCTAAGTTCCTTTAGGTAGCAGCTCTTCTGTGCTGTACGGCTGGATATCAGACAAGGGTAATGCTTCTTCATCAGCAAAGTACAAAGACTCTGGCACTTCCAATTAATAATGCTAATGAGATTTGTTAATTTTTAATAGATTACGTGAGTGTGTTCTGCTAAACACATTTTTGTGGCTCCACTCCGTGAGTGCAGTTCAGAAACTCTTTCACGCTCTGCCAAGGGGAAAATGAGTAATGCAATTGCAGGCACCAGATTCTCTTCAGGGTAGATCTAGAACAAACCAAGGAGCAAAGAAGAATGTAACAAGTACGTTTTCAAACATAGGCCCAGGCCATAAATGATGGCCCTTCCTTGCCACCAGCCTCTGACAAAGGTGGGGGGAAGGAGCAATTGCTGGAATTGGGGTCATGATGCAGTCCCTCTGCCTGTACACTGTGTTGGGTTTTGAGGGCATTTTATCCCTTCACTCCATCAAAATCTTGAGGACATGTGTGGAGAGACCTTTGTAGTAGTACTGGAGGCTGGGGGTCCAGGGTGTGCATAGTGGCTGCCTCGCAGAGTTTGTTGCCTCGTGTACCCGGAACAGCACCTGGTGACACCCCTGGCATGGGACTGAGATAGACCGTCCTCACATCTTGATCCCTCCAAATCAATTTACTGCTGCCTTCCAAAGAGCATCGATCCTAGGGGAACTTCCTCCCCAGCTGGTCCCAGGTTTGTGGTGGTATCTGTGGTCTCTAGGTCACTGGTGAACACATGCTGCAGGCCACAGGCCATCGGTAGCACACCAGCAGCCGAGAGGTGGCAAACAGGCAAGCGGGGGAAAAGTCTTGGTTTGCAAATCAGCAATCCCAAACCTGATTCCTTTGGGTTTCTGCCCAGGAAGTTGGTTTTACCACTTGCTGCTGAGCCACACCATGCTCTCTTGGCCATGTTGCCGATGCCAGCAGGGTGGTGTTGAGCTGGACTTTTCCTTCTTTTTTTTTCCAAATCCATATTGCCAAGAGCCGCACCTCCTAAATTGATGTGGAGGAGGTGGAAAAGCAGAGGCACAAGACCATGCACATGCTGCACATCCATCTCAGTGATCTGTGCCAACACAAGCCCCACGGCCAGCCCTGGCTCAGTGCTTTAATTATGCACTGGCGCAGCCACACCTACGGCTGGGCTGTTGCAACTCGTTGTGTAAGAAGACAACTGGCAAACCTGTTGGTGCTCCAGGATTTTAATGGTAATAAGCCAGAGGGCAAAACCTCCCTGATGAGATGAAACCATGCTTGGCTAGGTGTTTGGAAAAGTTTAAGGTGTTTTGGAGAAGCAGAATGTTGGGAATCTTGGCTGTATCCATGCAGTTGTGGCTGTTTGTGCCATGTAACCCAATGGATGGTTTCAAGTGTTGTCTTTCGGGAGGCAGAGGTGTGTTTGTAATTTGGGCTGTTTGCATGAGAAAACCAAATACTGCAGGCTGAGGTGAGCAGAGCTTTTGGTGTTCCAGCAGGAAAAGTTTGGGATGAAATTGGACTGTTCTTCAAGATTTCAGGTGCAAACACCTGTGAGAGTGAAATAGTTGGTACTGTAGAGAAGGAGAGATTTGGGAGCTAAGGTCAGGCAGACTGGTCTGTGGAATAACAGGCTCTTACACTTCACCTGGCAATGAGTCAACACTTTGGGCTTGACTCAAACATCTCTCCCTTTAAGAAATCCTGTCCTATTTTGGAGACAGCCAGTCTACTGCATCTATTGGCAACTTCCTCCCCACACTGAAGATGCTCGCTGCTTAAAAAAATTAAAGCAACACACTCTGGAGTTTGTCATTTTCAGTGGCAATGGTAACATGTGCTCTCCTAGGAAAAAACAGTCCTGAAGGAAAGATGTAGGCACATGTTGGCAGATGCAGAAGCTTGCCAACCTGCCCTACCTGTCTCTGACATTTCTACTTGATGTGTTTTGCACTCACTGGAAACACACAGTCATGACCTGTTCCCTTCACACCACAGGGTTTCCATCATCTGCAAACCAAGGCCATCACCACAGCAGCCCTGTTGGCTGAACACGCTGTGTTAGGCTTGATGATTTTGCCTTTGACAGGATTCCCTCGCACCCATCACCGCTGCACGAGGCACTGGCAGAGCTATCAAGTGACAGGGGGAGGTAGTTTTCATGCCTGGCCATCCATTATGTCTCTGTTACTATATTGGGTCCATCACTGGAACCATCTGCTGAGGCAGGCAGGCAGCCCAGGTGCCTGGCTGGGAGATGACATTCCCTGGCTCTGGGCTCTGGGTAGCAGCTGAGCCAGCCTGCGGCAGCAGGGCTCTTGGAGGTCATTTGCCAGAGTGACATTTGCTAGCAGTTCTTTGCTTAAGGCCATGTTGTCCTTTTTGGGGTGAAAAGGGGTGTTTTTCTAGGCAGTGGTGGATTTGGCAGAGGAAAGCCTGTGTGCCAGAATTCATCCTCCCAGCTTCTGCTGTGCTAGTTGCCATGGGACTTTTTATCCCAACTCAAACCCAACTTTCTCCCAGTTCAGCTGTATTTTATAGCTGTCTCCAAAGCTGGTGGGGTTCAGCAAGAAGAGCTTTCTAATGATTCCTGTCCAATAAGATTGTGCAGAGTCAGTATGCCCAATTCCAGTCCTAATCCATGGGAAAATGCCACTGCTTTATTTTGTGGATGCAGAAGGCACGTGTTGTAGAGCTGGCGTTGAGTTTTGTCATCCACACTGCGAGGTCATTGAAGCTGTTGCTGTCCTGGGAGCAGAGCGCAGCAGCTTTGTGTTAGAGGGGCTTTGGTTACAAAAGATGCTTCCAGAGGGACCAGCTTGTGTGCGTCTGGAGACCTTTCACCAGCTGTGTGAGGATTCCAGGAAACTGTACGGCACGCTCGGCTTGCATGAGGGGGGGAGAAAAAAGCAGTGCTAATGATTGACTGTTATTTTAAAGGGATTATGTACTCTGCAGCCCAGAGGACAAGAGGGGCCAAAATGAGTGAAGACTGAATTTGTAATTAGTGCAGATTGTTGGTAATACCCCCTGGACTCTGACTGATTATAAACAGAAACAGATTTTCCTAGTTTCCTGCCCTCCCCCAAAAGTCTTTGCATGCCAAAGGGCCACTTTGTACTGAGAAACTGATGCCAATGAATTGGGTGATCAGAGCTGGGGTGGTGGAGATGTTTAATGCAGAAAGTGGCTGGGTAGAGGGGAGGCAGAGGAGTAGCTTCTCTCACGTTATTTTGCAGTGTAAAGGCAAAGTTTTAGGTGGAAGTGTCCGAAATGGAGTATGTTGAAGGTTAGTTTCTGTTACCCCACCAGCTATCCTGCAGCTCCATCCCTGATGCTGAGGCTCTTTTGCTCTTGGTGGCTGTGGGAGCAGGAGGTGCAGGGATGTGGAGGTGACCTGGACTAACCAGGGATCCTAACAAAAGCTGGAAATCATAATGGAGCCCTCTCAAGAACTACCTGGTTAGAAACATTTGTTCATTTGGATTCCTGGATTTGAAATATGTTTATTATCAATAATATAAGCAGTAAGACCAGAGGCAATGGGCAAAAACTGATGGACAGGAAGCTCCACCTGAATATGAGGAAGAACTTCTTTACTGTGCAGTGACTGAGCACTGGAGCAGGTTGCCCAGAAAGGGTGTGGAGTCTCCCTCACTGGAGATATTCAAGAAATGTCTGGACTCAATCCTGTGCCATGTGTTCTGGGATAACCCTGCTTGAGCAGGGAGTTTGGACCAGATGACTCAGAACGATCCCTTCCAACCTTACCAATTCTGTGATTCTGTGATGTATATTTTTAATGTTTTTATTGCCTGGATCGGCTGCCTGAGGTCTGTTAGAGGCTCATACTTTTTATTTTCCTTTCTTCTGATGTAGCAAAGGTCATTAGAAGTTAAGTGAAAAGGATTTGCGAGGGTTACAGATCCATTATTAATACAAAATAAAAGATGTTTGGCTAAATCCATCAAGCCTAAAAATACAGTTGGGCACAAATAAGGAGTAGGAAACAATGGAAGGAACAGTGAAAACAAACGGCACACCCAAGCACTAAACTCTGAAGCAGTTAAACAAGGCGAGGAAAATAGCACTCTAATCTCTGATGACAAGAGGGTTTCTGTTGCCTTCTCTTTAATTTGGCCAGAAGGGAATAGTGAGAGAATCACCATCCCCATTTGGGTGATATGCCGTGATTTAAAAAATTACCCTTACTCAAGCTGAGGTGAAAACCCAGAATCTGAGAATTTCCCACACAAAGAATATGTTTGAAATGCTCATTTTGGTACACCCTGGCTGAATATTTCCAACGGGATTCAGCTGCTGCATTGAGACCCTGCAGGAACTTGCATCTCATAAATTACATCCCAGAATGAGACTGTAAATGGGGCCGTCAAAACCCTTTGTGCTGTTAAGGACCTTGCTGAAACACTCTTGTTTCAAATTTCTTTTCTAAAGGGAAGGCAAGAGTATTTACTCAGTTCCTGGGGACTTTTTTAGTTTTGCTAGGATGTCCAGTAAGAGAATATTCTGCCCCAAAAGCTCTCATGATCACTGGTCTGGGAGCGTGTGGGTGCCTGATAGTACTGTGACCCTTTTAGGTCTGTGAGCATCTTTTAGGTTTCAGGAACCATTGGAATGTGTGGAAATACCTTCCAAAACATACCAGGGCAGGTTGTGATCCAACATTGTGCCAGATGAGGAGTCTTGTGTAAAATAACCGACTGCAAAATAATCTGCTGTGATTTTACTAACTGCAAATCCCTTCACTTATTTTCCAGAAATGAGCTTGGGAAAATAAGGTGGTGCAGCCAGGCTGCTCCCAAACTGCCCTGAAGCCTGAGCATGCCTCATGCCAGAGGGACTTGTTCTTTCTGTGCTTGGAAAGCCTCCCAGCACATCCCTTTCAAGGTGGCACCTTTCTTCCCCTGCTCTTCCCAAGGGTGTGCAGCACCAGAGGACAGCAGCATATCTGTACTCTTTAGAAGAAAAGCAGGAAAGTTGTGGAAAAGAGGAATTGCAATATTTGTGGTAATCTACTCAAGAATTCAGTTTACCAGGCGGGTTCTGCTTGCACCTGGTCCTCTGTGTGCATGGATAACTGCTCCCTTTGAGCCATTTCTGACCCCATTTGATGGCCTGGGCTGACTCACTTGTCACGCTAACATCATTCTGCTTTTGTTTTGCAATGTTTGGGTATTTTTTTATTAAGAAATACTGCTTGTTTGCCTTGGCAGTGGTGTTCATTGGAATTATGTGGCATTTTTGATATAGAGTGTTTATTCGGTCTCTTGCATTCTTTTTCAGGGGTGGGGTGGGATGATCCAAACCTTTTCAACATGCTAGTGATCCAAGCGGCTTGTAAAAGGCTTGAACCAGGGTCTCTTCTGATGGAAACCACCAGTCTTCTCCAACTCCAAAGGGCAGGCTCTGAGTATGAGACAAACAGGCTTAACTGATTCCCATTTGGGTGTGAAACCTGGATCCCAGAAGGATCCAGCAGCAGCACAAGCAGGGGAGCAAGGGCCCCACTGCCTTGAGACAAACATGGGTGCACCCACTCAGTCCAGCTGATGGACAGGTTCAAATGCCCGAGGTAGATCTGGCTAATGGCATCTTAAAACACCTTTTCCTCTTTGTTCTTGGCCAGAGAATTGCTGGTGTTTTTTCTTTCCACATTGTCTATTTGGACTTCTTTATTCTTCTATATTGTCTCAGCAAGACAAGGGTGACTGTGAGTTAACTGCTCAGCAGGTCCCTTGCAGCCAGTGATGCGTTGCCACAAGCTTTTCCCTCTGCTAATGTCATGCTCCTTTGCCAGGAGGAATCAAAACTTTTATACTGGATGTTTTCTTGGATTGAAACCCACATGTGCTTCATCTCAAAGTCTCCATGTTGCAGCACCAGCATGCCCAGGGTGCATGATCCATTCACATTCCTTCCTTTGATGAGGTGGACCAGGGATGGGATGTGTTCTCAGTGCTGTAAGGAGCATATTTTGCGCACTCTTACATAAGATTGCAGGAATG
>NW_008236209.1:7489201-7508379 GCF_000691975.1 Corvus brachyrhynchos
TGGTGAGCAAGGCCTTCTGCTGACTCTGGGTTTGGGGAAGTGATAGTGCTCACCAGGATTTCCTCACTCCTGCACACATCCTTGTTGTGCCAGGGGAGCAGACACAATTTGCATTGTGAAACACCCCCTCCAAAGCTCCACTGGCTTTCTTTGGGAGTAGCTCTCCAGTAAGGCACATGCCTTATATCTTTTGTTTTCTAACTGGAGCACAGTTGTGATTTTTTGGTCTCTCCAAGCATAAGGTTTGGTGTAGGGTACTGAGATGGGTGAGTGCAGGACTGACAAGATATTTGGTAAGATCTTCTGGCCCATCAAGCCCTATGATGCCTTTGACTGCACCCAGACCCAGCTGCCCTCAGCTGTGGCATGGGCTGCCCCCAGGACCCCAGCTTTTGGGGGGGCTGGATGTGCTGTATGTCAGAGTGTTGACACACACCACTGACCACCTCTCTCCTTCTGCTTTCAGAGCTGGTGTACAACCTGGATATGGATGACATCTCTGCAAATAAGCAGCTTCTGAATCAGCAAAACAAAGACAGTGCTGCAGTCCCCAGCAGCGATCCTGGGAGTGCGGCCACCCACCCCAGTCCTGCTGCTGCCATTGCTCTGGTCCTCCTGTTGCTGTTGGGCCCCCAGCCATGAGCAGTGCTGGTGGCATCACCCCGTGTTTCTCCATGCATTTTTTTAGTGAGGAAGATATTTGGAACCTATTCTGAAATATGCACATTTCCAAAAACACGACAAATTACTTGAGTCAGTTTTTCAAGACTCTTCACAGAAAAAAAACCCAAACTAAAAAAGTGCTGGTTCATGGCAAACTAGTAAATATCTAACAGGGCTTTTTAAAGATAATCCTGTTTAATATAAGCAGATTCATATTAAATTGTGTTCCTCACAGTTTTTG
The DNA here is from genome assembly GCF_000691975.1 of Corvus brachyrhynchos. NCBI lineage: Eukaryota > Metazoa > Chordata > Aves > Passeriformes > Corvidae > Corvus > Corvus brachyrhynchos. Next base: position 7,490,106 of record NW_008236209.1, read on the forward strand.
GAGACACAGGTCTCCCTTGCTGTTAAGGTAAAGACTGTATTTCAAGTTGTTCGAACATACATGGGGTACAGAACACCTATGGCTTATGAAATACTCTGAGCAAATATCATACCCCTGATCCTAGTTGGCTTAATACAGATTTTTTCTGTAGTTCAAGTGGTTTTTGTACTTACTCCAAATTCGAGTCCCACCCCTGGGAATTTGGTCAGGACATAACAGATCATGTGAAGACAGAGGATGGAGAAGATCAGACACACGGCAGGAGGAAAAATGCTGTGGATGAGAAGTTGTCATGCACTGGGATTGTGGTGGAGATGTGCTCCCCTGGGCACAAAGCCCACTTGCATCATGACAAGTTGCAGGTGATTTTGCTGCTCACCTCCCAGCCAGGTCCTGAAGCTCTTCAGTGCAGGTGGCTGATCCCCACCAGCATCCTTGTGGCACATGCAACAGCCTGGTTTCATTCTTCAGAAGTGAAGCACCTCCTTTCCCACGGGAAACCTGCAAACACAGCTCCAGCCAAAGCACAGACAGCAGGGATGTACATGCTGTGCTTTGCAGGGTGAATAATGGCTGTCCAACGTGTTGTGCTACAAAAGGGGAAAAGAGAAGAATTTACAGGAGCCTCAGGCAGATGAGACTCTTACTCATGTGTTTCTTTGCATGTTCCTTTACGTAAGCTATTCTAAAATAAAGATTGGTTGCTCTATAAGTGGTGCCCTGGAAATAGCCTCCCGTGTGTGTGAGACAATAGCCTGTGTTGTACTGGAGTGGGCAGCTGGGAACACCAACTCTGCCCAGCTCAGGGCCACCAGGGAAAGACTTGGCTTGGTCTGACTAAATGGATGGGCTGGGTTTGGTTTGGTTTCTGGCCAAGATATTGCATATTTCTGTTTCAGATCTGCGTTTACTAGAGTGATTATATCCACAGTATCTTAAGCTGCAGCATGTGCACGTACGTGTGCATACACCCCCTCGCTCGCATGTGCATGCTTCAAATATTTGTGTGCATTAGGCCTCTTTTACGGCAGCTTTATGGTTAGGAGAAAGTAGATCGTTCCAAACCATGTAGCCAGATGGTTTGGAGAATGGAAACTTTACCCAGTTTCAATGGTGGGGCTGATCTGTCTGACTCTGATTTGAAGCCTTGGAATGGTGTGAAGTGCATTGGGTTTGTGGCAGAAGGAGAGATGATTGTTGCCCCACTCCTCAGCAGGGAGATGTTAACTCACAGTTCACCGCTCCTGATGCAAAGGAACAGATCTGGGCTAACCCATGGCATGACCTGATGGTTAATTGTTGGAGACCGGGGTTTCAGAATCCTCATGTCCTATCCGCACCAGGGTGAGTGCTGGGGGTGTTTGGGCAGAGCTGGTGACATGCAGTATTCCTGTAAGGGCTGATTTTTTGCATCCATGCAGTGTGATGTGTTTTTGTATTTTACATGTTTTTGTATTTTATATTTTACATGTTCACAAACCAAACTGCAGTCCTCTCTGTCCCTTGGGACTGCGCTTTGACCCGTGGGTCAAAGGTGTCCTGGTGCATGGAGTGATGCAACAGAGAGCCAATGGTGGTGCTGCCAGAGGCATTTCTTCACCTTCCTGCTGCTCTGCTCTTGTTCTGGCCCAGCTCTTCGCATCGTCCCATCTCTGCATGCTGCAGCTGGCTGAGCCCATGAGCCTCTGCTCCACCAAAGGGAATATTTTATTAGCGCCACTTGAATTTCCATTGCTTCTTCCCTTCTGATCATGTTCCTTTCATCCCCCAGGAGCACTGGGAGTGGAAATGGGCTGCTGGGTTTTTTCAGAGATGATGTGCTGCCTCTGCCTCACCAGGTATCCCTGGTACCAGTGCAGGGACATCATCTCCTCTAATATTATGTGAAAAATATTCTGTGTGCTGCTGCTTCCTTAGATAAGCAGCAGGATGGGAGGGTGGCAGCAGTTTTTCGGTACAAGTCCAGTGTGTTTTCTCTCTGAGGAGCTGGTGTGGGCTGTGCTTTGCTGTGTCTCACAAAGCCTGATGGGTTCTCCCATTTGCATCACCACAGTGCGATGCTGATGTGTCTCAGCAGAAGACCCCTCTGAGGCACACTGAGCCTGGTTTCCCTTTGCTGTATAGCAAAGCTATGCTTGCTGGAGACTTTGTTATGATCAGAGATCACAAAAAAACAGGCTTTGAGCCCACTACCTGCCAAGTTTATCAAATAATGGATTATAACTTGAAAAAGCAGCTATTGAATTTTCCCCTGCATTGGGTTGGTGCACATGTTTTAACAGGGGGCTTTGCAAGGAATGCCCTGGCCACTGAGGTGGAATAAAGCTGGTGTTCAGTTTTGGGCAGTGTTCCATTTCCAGGTCATGAGAAATAAGGAATAATTTTTCCCTGTTTGTTTCTCTTCACCAACTCTGTGTACTGCCTTGCCATGGGACAGGGCCCCTCCATCAGGAGATGGGCACTGTCACCTCCCCTCTGCGTGTGTACCTGGAACTCCAAACCTTGTCCCAGGGCATGCAGGTTTAACTGCTAATACACAGTTGAGATTATTTCAAGTTTTATCATTATTGATATTATTATATATTATTAGTGAGTATACATATAATATATATGATAATATGTTTATATGAGTTCAAGGAGGAGGGGGACTTAAGCTGCTGGCAGGTGCCAGGGCTGCAGCTCAGCTGTGCACACAGCACCATGATAACAGTGATGTGACTTCAGCACCAGTGGTGGCCACTTCTGGCCAGCAAAGTGTGTCACCAGAGTAAATACCTGGGGTTTTAGCTGAATAGAGGAGTTTATGGTATGAAGGTGCTTCTGGGAAAAAAACCCAAACAGTGGAAAAACTCCTTTTCAGATAATTTTTAGCTCTGTGATAAAACCCAGGGCCAGTTCTGAGCTGTCGCTGATTCCAGTCCCTGAGTCTCCCTGTGCAGAGTCGTGGACTCCTTGGTGCAGCTGCCAGCACTGTGTCCCAGTGGTGCCTCGTGAGCTTGGCACCTTGTGCTGGCACCAAATAAAGGCCTGGCAACCTTGGGAATGTTTCCCATCACAGGTGGTTGAGCCCTCACTCCTGCCAGTTAACCTTAATGCTTCCTGGCCAGTTCTGCAGCTCCTTTAAGCTCCACTGGCAGCAGTGGGATGGCAGGAGCCTGCTGGCCCCATGCACATCCCACATGTGGGCAGGAATGAGCAGCATCACCCCTCATGTAAAGGCACTGCATTCCCTGGAGGGGTTTGCAAGCCGCCTGAAAAAGGTGATGAAGCCGACACCTTTCCCTGTGTCTGAGGGTGGTGATGAGATGCAAACATGTGCTTAGCATGTGTAATGTATTTCTGCACTAACCACACATCAAATTATAATTTAAAGCCAAAATATTATTGTTGGATGGGAAGTTCCAGTTCATTAATCAATTGACTGATAGTTTAGTGCTGGAATGGTAAAATCTAACTCACTGAACAGCTGCTAGAAACAGCTGGTGCTTACGGCTCATGCTGTTTGGGGAAGTGAAACCTAGAGTGTCTCGGTTTTGTTTTTCAGGGAGCTTTTCAGAATTCTTCATTCATCTCCATGAGCTTTGCCCTCAAGCTTTCTGGAGCATGGGCCTAACAGGGTTCCAGGACTGGATTCACTGGGGCTTCCAAATGAAACCAAATGTCCCTTGCATGGAGGATGCAGAGAGCACCAGCCATGCCTGCAAACCTGGCAGCTGGACATGGGGATGTTCCTGTGGGTCTGCAGAAGGGGGACACATGTAATCCTGTGCTATCAGGTATTTTGATTTGCTTTTGAGTCAAAACCAGTGCATGCTGAGCTATGGGCACAGCAAGGGAGATGCCACCAACCAAAAGGGCAGTTTCCAGCTGCTTCCCAGCCTTGGAGGGTGCTCGGCTGATGCACAGCTCAGGATCCTGGTGGGGTGGCATGCTGGGGACTGCTGTGCTGAGAGGGAGGAGGTGACTGTCTTATACTTCCTCCTGCTCTGCTTTGTTGGCAGCTGCTGGTCCATGTTGAGATGGATGGGAGGCAGTGGTGGTGGGCAAGAGGCACCAAGGGAGCAGAGAGACGAGCAGGTTGCAGCAGGGACCATATATGGGGTGTTGCATAAGTCTCTAAAGTAAAATATATGAAACCACACAAAGACTCAAAATGTTCCAAACAGCCAGGTGTGCTGCTGAGACACCTCCTTCCCATGTTGGAGCACATAGCTCAGTGGTGGGACTGGCCATGGCCAAGTCCACTGGACGAGTCATGACCTGCAGGCTCTCCAGCTCACCTAAGCTAAAGCAGCCCAGAAATATCCTTTGGTTCCCGAACACTGGGGTCCCTTGGTGGGATTTTCCTTGACCTTTCCAGCAGCACTAGAGCTTAATAATTGACAAGTGCCACTAAAGCTTTACCAGATCACACATCACACCGCCTAGAAGCAGATGTCTGTTCCCAGAAACCCAGGGATTTTTCAGTTTGAGCCCCATAGCTGGGGGTGACTCAGCTGAGCACCAGTAAAATCACAAATCCTCCCAGTATATTATTTGTTCCCTTAGCAAGGAGTTAGGTATGCAGGTACTAGGGTGTTGGGGTGGCTCAGCCTGCTCTCGGGCTGAAACCATCAAATGTCAATCACCAGAAGAGATCACTGAGGTCTAGGTTACCTCCCCCTGGGTGGCTCCCAATCCTAAATTACCTCCCCCTGTTCCAGAAAGTTCTCCCTTTTTTAGTTATTAATTGGTTCCCTGTTATGACTCCTGCCTCCCTGTTTTCCCCATTTGTTCTGAAAAATTGTATCCTCCCCTCTGCTTGTACCCCATTGGTTGTTTTCTCTCTCCCTGCCTTGCTCCACCCCCCCATAAAGGGGGCTAGCCCGCGTCTCCTCGGGGCCCATTGGGTGTTTCCTCTTCCCCTGCCTTACTGCACCCCCCCATAAAGCGGGCTAGCCCGCGTCTCCTCGGGGCTTTTGCTGGTCCCTGGACCCTCCTGCAAATAAACCTGTTGGAACTCACACCAGAAGCCCCTCCCGCCTTCTTTGCCTCTGGGCAAACGCCAGCCTGATCATCGGCTGCCCGACGTGCTTCCTCTGAGGAATGGGGTGAAACTATGACATTGGAGGATGCTTGCTGGTCCTTAGTGTGGGAATTTGGGTTTTCTCTTAGAGACATGGTGAAGGTCCCAATATGAAGAGAAAGAGTGGATTTTGTCCAGCTCCAGCCTGTGTCTTGCTCATGGGAGACCTCCCTAAGAAGTAAAAGTGGGGGAAAATAGCAACCCAAACCCACAACCAACCCCCTAAACAAACTTGTCAAAATGTTACTAAGGGCATTCCCTGGAGATAAGGTAACTGAAATTTTGGCGTAGGAAGATGAAGCACTGTGGCATGTTTATACAGTCAGCAAATTTACTGCCTTCCCAAAAAAAAAGCCCAGAAAAGCACTGAGCATTAGTCAAATATAGTTTATTTTACCAAACATTGTATCCTTTTGAAAATAACCATCTTGGTGGTGTTTTGCTGAGAGCGTGCTAGGGTGTGAAGTACACAGCTGTACCTCGGGGCTGCAAAGTGACACATCCCATAGTTCTTCCTCATGCATAACGCCATTGCCTCCAAAGCTGTTGTGTCCTGGTGAGGCTCCCCGTGAACCATATGCCAGCACTGCAGCACAAAAGGCTTGGAGAGGGAAAAAAACCATCCTTGCTTGTGTGGGGTTTTTCCTCCTGGGTGCCATGTGGTGGGGTGGGAGCTGTGCTGGTACCCAAGAACACTTTGTGGGGAAGGGAAGGCCCCAACGAGAGATTATCCAGCATTATTTCAGATGCTTCTTAGTGGCCACAGAGACAACAAAAATTTCTTCCAAGTGATCCAGTGCATTACCAGTATTGAAAGCCAGATTTTTCATAGCAGAAGTACAGATTTAGCCTCAACCTCCCAGTTTACTTGCTGTCTTCTCCCTTGTAGGAGCCCAGCAGAAACCTCAGCAACTTCTTGCAATGAGTTAACACATTTAGGGATCTCTGCCATTTGTTTTTGTTTGCTTTCACTGTCTTCTCTGTTATTATTATTTCAGTGTGCAAAGATGCTGCACATCCAGAAAGGAAATCAGTGCTGGATCCAAGCAGCACAACCACCCTTTGCATCCAGCTCTCTGCAGGCAAATCATTAGAAAGAAGCGGAAAGCCCGCCTGTAGCAGCCTGTATCCCTTCAGTGTCATATTACCATCCACCATGTTAGCAAATAGGAAAATAAACATGGGCTTGATAGCAAAGCAAGAGGCTGTTTAATTACAGATGTGAAGAAGAATGACGTTTGTGTACATTCCACCCAGAAGTGGATTAAAGTGGTGACCTTTCCTGTGGTGTGAAATGGGTTTGTTGTGGAGCGTGGGCATCTTGTGTTGCTTCAAGATCTGCCAGACATTTCGTTGCCCCTGTTGTTTATGTTTAACATTGGATGATGTCTCTTGAATCGGAATCTCAGCAGCTGACAGCATTTTCTGAGAACTTGTCATCTGGACTCCATCTAGCAAAATTCCTGGTATTGGGTATATTTGTTCCCATTTGATGGAAAAACAAAGTTTTATGGGGAAAAAAAAGTAAAGGGAGAACGGTAGCATTAGTGACTCATGATGTTGAGCTGAAATTTATGGAACGATCCAGGATTTGGCCCAGGGTGCCAGACCTGTGGTGTAAGTTACCGCTATTGCCTGTCACTGTGTTTGGGATAAACATCTGAATGTGGTAACCAGCACAGATATTTGCCATGGCAGTGCCACAGAGGCATCACGGATGGCTTTGCTGTGCTCAGCCTCCTGTGACCATGTCAGAGGAGGGGGATACTATTTCCAGCCCACCAAAATACCAGTATCTTGCTTTCTTGAATCATTCTAGCAGGGCCCTTGCTCCAGATTCTTTACTGTTCTGCTCCTGACAAGGATGATAGAACAGAGGGGCAAGGGAAGGGGATATTTTCCACTGGTGTCACCAGCCTTGGTGGTGTGAGACCCCCTGCAAAGGATCAGCTCACCATCTTGCTGGTGCTGCAAGCCCAGCCTGGGCACTGCCACCTGAGTGGCCATGGAAGCCCTTGCCAGTGCTTCCAGCAAGTGCTGGTGGCTCAAAGGGCCAGGATGGGCATCATGGGGCAGGGAGATGCTGTCTTGTGGAGGCGTAAAGGCACTAATTGGCCTGGTAAATTGCAGGGAGGGTCAGATCAGGCCTGTGGGGTGACACTGGTTTGTTAATGAAGGACCGATGGCAGCAAGGGGGCTGCTCTGTGCCTGTCACCTGCAGCTCTTTCCTTAATTGCTGCCTCTTCACAAGGCACAGCTCTGAAAGGATCCAGGGCACTGCTGCCCAGAGCTCCCACCAGCCAGCCTGCCTAGGTTTGTGGAACCAGGGGGTGTTTTGCTCTAAGCTGGATGCATATCAGTGCCCAAGGCTGGGGTACAGGGCAGCCCTGTCTTGATTCCCCATGGCACTGGGGTGAGGGGCAATAGCAGCTGTGTGGGCTCCGATTTTTGCCCTTTCACTACCTTGAGATGCTGCCACACAGAGCAAGGGATACCGACACCTGGGCTAGGAAATGGTGACCCGCTTTTCAAGCCATGGCAGAGGTAACACCTTTTTGAGAGTCACAGTGGGGAGGAAAGCCATGCCACCAGGCTCTGCTCTGGCCTGGGAGGATGCTGCTGGTGGCTTGACCAGTCCAGAGGTCCATAACAAAAAGCTGCTTTGGGAGGGAGAAAATTCATTAACATAGCAGGGATTGCCTTAAAGCTGGAGGTGATCCAGCAGAAAGACTGAACAGGGAAATGAGCCTGGCTGCGTGGGGTGGCTGTGTCACACAGCTTGGAGACAAATGTTTAGCAGCAGCCTATCTGCTGGTGAAAGAATAACTAGAGATATGGGTCTTGCACCTTTTAAACACTCCAAGTCTGCAGACTGCAAACATGGAGATGGGATTTGCATGCTGCTTTATTTAGTATTGTAAAAACTGTGCTACATTTATGGAAACCACCCTGCAGACACCAAATGTGGGACCGCAACAAGAAAGTTTTTTAAAAAATGTAAAAAAGAGCACAAAAATGGAGAAAACCTCTCATCATCAGTGTCCCAGCTCCAGCTCTGTGGCAATGCTCAAGGGGAAGCTATTGCTTCCCCTCACACTGTTGCTGCATCATAAGGCTGAAGGGTTTCATAACTAATAATTTATGTCTTTTCCAGGACAGACAAGAAGCTCACTGAAGTTGGGGACTAACTCATCCCCCTGCAGGGCCGCTGCTTAGAGGGGTGCAGGTGACAGGCATAGGGGGGAATGGCAGCAGCTGCTGTAGGTGGCATGAGCCAAAGTCTCCAATTTGGGGGGACAAACAAGGGATGATGGAGAGGCTGGAGCACTGGGAGGTCTCAGCACAGAGTGCAGGTAGGGTGAGAGCACCAAGGGAAGGAGGGGACCCCCAACTGCTCTGTGTGTGGCTGTTGGATGGTCTTGGTGTCACCTCCCTCTGCAGAGACCTCCACAACATTCACTCATTCCTAAGGGGGAAAAGAGTCCTTGTATGTGAGGGCATGATAATAATAACCATAATAATACTAACAATAACAACAACAACCACTGCTCTGTGCAGTTTCCATGCTTCTTGCCTGAAACTTCTTTTTACAGCCTTCGAAGAGTGATCATTTTAAGCAAGATATAGACAAATCATTTAATTATTTTTAAGGAGACTGATTGATCCCACTGCCTGATGGGCTGCTGTACTCCACCTCTGGCGACTGTCTGGCAGAAGCTCCTGGTCATTGTGGTCTTGACCTGTTAATCCAATCTCTAAAGGAGTAACTCAAGGTCCTGATGTTCCTGTCTGCTGACTGTGGGATAAGTGGATTCCCCTTTTACCACCTCTTTTACACAGCCTCACATGGCATTTTGGTTAATGTTCTGCTCTTGATCTTGTTTCTGACAGCATGGGATGGGTGTGTGGATGGTTTGCAGGGCTGTCAGGAGAGCCTGGATGGGCTCTGGGCTGCTGGAGAGGGACTTGCTCCTGAGCCCCTCACTTGTTCCTGTTAACACTGTGAAACCCAAGGGAAGAGCTGGCTGCACGAGCAGGGGCAGCCATGGCTCAGGCAATGAAATCACTGCTACCAGAGGTGCAAAGGAAGGTCAGAGCAAGCCATGCCCAGAGTGTTTTTCAGAGGGTGTCTGGAGCATGCAGGAGGGATGAAGGAATGTCAGTCTCTGCATGTCAATCCAGCCAAACCTGCTCTGCCTCTTTTAAGGGATCTCCACCAATGCTACCTGTCCCTGGGTAGTGTTTGGCCAAGGGATTTGTGCAGTTTGTGGTGCTCCATTCCAAAACAGTCATGGTTAGACAAAGTGTTAAATAAAACATAATTTGCTTGGTGTTCCCAAGTGTGATGAGCCCTGAGGTGCTCACAAAGTGGAAAGGTGCTGATGCTTCACCTCCTGTCATGGTCCCATGCTCTTTTTCTCCTCAGCCTCTTCTCTTCCATGGAGTCCTGGGCAGGTACATGCCAACATTGATGTCCAGGGTAATTAAACCCTTTGTTTTTATATTTTTTCCACTTGAAAGTGTCCCTCTGAGAGAGGCCAGATGCTCCTGCTTTTGAAGCATACTTCTGCTGGGGGCTGAGAACATCCGCTACCCCAGCACTGCTATAACAGGGGCACCTTTCTGCACAACCCACCTCCAGCAAGACACAGACTGAGGCTGCACCATGCCCGAGCAAAGGAGGAGCCCATTCTGCACCAGGTCCTTCAGTTGAGATGTGGCTTAGGTGACTTAGGAGCATGTCTGTGTCTCTGGGACATGTGTGCTGGCTAACAGGCTCTGGGGAAAAAACACCCATAGGAGCTGGTGTCATTGTAAATGTCACAGCATTGTCATCCCAGCAGTGTGGGAGCTGGTGAATGAGCCAGGCCTGCCTTAGAAACCAAATTAAATTTAAAAGAATTTTTAAATTAAGAAATAATTAATTTGGATTTCCCTTTCTGCCATCTGTTTTTGCATGATTTGGGTGTGATTTTTCAGTTTTCCCACTGCAGCCGTGGGACTTGGGGAAAAAAAAAACTTCTTTAAAGAGCTGAGACAACAATTTCAAGCACTTACATTAAATATTGTGAAACCTAAATTGCAGGAGCTCAGCATTACTTATGGTTACTTTCAGGCAGACCCATGTCACAGAAGAGCAGGCACACGGCTACCTGATGCTTCACTTTCTCAACCGAAACAGAGATGTGAGTCACAAGGAAATTTTCCACAGGGAACATTTTTTTGTCCATTAATAGCAAAGACTGCTGAATGGTTTTTTTCCTCCTTGTACAAGAGCCTGTGGTGAGCATCTGCACCACGGGATCCACAAGAGCTGGTTGTTTTGGAGGGAAACAGGGTGGGGAGCATGCTGCAAGGAGGAGAGATAGTGATTTTGCACAGAGGCGGTTTTGGAAGTGAGGCCTGAGCATGGCACAGAGGGGACATCCCTGGAGCTGCTCTTTCAGACCAAGATGGAGCCAAGAGAGTGCAAACTGTGGACATAATAGCCAGCAGGATGCCAGGCCCTCCAGTGAAGGGCTCTGCAGAGGGTATTTTGCACACCCTTCACCTCCTCCAAGACACCTTTTTCCAGAGGAAGGAGATGTGGGGCTGTGCTCAGCCCTGTACTGGTCATCTTGGGAGATTCCCAGCCTGTGCACCTGAGCATAGTTCCCACGTGGGCTATGGGAAGCCAAATAAGGTATCAAGAAAAATCCTTTCTTCATCTTATTTTTTTGCTTTGTCCCTCTCTTAATTCTTCACCCATTCTGCCCTGGATGCGTCTAAAGGCCGTGGGTGCTCCCAACCTGCCCGCTGTATTTCCAGGGGAAGGCATGGTATGGGCAGCCTTGCCACACATCACAGGGAGAGTGGTGCTCCTGCTGTCCACATCCCATGTGGGGCACACTCCCAGCCGGGACCACCCACACCGCCCCGCACATCAATCAGCCCTGGCTGAATCTCGCCACTGGCCACCTCTCTGACCCCACTATCTCCCTCCTGTTCCCTTGGGATTCAAGTGCAAATGCCTTGGGCCGTGGGCTGTACAGCCCCTAGTCCCGGCCTCAGCCCTCGATGTCTGCCCGGGCTGATGTGGGATCTTCCTCCAGCTGCGAGACCACGGTGTCCTGGCTGATTTACAGCAGGAAACATTGATCTGCAGGGTAACCAATGGCTGATTTTTTTTAATCCTTTTTTTCTTTCTTCCCTCCTGAACAGCTGTTGTAATAAAACGACTTCCATTTTTTTCTCCCTGCTTTCTCCCCAGTCTATGCCCAAACCACACTATCGGTTAAAAATATCATCTGTGAGAAGAAAAGGCAAATGAATGAGCACATCAAAGCCAGCAGCCTGGAGCTGTTGGGTTGGGATAAGAAATAGGGCTAGGCTTTGGGTCCATTATCTTGCTGATATCTAATGCCACTGCTTCAGAGTGTGAGAATGGAGCCTTTTTTTTCCTCAGCTGAGCATACTGGCCCTGCTGGTGTTTGGGAGCACAAAGGCCACCATCCACCCCAGCTCTCAAGACAGACCATTGACATGTTGCTCTCAGATTTCATTCCTGAAAATCTGGAACTTTATGCTGAACAAATAACATGATCTTTTTCCTTCATCTGGAAAGGATAAAAACAATTGCTGGCACTTTGAACCGATCATTCTTTCTTTTCCTCCCTCCTCCCTCCTGCTTTCCTTGCAAGCCCCAGACTCACTACCCGCAAGCACAACTTGCATATTTTCATTTGAAAACTTTAAACCATGGGGGGTGAGGGGCAAGAATGGAGGGGAATGAAAAAAGAAGATTAAAAAAAAGGATTTAAAGCAGCAATGATATAACCATGAATATCCAGCAGCCAGTGTGCTGCCCCAGCCCTGCTGGACAAGGAGGATGGAGCCAAAGGCAAGGGGTGTGCATCCCTGCTGTGGAGTGGATGGTGCTTAATCCATTTAGGGGCTGGGATGGTGAGGAGGGTTGTACCCTCTGACGGGCATTGAACCTGGGAGGGGGACAGGAGCTGTGATCACTTTGGTCCAAGGCGGCAAAGTCTCGTGAGTCCTCCAAGCAGCAGGACTTGAGCCAACATTCATCCTGCATCCAGTTCTCCCAGCTTGCTCCTTCATGGGTTTTTGCTTCCAGCAGTGCACTGTTGGGAAGAGGAACCACATCAGCCTTTCCAGCCAGGAGATCCAGAGGGTGAGCAGTGTGTGCTGCCAGTACCTTCTGCCTGCAGCAGTGGATGTTTTAAGCAGGTTTTGTTTACTTCCACCTGTGTAAGCATACACATTTTCCACTCTGTGTTTATGAATTCTTTTGAAATAGCCTATAAACAGAATTAAAAGAGTGCCTGAGGGTAAAAAAAAAAAGTTTAATCTTTTTTTTTTTTAAATATATCATTATTTTACTGATACTGAAGCCAGGTCATGTCCCACTCAGAGCTGGTGCTCCGTCTGCTCTCCTTTGACCTGTTTTGCCTTCTGCATCGCAGGCATTAAAGGGGTTGGCCACTTCTGCTCCCCTCTGCTAACAAAAACCTCAAAGGCAGTGACACGCATCCCAGCTGGAAGGAGGCAGATGTCTACAAACCAAGTGCTTGCTGGACTGCTGCCCAGGTGGAAGTGCTTTGAGGGTAATGAAAGACCCCAGATGAAGTGCTGGTTGCAGTAATTAGGACTTCTGGAGCTCCCCCTGGTAAGCTCACACTGATCTCCCCAAGTTCTCAAAATCAACTCTGACCTCTCTGCTGGCCATCACAGTGCAGCTCTATCCCCGGAGAAGCACAGCTTGGCCTGGAGCATGGAAACCAGCACTGCTGGTGGAAACCAGCTGCCTGCCCACAGGCATGAGTGGTGATGCCCAGCATCAGAGGGGACTGGGACGGCCTTGCTGACAACTGTGGAGCAACCGGCTCCCTCCTCCTGGCTCTGCTCCACAGTGTTTTAGCTGGCATGAGGGAGTTCAGGTGATATGTAGCTATTACTTATTTTTAAGTAGTGCCAGCTGGCTGGGTTATCTGCTGCTCTGAACTTCCCTCTCCCTCTCTCTCTCCTTTCCGTGTTGGAGAGTATTTCCTGCTGCTCTGGATAGTGCTTGGGATTGTTCCCTCTGCTCCAGGTCTGCAGGGACTGAGGCCATCGAGCTGGTGGGGCCACCAACAGCAACAGGGGGCCATCTCCAGCCATGCCATGCTGTCCCGGCCACATGTGCCAAGAGCTTTGGGCTCGGCCGATAGCAGGATATGTTTTCTCCACGTACAGGAGATAGGAGGAAAAAGATAGCCAGCTTGAATTGTGGCCAGGAAGGTTTAGGTTAGCCATTAAGAAATGCTTTTGTGCAACAAAATACTGAATCAGTAGCTGGGACAGACTGTGCAGTCTTGATTGAGGAGAGATTTTGAGAACAGACAGGGAGAGGACAGCTTGACGTCAGTTTTGCTGGGCCAGGGAGGAAGGCATCCGGCGTCTGATGCTTTTTCCAGTCCTAATCTCTGCAGCTCCAGGGTTTTGTGACCCCCTCCAGATAGGTGATGAGCTTATCTGTGGACCAGTAGGCTGCACATTCTGGAGTGTGTGGGCTGGCCATGCCACTGCTCACAGCACCCACAAACCATGCTCTGCCCCTGCCCTGCCCTGTCCCAGGCTGGCACCAGCATTGAACCAACTCTTAGGAGTGGATTAAAAGCAAAAAAAATCAGCCCAGGCAGTGATACCTTCTGCAAATATAGTCCAGAATGTCGAAGGGAAGGCTGAGCAGGGGATTGCTCCTTGGAAGGGATGAAAATACAAGAATGAGTTGTGGGCTTGTTTCCTCTGTCATCCTTGAATTGTGCTATTCATCTTCTCCTCTGCCCTGCAACCACTGCTCCCTCTCAACCCCCCTGCCTCAAGCAGTCCCCATTCCAGCCCCACTTCATGGCCATAGGAAGGTTATGTGAGTGCAGATGGAGAATTAAATGTCACGACTATCATCACACTGAGAAAGGCCTGGGTGAAGCAGATGCAGGGTCCCATCTCACCTCCCACCCCTCCTCAGTGGCAGCCATATGTAAGGCCACCTGGGGAAGGGAGGATGGGGACATGTCCCCAGGAATGCTGTGCTGTAGAAGACATGCAGGTGAGTCAGCATGGATCTGGGATGCCAACCCAGCTGCCAGCACTGATCTGTGTGATGCCACTGGGGAGATGCAGCCTGGGGACCCTCTTTGCACCCTCAGATGGGGGATTGAGGAGAAGAAGCAGCCATGGCCAGAGCTGGAGCAATGGTGACTGACGTTCACTTCCCAGGAGTCCGTTGGGGAATATTTTTATCCTCTGGGTGTGAGTGTGCTACGCATCAGAGCCATCTGCCACACAGTCACTTTTGGGAGAGCTAGGAAGTGCAGGCATGAAAATCTGTGAAAGTGAGTGCATCCCCGTGCCCTTCAAAGCTGTGTGTCACCAGGTCTCCTCCCTCTGGTGCCTGGGGACAGAGCTGGGATGACTTCTTGTCCTTCTGGGGAAAGAGACAAACTCTTGCATTCCCTAAAATGGAGATGGTCTTGAGCTCTGCAGAGCAAGCCCAGTGCACTGCAAGCTGGTTCAGACATGGGAAGCTGAGCGACACTCTGGCAGTGGCCTCACTGCATGGCCGGCCTGATCCCCCCTGTCCTTTCAGAATCTTCCCATCTTGCTTCAGTGTGCACAGTGCCTCGCACCCAGCTGGCATCAGCCCATCTGCAGAAAGCAGCAAGGAGCTAACCCAAGCTAATCCTTGTCCCAGAGTGGAGCAGTTACTGCAGGAGTTTTTGTTCTTCTGTATAGGGTGAAGTAGCCTTCAGATAAAAATAAGCGATAAAAATAAATAGAGACATCAGCCCACACCAAAACACTGGATGTGCTCGCCCTAAAATATCAGGCTGTTGACATTCAGAAACCAGATTCAGACCATCATTTTGCAACTAGCAGGATCCCCCATCTTCATGACAGATGTCCTGGATTAAACACCCCTGAATTTGTGGTATCTGGGGTTTTATCAAAGGAGACTGTTTCCTCTTGAGCATCCCTCATTCCAGCCCAGCTGCTCTGCCACAGGAACATGCCTGGTTTGGGTTTACAGTGAGCCATCTCCTGCTGATGAGCTGGAGCTGGGAAGACATGTTTGTCCAGTTCCCTTTCAACACTTTCTAACCTCCTTGTGGCCCAGACTTTCCTACCAGAGTGTAGGATTTAATCATCCTTAATGATAGCCAGGCCAAGGATAGCCTTCAGCCAGGTTTTCCTAAACAGCTACATCTGAAATCTTTATCCAAGTACAACCCCCCAGTAAATTCCCTGACAAATGACTGGAAACACTGCAGGGTTGTGGCAGACCTATGGCCAGGACCAGAATTAAATCAGACCCAAAGCTTAAGCCCTCATAGAATTCCAGAGGGATTTTTGGATGTAACTGGTGCCGCAGCTGGGCTTGGTATTCCTCTCTGCTCCCAAGATTTGCCCATGCTAGAGGGCTGCTCCACTCCCGCCAACTTGAAGTTACAATTGATCCCAGGAATCCTGTGCAGCTGGCAATTATTTGTATCAATTTTCAGTGTAAGCCAGTACACTGCTGATAGGAACTCGGTTGATACCAATAAGATTTATCATGATTTAACTACACCCCCATGGAGAGTTTGTGCTGATTCCTTTAGAGTGGATTCAAAGTGGTTTTAATTAAACAAACATAACTTTGCTGTGTGGATGAAGGCTTGGGCAGGAGCAATGTGGCTGGACGTCTGAGCTGGACAGGAGAGGCAGCACATGGGAGGAAGGTGAAAAGCAACTGGAGACACGTCTTCTCTGGCTTCTCCTTCCCTGCCTTTCCTTCTCTCTGAAAAGCTGGCAGGGCTGCAACTTTTCCACTGAATGAGATGACGGAAATTTGAAATGCCAAGTCGTACAAGGTCCATGGCATATGCTGGAAGAGGCGCTGTGCAGACGCAATGTGGGTGATGTCACCCACATTGTTTCTGTCTCCTGTGCTGGCACCCACATTGTTTCCGTCTCCTGTGCTGGCACCAGCGATGGCTGTGCCAGCAGTTCCTCGCTGCAGCTGGCTGTGCCCAGCCTGGGGTACCTGCACGGGTGATAGGCACACATTGGGATCCCCCGAAATAAGAGAGGAGACTCACAGCTGAGTGTGAGCAGGTAGAAACGAAACAGCTTTGAAAGCCATGCAGGCAGCACTCTGCCAGGTAGGGGAGATGGGGACATGAGCCCCAGAATCGAGGAGCAGCCTGTGTCACCACAGCAGGCCTTGAGATAGGGCTGGAAAAGAAACACAGAGTGTGGGGGCAGAAATACTAATGGAGGGAAAAGAGTTTTGGGGAACATATGAAGTCAGAAGTTTTCAGTCTTTTCAAAACTAAACCATGAGTTTTTCCCTCCGTTTTTCTCCATCTTTTTCTCCTGGGAAAGGGAGAAAAGTGGAAAAGGGAAATCGCTCAAGTGGTTTTGGGTGAGGGGGCTGGGGAGGGTCTGCCAGATGTGCAAAAATGCTGGAGAAAGCAAAAAACTCAGAGAAAAAAATTCTCTTTTGAGAGAGGCTACTTTTCCATTCCTTAAAAAAGATAAAAAAGAAAAAAAAGAAAAAGAGTTTTTAATGAAATTTTTCAGGCAGTTCCATTGTTTTGCTTCAGCCTTTGATTTAACTACTTGAGCAAGTATTTGACAAAAACCTCCGTGTTTTTCAGGAGGTTTTTTAAATCCCACTGAGGTATGGGATTATGAGAAACAACAAATGGCAAGCTGTCTCTAACCCCACAGACTTTCTCACTCTCGTTTTCTCTCTCACACTAGAATAAAAAATGCAGTGCTCCCTGCTGAGTTCTCTTTAAAATTCACATTGTCTCTTCAAATAAAGGCTGGGAGGGTGAGGTAGTGCTTTGAAAACCAGAACTCAGTCATACATTGCAGGGCCAGATCCTAGAGGATTATTCTCTCTCAGGACACTTTATAACTTCATGAGAACTTCTGGCCTGGCTTGTCTCACCAGCTTAGTGTGAGTGGCCTCAGAGGATGGCAGGGTGACTGAGATCCCTATACTCTTTTCCATCAGGATGGCTGATGGAGACTCTTTAAACTATGATAAAGCAAATTCCATTGTTTTTTCACCCTGGGAATGGTGGGGCCCATTTTCTGTGCAGCCAGGGGATGCTCCCTGCATCCATACAGAGGGAAGCCCTGCTGCAGCATGAGCCTCTCCACTGTGCCTGGTGCAGGGCGGGCTGTGGTAATGTGGTTTTCCCCTGCTTTTGGTGTGATTTGTGACTGCAGCAGCCTGTGCTGCCCCAAGGCTGTGGTGAGCTGCCAGCATCGCCACTGGAAAGCTCAGAGCTGGATGAGCATCTTGTTCCCTGGAGAAGTGCCTGGCAGGACAGCATGGATGTGCTTTACTTTCACAGGGGAAATAAATACAGGGGCTTTTCCTCCTGACCCACCTGGACTTTTGGTAGCAAAAGCTTGGGAGCAAGCAGGTGAAGCTGGCAAGTTCCTTTGCTGTTGTTTCAGCCTTTCCTTCCTCATTGTGGTAATAAGAGAAATGAAGCTCACAGAGCAGCATTGTATTGTAAACTGCTGCACATTTCTTTTTCTTAAATGATGCTATCACCGGGCCATTAGACTGTCCTGGGACAAATGGATCTGTGCACAGACACAGCCCTGAGCACAGACACATGGACACTGCAGCAGGACAGAACTCCCCGTGCAGCACCTGCATGACCTCACCATGTCAGACAGGGAGCAAGGGTTGAACAGACCCTCTGAATGACATTGCAGCCTCGTGAAATAATGACGGTGCCTATCATTCTGGTAGAACTATGTCTGTAATTTTTTAGTAAACAGAAGCAAAGAGCAACTGTTGTACTCTGGTCTGAGGGTTCAAGGATTCAGCAGGGCTTGTTTACATCTATGCATGTGTCTGTGTCCTGGGCTGGCGTATGAAGGAGAGTGGCTGGAGCACCTTGGTGTAAGTGTTCCTGAGGCCTTTGCCCTGCTAAACTCTTGAAAACAGAAGATTGGTGGAAAAATGTCGGTTTTGGTAAGTCTTTCATGCACATAGTTCAGACCTGTCACAGCGATGTCAAAATTCATCAGCGTAGTGAACCTATTAAACCTGGGGCAGAGCTGAACCATCTACAGCTCCGGTTCCGGAGGCACAGCCAAGCCAGCCCTTCAGGCCGTTCCGGGGAATCTCTTGCGGGACTTCGGAGCTGCCGT
>NW_008236209.1:7509478-7551417 GCF_000691975.1 Corvus brachyrhynchos
CCCCCCCTCTTTTCTTTCTTCCTTCCCTCCACCTTCGTCCTGAGGTACTTGCGCATCCCGGGGACGGGAGTGCTCGCAGCCGGCAGCAGTAGGAAATGGTAGCTAATGTGCTCACACCCAAAACATTTTATTCTTTTTGTTTCATCCTTCATCTCCCTCCCAGGGCCGCTGCTTTTATTTCCCCTTCTGAATGACCTACTGGACCGCATTCTCCGCGGAACAAAGGAAATGCCTTTTTAGCTGGAATCCTCGGAGACCACCAAGGACTCCAGCTCATGCGCTGCAATTTCGCACTACTTTCAACAATAACAAAAATGCATGACTGAATGGCTCAAAAATGTGGAGTGTTGGAGGCATTCATTTCGGTCTGGGACACTGTCACAACATAGACAGACCCCAAGTAAATACCTTTAGACAGCTCAGATAGAAGCTGGGGGTAATCTTTACCATTGATGTGCCCTCCAGATATGCATACATTATCCTTTTCACTGACAAAATTAAAATCATTTCAGTCGCTTGTGCTTTTATATTGTCAGACTAATGATATGCATTTAGCCTACATCTGTTTGAATAAAATTGCAGGCCCGTTTACTTCTCCAAGAAATATTTTAATGAGAAACGTCTGAGTGGTTGCAGTTAAAATACTCTCTCCCCTTCACTCTGCCTGCTTTCTAAAATGGTCTCTAATAAATAGTCTTGCATTTGAGTCGAGCCCTCATTAGTGTAGGATCAGGACATGAGCAGACTTCCTCTTAAGTCCAGTATGGGGAAGGTTTGACCTAGTCGCTATTTTGTATATTGTTGTTTAAGATGACTTGGTGAGCTTTGGAAAATGTCAGGAGTAGATCACGCTGACAGGGCTTCCATTTGAATCTCTAAAGCTGTTGTCTGTTTGAGAAAAGTGATGAGCAAGGTAAGATAATTTGACAAAAGAAGGGCTTTCTGCAGTGATATGCCGAAAATATCGGCTGGGTTATGTTGCTGTTCCAGGGGTGCAGGGAGTCTGTGTCTGGCCTTGCTTGGAAAGCAACAGGTCTTGCAAAGTTGCATTTTAAATGTAATCCTGCTATGTGGGGTGTTTCAGAGAGGGTGGTGGAAGTCTTTAAAGGAGGTGTGCTGTGTACAGCTTTAAAGTGTGGTGTACCTCAAGTGCGACTGATATTAAAATTAAACCTGGAGTAGGGTGTTACACCTGCTGCAGTTTCACATTTCCCCTGTGAATTCATGTGGTTTTGGCATGAGTTGTGTGTAGAGGCTCTGGATCTCCCCTTTTGCCACTCAGCTGGTATATGCAGATGTAACCACCAGTCCCATTGCTGGTGTTGAACTTTCTCAGAGTGAAGAACTTCACCTGCCATTGCCTCTGTGGGATCAGCATGGGGCACTGGAGTGCCATGGACCAGGTGATAATGCTGGAGGCTGAGGTCTTGCACCAGAATAAGAGGTCTGTGGTGTGTATTGTGTCTCCAGAAATGAGTCACTTGCCAAAGCTTTGATTTCAGTTGGTGTTTCAGGTGATAAGTGGCGTGTTTTCCATCAGGAGGGTAAGTGGTTTGAAACGGCCTTTACCTGGGTGCCTGGCTATCAGTGGAATGAGATAAATGCGTGTGAGGGAATGAGCCGTGTGCTTGGATAAGTATCCCATTGGGGTGGTGGCGGAAGCTGGTGCTTTCCGCTTGGTAGCACCTCTCTGCTCACTAAACTGTGGTGGAGGACAGGTTGGGGAGGGTTCAGTGGGCTGAATGGAATCACTTGTGGACACATGAATGCTGATGGAATGATGTGTGGACACGTGGTTGTTACTGGCATGAACTTATGTCTGAAGTCTCATCAACTTATTTGTTAGATTTTTGTACTGATTTGATGGATTATGCTTTATTCTCGCATTCTGTTAGCAAGTTGCTTTAGCTCACAGTGCGGACAGAAACTTCGTAGCCTCTTTGTGAAAAGGTGTCTTAAAAGCTGTGGCAAATTTGTTTCTTTAAGTGTAATGATTTCTTTGCTGTCAGGGTTTACTGATCCTACAAAATGTTGGCCTTGAATTGTCAAAGGGAAGCAGCTGGGTGGTGCCGGCAGATGCATCCCTGCACTGGGCTATGTGACAGCAAGTGAAACATCCTCACTGGAAGGGCATGGGAGTCATTTGGGGTTTTATAGCATCTCACATGAATTTTTTGGCAACATTTATTTTCTTCTGGAGCAGTAGGTATGTAAATGTTTTTCTTTCAAGGAAATGTCCATTCCAAGAGGCATTTTATCTGTATCATTGCTATTTCAGTGTCATTAAAAGGCTGTTCCTTCTCCATAATTACCCAGGAGTTCACTTTAATATTTATTTAGACCAAGTTTAGGACCTAATTAGAGTATGCATAAATAGCAGGTTATATCTTGCTGAAGTACCTAGGCATTTCTGAAAGAAGTGCACAGCTGGTCAACTCACTGCTTGCTTGATAAGAGATGTAAAATGGGTTATTTGTGGTGTTGGACATAGAGAACTTGTTTCCTTTTATGTAGCCTTGGTGTTAGAGATATAAACACAGATTACTGCTGTGAAGCTGTTCATAATTTGTGACCCTTTGGTGCTGCTTTGTACCTGAGTGTTCTTCAGTGGCTGCTGCCCCTACAGCCCTGTGATGTGTGTGTGGCAAAGCTCCTGGAAGTGGTGAGGTGCAATCTTGCTGTCGCTGGAGTGGTCATTGCTTTCATAGACCTGATGTCTACACAGCTGGTTTGTGAAACCTGACTCTTGATTGCCTGTAGATAGTAGGTGGTGTGGGCAGAGCACCAGCCTGTAACTGCTTTTAACATGACTGAAAATTTCCCATGGACGGTTCACATCTTGGGAAGTTCTGGGTCCTGGAGCCGCTGACTTTGTTCAAATTTGGCCCGCAACGTGTTGCTCCTTATGGATCCCATGTGTCTTCAGGCTGTCATGGTGATGGGGCAGAACTCCCCTGAGTGACCATCTGAAGGGGCTGCTTACCCTGGTTGGTCTGATGGGGCTGCAGAATGAAATGCAAAGAGAGCTGGTGCGGTGGCATCCGAAGACCCACACTAGGTGGCTCTGATTTAAAAAACAAAAACCCCCCCACCCAACCTTTCTTTCAAAAGGCTGCTTCTTGCCCTCAGGTGTTAAACAGACAGAAATTCCTTCCCTTTTCCTGCTAATTGGAAGAAGTAGATGTTGCTTTTCCTGGATTGAAAAGGAAAAAAAGCCCATCTTGCCTGTTGGTGGAAAATGTAGCCAGTTAACAGGCAAAGTTCCTGCAGCAGTGTAATCCCTGCTCTTGCTGGCACTGCTGTCCTGGCAGTGGTGGGAAGCACAGAGCAAACCTGGAGCCTGCCTTTGCAGGGAGCTGGGTGCAAGCAGCACTCTGTTCAGTCTCAGTGAAGTGTTCAGTGTAATTAATCTCTATTTGAACCGAATTAATTGAATAGCTGCATTTATTTGTGAGAGTAGTTGAGAGCAGTTCTTTCCCCATGGCAGAGGAAATCGGTTGACCCTTGATTTTTGGACTTCTGGGACTTTGACCAAAATAACTTTGGGCAGGTGTGCCCTGATGTCGTGCTGCTCACTTGTCCCCAGTGTGTTTATGGCTGTCAGTAGGTGCCTTGGTGTGCTGCTCTTGGTCAGTCAGGAAAGCTGCTTTGTTGGCATTGCTGTTTGTTGTGGTTTAACCCCAGCCAGCAACCAAGGCTCACACAGTCACTCATTCACTCCTCTACCAAAAGGATTAGGGAGAGAACCAAAAGGATAAATGGTAGGAAACTTGTGGATTGAGAAAAAGACAGTTCAACAGGGAAAGCAAAAGTTGAGCATGAAAGCAAAGCAAGGAATTCACTGTTTCCTTGGGCAGACAGGTGTTCAGCCATCTTCAGGAGAGCGAGGCCCCATCACATGTAACAGTGACTTGGGAAGACAAATGGTATCAGTCCAAATGTCCCCCTTCTCCTTCTTCCCCCCACTTTATATAGTGACCATGATGTCATATGGTCTGGAATCTCTCTCTGGTCAGTTGGGGTCACCTGTCCCAGCTGTGTCTCTTCCCAACCTCCCGTGTACCTCCAACTTCCTCGCCAGCATATCAATACAAGAAGCAGAAAAGACTTTGGCTGTGTGTAAGCCCTGCTCAGCAATAACAAAAACTTTTCTATATTGTCAACCCTATGCTCAGCAGAAATCCAGAACATAGTCTCAAACTAACCACTGTGAAGAAAATTAACTCTACTCCAGCCAAAACCAGCCCATTGTTTTACATGTCAAGTTCAGCAAACACTTCTTTAGTTTTTCATATGCTTCTCTTCCATGTGGCCTCTTCCAACTGAGAAACAGTTTCTGGCTCCCCTCCAGGCTGGTGTTACTTGTGCTCTCTGGCGCTGCTGAGCCTGTTGCAGTTAGTTTGCATGAGGCAGCTCTGGGACTTGCTGTGTTATGAGAAGTCATCCTTAAGGTCTGTTTGAAGGTGTGGAGTGACCTGGCCACTAGCTGTACCTGTTTGCCATGACTCCTGTCCAATGAAGGCAGGGGTCCTTGGCAGGCAGGGGGTTTTCTCCTGCCTGGCATGCGTTAATGGAGTGGTTGCCTGGCCACCCATGGGCAGGGAAGTGACCGTTGGAGAACATCCCCACAGCAAACACAACTCCTGGCACGGAAAAGTAAATGAGACAATTGCTTGAAGTATTTTTAGCTGCTTCTAATGTCATTTAGCAACTGGAAACAGTGGGAGGGGGGAGCTGGCAGTGTATGACTTGCCTGTGGGCCACCAATGAGCGCCCTGGTGTCCGGCGCAGGCGGCCATGTGGCTCGGTGAGTGTTGGCAGGAGCTGGCGGCAGCTCCCGGCTGAGTCAGGGCTCCGGCCACTGCTCGCCTGGGACGCTGCTTTCTCTCTACAAATGTGCAGTGCAGGGTTTTGTTCGGCTGCAGTGACGCGCCGTGTCCTAGCAGCCGGCAGCGTGAAGCATGTGGTTAGCAGCAACTGCTTGCAGTGGTCCGGGCTGAGTGGGAGTATCGTTCTCCTTGGCAGACACTTCATAGAAAGTTCTGTTTTTTCTGCCAGAATAAGCAGTCATTACATTCCATACAATTCATAGTCAAATTATTATCTATTGTTAAAATTGCCTTAATTATCAGATGTTTCCTTAGACATGTAGCTGTTTTTTAAGAGGCTGAATAGGCGTGTGTACATTGTGCAGAAGGCCTGAGCTGCATAATGTTTTCAGTACTGTTTTGTAGTTTCAGGGAGATTTTCTGTGGCTTTCGTATGTCAACAGGCTTTTTATTCATACTGAAACAGCAGCAGAGCAAGGCCAACATGACAGCAAGGCACTGTTTTGGGTCCCTGCATCTCCCCTCTGCCATGGTATTTCCCTTGGTACCTGTGGAGCCGAGGAAGTTCAGGATGAAACATCACTGCTGTGTGTGTGATGGGTCTGCTGGGAGAAGGCCCCAGACGAGCGTTTTCTGTCTTGGAGGTGCAGGTAGCCTCTGCCCAGTAGGGCCAGGATCTCTGTCAGGAGGCTGGAAAGGTCCCACTTCCTTGAGGTGGTGATGTCCGTGGTCTTAGCTTGTTCTTGGTGTTGGATGGTAGCTTGTGCAGACTCCACTGTCCTAGTTTTGTGCAATGGGTTGCCAACCTTGGAACCTGCCTGGATGGGGAAGGACTGCCAGTGCTTCTCAAGAGGTGTCAAACATGTGGTTCTCATCTTTTGTCCCCTTCACACATTGCCATTCCCATGGACTCGCCATGGACTCCTATGGACATGCATGTGTGTTGAGTTGCACAGGCTCAGTCCTTGACATCTCCTGCAGGTTTGGGCAACACTAGGATGGAGCATCAGGATTATTCAGTCTGCTGAATTCTCTGCCTCCTCCCAGAAGAGGAGCAATCTCCAGGGACCTGATTACTTGCTTCTGTTCTGCTCTTTTTTTTTTTTTTTTTTTCTTTCTTCTTTGGGGGGGGAGGGGAAGGAAATTCTTGTTAGCCAGAGAGGTCAGGATGTATGTCTCCTCACCCAGCAGCCAGGCTGAGAGTGAGCTGCCAGTCCCGGTCTCCCGGGCAATAACCTCCTTGCATTCCTCACATTCCTCCTGCTTTTTCCTTCTTTTGAGATTATGAAGATAACTTCCTTCTCCCACTGCTAAGCAATGCAAGGACTCAGTAAGTTTCCCTCTTGTTCCCTAAATTACCTCATGTGCTCCAAGATGCCCCATGGCAAACCCCTCTGGTGCCCTGAAAGGTGCAGTTCATGCTCTTCACTGGGGTTAGTGCATCTTGGGGGAAAAAAACGGCTGTGTGTATTCTTTTTTTTAACTGCCAAGTGTTTTAATTAAAAGAGATTACTACTTTGTTGTAGTCCGCTTTACCTGCTTCCTGGTTTGTTAAAGAAGTATTTCATGAAACTGTTTTTCTTTTCTAGGAGAGATTTTTGTGTTTTTCTTTGCCTGTGAAGAATACGTGCAGCCCTGCAGAGGCTGTGGCTGAAGCACAGTGTTTGTGCCAGAGGATTTTCTTCTGTTTACATATTTCTGGTCTGGGAAAGGTGCTCGGATAAAAATAGCATGTTGGGAAGAGGGAACCTGGTGAGAAAGTATTGGAGACCTTATGTGTTCAGAGTTGGTGGCAGCCATGTGGGCTGGTGGCAGGCTCTGCCCCTGTGAGGATGTGGCTGTGGTAGTTTTCTTAGGATGGTGTTTTCTGTTGGAAAGTGGCCGTGGTTGGCACAATCATCTTCCCTGCTAGTTCATGCCTTGCAGTCTGTCACCTCTCATGTCTCTGTGGGTCCTGGGAGAGGAGGGAGGTGAGATGGGGTGACAGTCCCCAAGGGCAGCAGTGCATCACCTCACTAGCAAAGTGCTTGAAAGGATGGAGATGGTGCTTAAAAAGTGGTTGTGGGGATACCAGCTGATGAGATCAATCTTCATTAATGGCTGCTCAGTGTTGATTTTAATGTGAAATTAGACTGTAGTGCCTCTTTCCCAATGTAAAGCATTGCCAGATTCCCAGCCTCCCCAAAAACACTTTTAGAAATACTTTTTTTGTTGTTCACCTTTTAAGCAGAGATGTGCAATCTGTTAGTTTCCTGTCTTTCTGTTCGTATTTTCTGTGGCTTACACAGCCAGTGGCTGGTGGGGTTGGGTTTGTGGGGGGTCGCTGTGAGTGACTTCTCTCGCTGCAGGCTTTGTTGTTGGAAACGTACATGGATGGCGGAGAGGGGCTGCCCTGAGCAAAGGATTTTGAAGGAGTGTTTCTCTTAATGTTTCCAATTTAGAAGCTGAGAATTGTCTGGATTTTAAGCAAATTCAGATGGGAGCAAACAATGATGAAATGTTTAAAATATGTTTGAACATTTTTGTGGGAATAGGAACAGTTCTTATGCAGGCGAGGCTGCAGCTTTCGGGAGGTGAAAATATGTGGCCCTTACACTTTGTCAGCAATGTTGCTGCTTTTTTTTTTTTCCCCCTTCTTTTTCCTTTTATAAAAATGTTCATAGGAAATTGGCTTTGGTAATTGAGTTTCTACAGAACCACAACATCCAATAGCTGTTCCTTTCCAGGGGTCACCCTTAGGTTAGTTCAAGTAATGTGCAGTCAGTTTAACCTTTTGTGGTTTGTAGTGCTATTCTAGAAATTACTGGTGATTTGGGGTGTGTTAGAGTAACAACTTCACAGGAAAACCCCAAGTGTCAGGGTGTCTGGTTTTTGGAGAGCTCTGACTGCTTGCCCTGTGAAGACCAGGCACGTCGAGGTACGTCCCTTCATGCATTGGAAAATGCAGTTTAAGCCTTCATGGTCCGTTGACTTTCCTTTTGAAAGAAGCTGAAATAACCCTGGGTGATTTGTTTACCTACACTGACTTATAACATACTCCTGCTTGGAAGCGCTGTGCAGAACCTGCACTGGATGCTCTGTGTTGGGTCACATCGCCCTGTGTGACACTGATGGAGGAGCAGCACTGCTCTGGACCCCCAAATCCCGGGGTTTAGGGGATTT
This sequence comes from Corvus brachyrhynchos, assembly GCF_000691975.1. Lineage (NCBI taxonomy): Eukaryota > Metazoa > Chordata > Aves > Passeriformes > Corvidae > Corvus > Corvus brachyrhynchos. The sequence continues at coordinate 7,517,470 of NW_008236209.1, forward strand.
GCTGGCAGCAGAGGGCCAGCTTTAAGAAATTATGAGCTGGGGATTTAGCTTTGTAGCATTGACAGTTTGGTATAAAAAGCTCTGTGGTGCAGGCTGTGATGACAGGGGTGATAAATCGCTCTTGGCTGGTACTACAGGTTCTAATAATGGTATTTTTAAAAGATTAAGTTTTAATACAAACTTTTTGCTTCTTTGTACTCTCCTCTTTTTAAAGAGTGGAGCCTGTTTTGGTTCAGCGTTCTTGGAACATAGAGACAGAGCCAGGATTTTTTCTGGGCTGAAATGCAGTTTTTTGCTGCTTCTACAAACATGAGGATCTTGTTTGAGTGTCTTTATAGCCAACTGGCTGGCAGTGTCCTCTTTGCAAGGGAGCTGGCTTGTTTGTTTTAAAGGTAACTTTGCCCCATGGAAGATTAAAGAGCAAGCAGCTTCACCCAGTTGTGGTGAGTGCTGCTATTGGAAAGAAATTCGTGATAGGGAGAGCTTTGCAATAAGGGAGATAAATAACCTTCTGCACCTTCCTTGACTTTCCTTGGCCCATTCCCATGGGAGGGACAGAGCATGTGATCAAAGAAACGAGCACAATTACAAGGCTGATGGAAAATCAGTCCCTTGCCAGCTACGTATGGGCACCCAGGCAGGCTCGCCTTTGCTCTGAACCGTGTGGGCTGGATTTTTTTTGTGTACCTGCCAACCTTAGGGTTTCTAAAGTGTGGTGGCCAGCAGTCCTGGGGGAGCGTGAGGCAGTAGCAGCCATGTCCCCTTGTCTGGGCAGAGGCACTGGGAACAGCTGGCAAACAACCAGCATGCAGATCAGGGGTCAGAGTGGTGCTGCTGGTTTAGTTTGGGCTGGAGGAAAAGAAACAGGTTTCCTCCTGAATTTTGTCTTGTTTTAGAGACAGAACTGAGGGTGCCGTAGGGCCCTACGCTTTTCTTCTCCGTGGGGGGAAAAATGGCTTTAATAGCGTCTGCTAACGATTGAGCGCTGTTTACATAATAATTGCGGTTCACTTTCATTAGCTTTCATAATGAGATTGCTTTCTTCCAGTGCAATCACTTGCTGGTTTGGTTTTACATGCTCCTGCCTCCTGGCTCCCCAGCATGGCAGTGGGATGAGGAGGGAGTACAAGGGCTCTGTGCCTGGCCTGGCTTCCTTTCCCTGGCTGCCAGGCATGGAAGAAAGCTCACAGCTTCTCACTGGAAAGGAGAGGAGGTGAAGGGGTTGTATACTGCTGGGACACAACAGTACACAACCAGGTGGTGGTTTGGAGCATCATGGCGTCTTAGTGGAGTTGGGTTTAAATCCATTTTGTGTGATTTCTCAGCACAGGTTCTCTCCTCTTCGTACTGAAAACTCTTGGGCTTATCTGTTTATGAGGGAGAGAATACAGTGACCTGCTTCTACCCAGAGGAAGAAGCCAGGTCCTTTTGTCTCCCAGTTCCACCATTGCGCTGATCTGTGACAGTGGATATGCATCATGGATACTGTTTGTGTGTAGCTGCTGCAGCCTAACCTTGATGTTGTACTTGTTTGCATTCCATGTCTGAGTAATTGTGAACAGTGGCAATGGTTCCCATACTGCAAAGTGCCTGCCTCCTGCAGCACCCAGCCGCTGTGCCAAGGAGCTGCACGCGTGCCAGGGGATAGCACCCATTGCTGAGCTCTTTTAAATTAATACTGTTACTCGGAAGAAAATACAATAGTGTCTCTGCTACCTTTTGAAAAGGTAAGGCTGGGTGTTTGATTGGGTGGTTTTTTTCCTTTGTAGCTTAGTAGTGGGTGCATGAGGGTTTCAGAGCAGCCAAGTGCCGGCAGGCAGGACATGGCTGACCCTGGCACAGCGCTGGGCTGGGGCAGAATGGGTCCCCCTGGAGCTGTGGGTGCTCACCCAGGGATGCCATGGGGAGCGTGGGGGCCTGTGTATGTGGCTTTGCAGATATCCTGGGGGATGCATACCCTCTCCCCCTTGGTTGCAAGTGACTGCTCCTTTAGAAACACGTCTCAATTTGTTGCCAGTGGTAGATTAAGGGCTCGGCTCCTGCCGGGTTCTGAGCGGAGGATGAGTTGAGCTTCTTTGCCTTTGCAACAAAACACTTTTATGGGGGATTGGGAAAGGTGTGACTGCTCTTGGCCATGTGGCTTCTGCTAATTAACATGAGTTAATGGGGGCTGGTTGGAGAGCTGTGGCTTGGTGGGTAGAGGAGGCTGGAAGAGATGGGGCTCAGGGCTACTCAGCCCTGTTGAATCCAGCCCACCAAGGGGATTCTGGTGCAGGTGCCTCACTAGTGAAAACTCCACACAACTCAGCCCTCCACATTATTAAAGGCTCCTTTATACCTCTTCTTGCCGTAACTCCTGTGAGAACAGCCAGTCTTTTCAGCAGCCTGAAACCTTCCTTATGGGGAAGGTTTTGTGAGGGGAACAGCCTGGCTGGCACGGTGCTGCTCCAAACTTTAAGCTGTTGTGGAAGCCGTCTGGGAGTGGGCAAGGATGCCAGGCGAGCCTGGTGCTCCTGTCCAGCCTTGCCAAAACAAAGGCTGGGTCCACTCACTGCCCGGCTGGCTCAGTAGGATCCTGAAAAATAGTTGTGGAAAGTAGGGGTTAATTTCTAGGTGTCAAAATATGCACAAAAGGTTAAATGAGATTTCCTCCTTGTCAATGAATTACAGCTTGAAAATATTTGCATTCTTTCCTGAAAGATTTAGGAATAATTATACAGCACTCAGGGGCAAGGCATTCCCAGATAAACTTAACAACTCTATAATTTGTACTCGAGGCAGGGTTTCCTGTAAATGATAGCTTTGTTTAATTCTACAATACTGCTTCCAAATGTTTGCTGAGTATGAATTGCCAGCTAAACTGGACTTGTGAATCTGGAAGAGTATTTATTTGTTTGTTATTGCAGACAGTAAGAGCTGCTGTGTTAGGCTAAAACGTGGCATCTCCTTTACAAGCTGTAGGCATCTCTCCCCAGGCAGGTTTGGTGCAGTGGGCAGCCAATGTAGGGTGTGAACAGCTTTCCAACTTCTCTGTACAAAATTCCTGAGCTTCTATAGGATCTCCTCCTGCTCTGCCTTTCTTTTTCTGGGTTGAGAAAGGAACGCTGCAGTCGCAATGCACATACTTTATTTCCATTACTCAAAGCTGGAGTCATGCATAGTTACAGCCAAAGACACTTCAGCAGCTCTGGGGATAACAAGATAGCTGACAGACTGGAATGCGGATTTATCAGGGGCAAAAACTGGCAAAATTCCTTATTTCTGGTTCTTCTTTTTAAATAGGCCCTTCATGCTCCTGCTGTAAGATCCCACCACATGTTTAACCCCTTGTGTTCTCCTGGCTGGATACAGGGATGAGCACTGGGGCTGCCCATGTTTCTTTTGGGATTAAATTGCTCAGTCCCACATAGTTCCTAGATGTTGTTTTTAAACTGCAAAGCTCTTTAAGAAGTTCTTTCAATGGGTTTTTATTTTAAAGTGCAAGCCTTTGCACCAGATGTCTGTCTGAGTGACCACAGAATGTAAATTTCACTGTGTGTTGCCTTTGGACTGGCAGTTTGGGAGACTACTGGGCAGTTAACATAGGCAGATTGTGCCATGAAATCCGTTTCCTTGGATTTGATTCATATTAATTTCTTTCAAAGCAAATCTCTTTATTGGCTTCAGTTTCATTTTGCTGTAGAGCTACTTTTACTGTGCCTTTGCTAGGACCTGGATATATTTATATTGCTATGATAAATAGGTCATATTCAGCTCCATGGTTTTTCAGTTATATATTAATATTGCAAGACATTAAGCAATTTCTTTTTGGGGAAACAAGTTATGGCAGAAGGAGCATACTTGGAAGTTAAATAGATTAAGTGAAATCCCTCAGTTACAGGAGTGAGGTTCAGAAGACAAGTCAGGCAGTTTCGGGAAGGAGTTTCAAGTTTAAATTTTAACCTTTTCCAGTCTTCTGTGAGCAGTGGTGCAGCAAGACCTGCCTGGAGCCAGCCCAGTGTGGGAGCCTGGGGTGAGGGCCCTGACGTGGCCGCCTGCAGGGTGGATGGATTTGTAGCTGGTGGTTGTGCCTTTGGTTGAGAGTCTCAACCGGCTGAGAATGAAGAGAATTTCACTTTTTATTGGAAAAGGAAAGAATTGCTCAAGGATTGCAAAACACTTTGTTTTGGAAAAAATGTCATTGTTTGAAAATAGTACAAGAACAGGAGGGGAGCTGTCCCTAAGCCTGTGGCAGTCTTGGAAATCTTCTTACCTGGGGGCTCAGGTGAAGCTTCAAGGCTTAAGTGTTAGCTTGGACTTTTGTCCGAGGGTGTCCAGGCTGGAGGGCTACACTTCTCCCATTCCTGCCTCTTCCTTTGGTGGTGTAAGGATGGGGAACTTTATTCTTTTTTAATTTTCTATTTTAAGAAGGAGGGGTAGAGTTTAGAAAGGAAAGTAAATCTTCTCTTTTGGACAGAAAAACTGATGGGGTGGTAGCCAGCACTTGGTCTCTCATGGGATAGTTGCTAGCTCCTGGTTTTCTGCCCTCTGTGTCCTTTCTGCTCCCTGTGTTTATCTCCTTGGCTGAGCCTCAGGCACGTGGATTTGAACCAGCATGGCCCATCACCACTTTGCTGCAGGTCCTTGTTTGGGTGCTGCTTGGCCTGTTTTGTCTGGGTGCATCCTCAAGACAGGTCCGTCCCCACAGCGGGAAGCTGCTCTGGTGACAGCACAGTCATCCACTGGAGACATCCGGCCCACGTGGATTTGCCACAGAGGGTAGCCCTCCTGCCAAAGCCTTGTCTCAGCCCTGCCAGGATCTCCCCATATAGCTGGCAGGTTGCTCAGTGCCTCCCCATTGCAGGGGCTGCCCATCGTTCCTCCAGGCTTTTTTTCAGCTGCAAACTTCATTTCATAGAGTGTTTTTGCTGATGGAAGGTGCTAGGACACAGCAGTGGCTGTGGGGAGGAAGGGAGCTCCTCTTCCTGCTTCAGAAAGACTTAACATTACTGGTAAATCCATCCTATCCTTCTAATCACCCCTCCCTTCCCCAGGGCTCACAGAGCCAGGGCTGTTTACCTTCCTGCTCGTGGATGTCAGATGGTACCGCCTGGGAGGTGGATGGCAAAGGTCCTGTTTGCACTCCCTCCTCCCCCCAGGTTGCTCAGGGCTGTGCTTAAGAAGAGAAAATAAACCCGTTCGGTGCCTGCCAGCAAAACCTCAATGGAATTGTCCCCTGGTGCAATGGGGTGCTTTCAGCCCAGTGTGTTGTTTTCCCATCCCACCAAAGCTGTTTGCACAAGCCCAGCTGCTGTTCAAGGAAGGGGATCAAAAGTGGTCTGCAGGTGATCAGTCTGTGCAACACCAGTGCTGAGGTCTCTCCCAAACTTGCTTTTTCCAAAATACCTAAGAAAATGTGACCCTGTGCCATGTTCCCACGTGGACCAGCAACAAGAAGGCACGTGCTTGCACTGTGAAACATGTTTGGAAGGAGGGCAGGGAAATCAGAAAGCTTTAATTGTTAAAGGTTGAAGTGGATTCCTGCACTCTCTGGTTGTCATCTGGGATGCTGCTGTGCCTCTTGGAAGGGATTTGCTCAAATAAAGGTGGCAGCACAGAAATTGACTTGGGAATTGTTGCGGAGATGTTGGGATTTATCTGTGCTGTGGTGAGGAGGAGTGCCTGTCTGAAGCTGGCGGCAGATACGGCTGGTGTTCACAGCTGTGCCAAGGAGAGCAGGAGAGATAGGGCACTCGGAGAGGGGGAGAAGGAGAAATTTTTAATTTTGTGATATCCTTATCTTAATCCTTTCTCCCCTCTCTTCCACCCCCCTTCTCACCCCTTTCAGGGTAGGTTAAACTATTCGGCCTCACCTTTTCCACAAACACTGGCAGGCTGGTGGTGCCAGATCTGGGAATACATTGGGAGTCTGTTTCAGCAGCGGGATGGGTTTTTGGACGTAGGTAGTGTTGTGCTCGTGGAGCACAGTGTAGTGCTTGTGTGAGCTGGGTGGCTTCTGCAACGGATACCTGGCTGTTGGAAAAGTAACACTTGCTGGGAATAGCAGTCAAGGGCTTAAAAGCACGTTTTTCAGGTCCAAAAATCCTATTTACAAACTCAGCTGTGGTCTTATCTCTGAGGTGTTTTGTCCAATGGGAGATAAAGCAGAAGGGTGGGAGATGTAGGGGATGTTTCTGAATGTCACCAGCGCACAGGCTGTGCTCCTGTCCCGGTGCTGCTGCTCCCTGGGTGAGGAGGCAGCGACCCCACCATTAGGATCTCTGGGCAAATGTCCTGCCCTGTGCCTGGGGTTGGTGCCTCTTGCCTCTGTAGGCACCATCCCTTTGGTTTTTTTCAGGGGGATTGAACCTGGAGCTGTCCCTCTAGCTGGAGGGAGGATTTCCATTGACACCTTCCCTGTGTATGGTAGCTCAGTTTCAGGGAGTTTCAAGGGTCCTGGGCAAGTTGCACTTTGAGTTTTTGGCACTGGACATCCCCTGTCTCCTGTTGTGCTGCTTATTTGCCTTTCTCCATGTGTTTCTTCAGCCTTGGCCATGTGTGTTTCTGGAGGTTTGTCTTATTTACATGCACAGTTCTCAGAAAGTTCAGCTGAAAAGCAGCTATTTTCCCTGGAAACAGCCAGGAACCACTAGTGTGGGATCTTTGTGTATAAAGTTGCCTTTCTCCCATTATAAACAGTTGCCCTAGGATGGATGTGCAGTGGACCTGTTTAGATTTCAGCCTGACCCACCTCTTTGTTTTCAGTGCTGGCATCCCCTTTGAGCAATGTGCTCTTTCCTGCCTTTTGCAGTAACGCTTTTTTACTGGTGTGAGTTTTTTAACCTTTTAAATTGGAAAGTCCTATCAAATTGGGGTGTCCTGGTGTAGGCAGCAGTGTATGGGGTTTTTAAATTTTTTTTTTTTCCCAATGCAATATCAGATACACAAATTGCTCATTAATTTCCCATGTAGCCTTTCTTCTGATGGCCTGGCAAGCCAGGATAGCCTGATAGCCCCAGAGAGCCTACTGCATGTCCCAGTTAGCCCTGGGAGCTCTGACTGAGGGCACTCATCTGTGCCTTGGTCCTGCATCTGCAGTGGAAGAGCTGCTGCAAGATCAGGCTCTACTGGCTATCCCTCCCAGAGCCCTGCATCTGGGCTTGTTTCTCCAACCCTGCTTTGCATCAGATTGATGCAAGCTAATTATTTCTGAAACCTCTTTAATTGGTGGCTCTTTCTGGTCCAGCTGTTTGTACAGTCATGAGCAAAGTGAAGACTTGTGGCAGAGCAGCGTCACCTTTCTTCCCACGAAGGCAGGCTGGAGAAAGGGGTTGACAGCATCCCTGGGGTCATTGATGAAGCAAGAAAGGTCTTTGTGTGGTTTTGTGGGCAATGCTGAAAAATGCAGCATTCCATAAGCTTGCTGTTTCACTGGGTGCTCATAGAATGCAGCTGTGTACTGAGATACAGCATGGGCTCCTCAAAATTGAGTTGTATCTGTGATGCTCTGGAGAAACATTTCTGGGGCAATGGCAGTGGTTCTTCCAGACTCCTGGAAAGCTGCTCTGCAGTGGAGCTGCTTAGCTGGAATATTTGGCTGCAAACTGGCTCATTGTGGAGGGGCATTGCCTGTGTCTGGGCTGAGAAGGTCATCCTGTGCTGAGCTAAACTGGGGTGACAACCAAGGAGCTTTAATTTTGGAGCAGCCCAAGTGCTCTGCCTTCCCTCTGGTGCCAAAACAGTCTCCATGTTGCTATGAAAGTGTCTTGTGGAAAACTTTCCACTTAGAACTGAAGTCTCATTTATGTCTGCACAGGACCTGCTCTTGGACTGAATTTTATTTTCTAAGCAAATGAGACTTTCTGGTCCTTGATGGGGTGGAAATAACTGCTCCACCAACTTGCAGCCCACCTGCCTTCAGGGGGCTTGGAGCCAGTGGGGGGTTTTGGGGCAAAAAAATCAGCAGGAGCACTGTAGGGGTTGAGTGGGGCAGTGGGCAGCACAGCTCTCTCAAACTTAGTTTGTCAGCCCTCTAAAAGAATTAGTTTTCAGGGGACCACAGCTCCCCATATTGCAACCTTCAGACTACTGCTCTGCTCCCACAGACCCCTCCAGTCACCCCCGAGACTGCAGGCTGCCAAATGAATATGAAATGCTTAATAGGAGCCAAACTGCCTTGAAAAATGTGTGGATGCAAAATTAATTCAAAAAATCTGGGATTTGTGTATTTTTTTTCTGGAGCCTTTTAACCTGCTCTAAGTTCTTATGTTATCTGCACTGTTACTCTGCTTGGCGTGCTCTGCAGGCAGGAGAAGGGCTTATTAATGTGGGTTTTTACATAGATAAGTGTGGTTGTGAATTACTATCGACACATGGAAATGTTGGTGGATGCTTAGAGGAGGATCAGCTGCTTTGTGATAGCTCTGTGCCAGTTCCCTCATTTAAATATAGTTATGAAACCCAGTTGTAGCAAAGCATGTTGTAAAAAAAAAAAAAAAAAGGCACATTTCTGTGGCTTAAAAAGAAGAAAAATCAAACCCAAAACCGCACACAGCCCTCCTTAGTAAAAGTTTTGCGCACATAGGAAACAAAGGCATCAGCATTTGCTTGTCAGAGCTAATAAAGTTTGCTTGGATCTTAATTTTTCTGCTTGATGTCACAAAGTAATTGAGACTTCCTTTTTGCTGCAAGCCCTTTTTCCCCTCTTTTAAAAAATATACTTAAAAGAACATCTTTTGGTCAGTGAGTTGATGGAATTTTGCTTAGGAGGCAGGCGCAATTTGAGTATACTTTGCAACTGGTCAGTCAAAACTTATAGGACAAATTACTTGTGCCTGAAGGTCATTCCTCCAAGTTGAAAACCACCTAGACCAAATAAACCTTGAACTACAGGTTTCATAGGAGCTTTTGAGCATGTAAAGTGAGGCTTTTGTAATCGCAGTGATCTGATAAAACCTTAAAAACTCGGGTTCTCTTAAAGAAAATAGTTCCACTTGAGGTGATAAAAGCCACATCTGCTAAACTTTGCTTGCTACCTCCTGATCACCTGTGAAACACCAAATAGTCCCTGCTCCAGAGGAGCAGATGCCAAACTACTGGTGCCATACCCTTGTCGGGGAGGGGATGCACCCAAAAAAAGTTGATTTGAGAGCAAGACCATCATCCTTAGAAGAAGGAGCCTCTTCTGGCTCATCCTCTAGCTCACATTTGATATTCCATGACTACAGTGTCTTGCTGCTTGCCTCCCGGCTGGCACGACACAGGAAGATTTAAGAGGTTAGGATCAGGCGGGGCCTGCGTAATTGAAAGCAAACAAACAGCTAAGACAAAGAAAGAAACATAAAACAGCAAACCCAAAGCCACAAATAGAAAACAGACTTTCCAGATTGATTAGTTCAAATTTGTTTATTTGAAGTCCCAAAAGTTCACGTTTTTACTCTTTTGGGGTGTCTCTCCAGTTTTGGCAGTATGTTGACCATGTGTCTGCAGATCAGTTTTTCACAAGGAAGAACCCTGGTTTTCGGTGTGTTGGTGTTGCCTTAAACTTTGAATTGAAAGGAGGGTGGCAAGCTCCAAAGACTGATTTGTAATCGTTACATTCAGGTGCTGCTTTTGAGGGAATTAGGTTCTGTTAAGCTTTTGGTTTTGGAGAATTTTCCTTGAGCACATACTGAGTGCCAAGATGTGTTACTGATCACTTTTTTCCCAGGTTTAGGAAACAGGTTTAGGAAGACTGATGCGCTTACTGGCTTTGGAAATCAGTGGAGACCTGAAAAAGTCTGGGTTTACTTTTGTTTTTCAGAGTGTTTTGGATGGAGAGGTGCTTCCTATCTTCGGTAACAGATCAACAGTGCAGCTCTAATACATATTTTTAAATGGATTTGGCTTAAACACCCTCCAGTCACCAGACAGAGGAATTACAGCTCCAGCCTATTAACTGGTTGCCATTAATGAGTCAGGTCTAAATGCCTTGTTTGTGCCTGAGATTTCTAAGCTGAATCTTTGCATAACATTAGCTTGGCAGGAATGCCTCCCAAGGACAAACAAGAACTTCCCAGGCCTTCCCATGCCTCTCCAGGAAGGAGTAAGTACGTTTTGGGTTATGCTGATAGCATCTCGTGTCTTGGTGCTATCAAAGCAGGTGGAAGCTTCCCGCTGTTCTGGTAGCCTGGCTCTAATGTTCTTTCACATCCAGGCACATTGTTTATCTTTAACCAAGGCTTGGATAAGCTTCCAAAATAGATGACTGTAGTAGTCCAACGTGGTCTGCTTTGGCGTAGGTTTTCTGGAGTGACTCAAATGTTATAAGTATTAAAGTAGCTAGACTTCAAATGCTGCTTTTGGACCAGGTTTTCAGAGCTGCCTCCTAAAGCAGCAAGGAACCTTTTCTTGAAGAAAGTCTTTGGTTTTTCTCCTATTTAACACTCCCCCCCCCCCCCCCCATTTCTCTTTTCATCTGCACCCTTTGTTCACATCTGCCTTCCTGATTAAGAACTAATCAGTGAAGATAGATTAGTCCAGGAGCATTGCAGCCCTTGGGACCTGTGCAGCTCTGGCGGGTCAGGAGCCGGGAGGCACCGCAGGGTCACCGTCACCACTGAGGAGGAGGCTGGAGGAGACCAGCTGAGCCTTGCTCCAGTGCACGGAGGAATGCATCTGCACCCTTTGTTCACATCTGCCTTCCTGATTAAGAACTAATCAGTGAAGATAGATTAGTCCAGGAGCATTGCAGCCCTTGGGACCTGTGCAGCTCTGGCGGGTCAGGAGCCGGGAGGCACCGCAGGGTCACCGTCACCACTGAGGAGGAGGCTGGAGGAGACCAGCTGAGCCTTGCTCCAGTGCACGGAGGAATGCAGTAACAGGATTTAAAGGAAACGTACAGAACTAACGAGGATTAAGGCTAATTGTCCTACAAGGGGCAGCAGGATGTGGCCATGCAGGGAGCAACTCTGTTCTGCAAGGGGGAAAGTCTCATAGTTAGGGCCTGTTCGTGGAGGGCTCAGGTAGATTTTGGTTGGTTTCGTTGCTGTGTGGAGAAATGGAAAATAGTGGATGGAAACTAAAATATAAAAGCTGAATTCTCCCTTAAAGACTTCAAGGTGGTTAGAGCAAATATTTCTGCAGTTGGTGGGAAGCATCCTCCAAATGGCTGTTTCTCACCGTGCCTGGGCTCTGTTTTGCTGGCTTTGCACAACTGTTGATCTGTGCAGGGAGCTGACATCCCCTGACTGCTCATCCTGGGGCTGGCAGGAGGCTCTTGCTGAAGGACTTTGAATGCCAATGAGTTTGTTTTGAGCAACGGTGTGAATGCTGTTGGAGGTGTTTAGAGGACCCTGCCTCCCCTCGTAGGTCAGGCTGGTTATCAGGTGTTGCAGAAAGGCCACGGATATCTCTGAGCTTGAATAAGGGAGATTTAAGAAGCAAAAGCCCTCAGGCTTGGTCCTCAGCGAGCCAGAGTGTGTGAAATGCTGTCTGGAGCCAACCATCCATCATCAAGTGGTACTAGAGGGCAGCCAGAACAAAAAAGAGTTATTCATGTTGTATTTCCGAGCTTTGGGGAATATCTGTCCCTGCCTGGAAGAAAGTGAAATTTGCATGCCTCTCAGCCAGAGGATGGAGAGATTATGCCCTTCAAGGCTGTGGGACCCTCCCGGCAAACCCCTGTTTATTTGCCTTGCTGTCAAGGGAGGGGAGCAGAGTGGGGTCTGCTGGGCGGGGTCTGGGGGCACCAGAGGCCTGTGATTCTCGTCAGGTGTGGATGGACAAGTTGCCCAAGTGAACTTTTTCTTCCTTGGCCCTCGGGTTTTAGCTGTTCCTGATAGAAGCAGTCCAAAGTTCAGTTTTCTGTCCTGTACAGAGGTGCCTTTGGGGACATTGGGGGTATGCAGAGACAGGGGAGGTGCCTGATTTCCCAGCTGTTAGATTACAGCTGGACTTTGCCACACCTGAACCCTTAAAGCTAATCATCTTTTTGTTTCTACTTCCAGTTACCAAAAGTCCTAAGTCCTGACCCCAAAAACCCCAAGCAAGCAAATGGAGAAGATGTTTTTTTCCTTGGTGCAGAGCTTGGGATCACTTTTGCTCCCTCTCTGAGTGGGATTCCTGGGATCAGTGGGTGCTGTGGTGTGGGTGGCTGGTGGCATGCAGAGCACCAAGAGGCAGGAGATAAGGAGTCGGTGCTCTGGTCCAAAATCCAAGCTGCCTGTGCTGTTGGGAAGAGAGCCCTGCCATTGGCAGCTGCATGGGATGAGGGACTCACAGGGCTTTTGCTGTGAAAGCAAGGGGAGTAAAAGCAGACCTCCTTGTCTGTGTCACTTAGGACTTTTGAGTGCCCTGGCTGGTCCTGGCTATTTGCTGAGCCCCTGCATCCAGCTTACTCTTCTCTCTGTCCAAAACCAGCCAAGGCAGGGTGAAGGAGCATGTCTTTACGAGTGGAAAACATCGTGTATTTATTAATGCATTGCCCTTTAATATAGTTGTTTGCAGTTGGTCCTGTGTTTTTGTTTGGATTTGTTTGTTTGTTTGTTTCTTGGGGTTTTTTCCCCCTTCTCTTCTGTGTAAAGTTGATCTTAGAATTACAGCAGGTTCCACAGTGCCTATTTTGGATCCTGCAATAGGGAATTAATCTCTCTGGAAGTTAATTAGCATCTCTCTTGTGTTCCAATTTATAGATTAGATTATTGTTTGTATAAAGCAAGGTATATTTTTTAAATTTTATTTTAAGTCAAAACCAGGAAGTTATGGCTGAATTCCATGAGCTTTGCTTCTTATTTGAGGAATTAAAAACATCTTTAGGTTTTGGAGTTTTTTTTTAAAAATTTTTGCTTGGGTCACAGCTGCCAGTTTGCATGCCCTTAATGCTCTACCTGCTGTGGAACTCATGCAAATGGTAGCTCTGCTTTGTGTCGTGGTGCACGTGTGGTTTTGCTTGTGCAAGCAGGAAGGCTTCACTTCTGTTGATCCCTTGCACAGCTGGTAACATAGGTAAGGGGGGGACGTTCAGGGGGTTTGGCCACACAGCCACAGTTCCAGTGCCTTGCGACAGTGGTGCTTGCCTTGAAATGTGCCAGTGCCACTAGTTGGGAGAACAGTGGCTTCCTACTGTAGTGCAGCTCTTGGCTGAGGAGATCTGTGCCTCCACAAAACCATGAATGTCTTACATCCTTCTGAGTTTCTTTTGTAATTTTTGGGGGTATTTTTCCACATAAAGCATGATCCTCAGAATCACACGGGTCATCTTCTGCTGGATCTGGGACTTGCCAGTGGATAACCAGTCTTCTGGCACAAATAGGTGAGCCTGGGTGCATCTCACAAGAACCTACTGTGTGGCTCTGAAATGTGTTTTTGTGCATTGACACTGGAATCAGCTGTGTTTGAAAAGGAAAAAAATTACTGGAAAAGTGGTTGCCAGTGGCATATTCCTGCTTTTTCCTGCCTGCCCATTTATGATACCACCCAGCACCAGTGTGAGCATCCCTGGAGGTGCTTGGTGGAGGGTCTGGTGCATGCAGAGGGAGAGGGGCCAAAAGTGGAGGGCGAAAATGTTAAGAAGGAAAAATACTCCAATTTAAATGACATTGGTTGTGATGGGATGAGTTTTGGTCAAAGGCTGCTTTTTTTGGCAAATAGCCGAAAGCTTTAGGGGGGAAAAAATATACAAACAGGCAGTTTTCTTGGCTTTGTTTTGCCTTCTTAATGGGGAATTTGAGGGGAAAAAAAAGAGAGTAGTCTAAACGAAAGTTACTGTCTTCCAGCTAGATCTCTTTGTGCCTGAGGCTTCAGTAATTCTGTATATTTGCTGTTCCAAATGGATTCTCTTCCCTACCACCCCTTTTGCCCCCTTTAATTGCATGAAATTATACTTGGTGAGTTTTTCGGATTACCCTGGTAAAACCTGCTGGCCAATCTGTTGAATTTTGAAGTCTGATGGCTGGCTGTGTGTAACTTCTTTTTCCTGTGACTTTTACCCTGTCATAAAGATAAGAATTACTGACTGCAAGTATTGGGCTTTTTACATGTTCTTTGGTAGCTGATAGAGGGGCTCAGTCATCCCAGAGATGGGTTAGTCTATTGTATGCCTGGTGTATCCAACCTCCTCACTAGAGAAATGGGAAAAAAACAACAATAATTTTCACCATACCTTGTCCCTTGTATAACACCACTCACTTAGTGCATGTAGGCAGAGGCATGTTATGAAAACTATTTCATGCCTAAAGAATTTGGTGATAATGAAGAGAATTTGCATTTCCTAAGTTCTCACTCAGCAATATCAAGGAGGGTTTTTTGGTTTTCTTTTTTTAATTAAGAAACAGCTCTTGGTTTTCACTGAAGGTTTCTGTCTTAGCTACAGCCAGGGAGAATCCTCTAGTTAACCAGAGTTACTTCCTTTTCAGATTTGCTTAAATAATAAGTTTAATTATGTAATATTTTAAAATTCCTTTTTCCCCTCTTGCCTTATTTGTATATTCAGGTCTTTGTGTGGTTTCTCTCTCTTCTGAAGTTTGCAGAAATGTATTATCTTCATCTGTCTGGTTTGTGTTTGGTGTGCCACTAATTGACTCAATATCCTGTTTGTTAGAATGAAAGCGGGCTCTATCCTCGCATATTTTTCCAGGGTGTAAAACCTTGCAGTATTCGGGCCACCCTGTCAGGTAGGAAATTGTTGGCTGTGCTGTGGAAATGAAGCAGTGACGTTATTTCACCTCAGGTGAGTTGGGTTTTAGCTTTTAATGAACTCTTTAAACCTCACTGAAGGCAAGACCCTGCATCCTCCTTGCTTAGACAACACCTGCAAAGGACAGAGTCCCCAGCCCAGATGTGCTGTAGAGAGTTTTTGCGTTTGGTCCTTGGGGTCCTCCACCTGAACCTCTCTGTTGCTCCATCCTCAGTCTGAGAGCAGGGCAGGAGGGAATCTCAGTTGATCAGTGATGATTCTCTGGGCTGGTATGGAGAGCAGAGACAGATCTTTGTCTTTTGTTTGGGGCTGAAGAGCTGGGTTAGGAGTGTGGGAAGGGCTCTCCTGGTCTATCCCTGCCCAGGAGGGATATCTCAGAATCACTCCGGGTGACCTCAGCAGACAGCGTTTACCCAGACTCTATCCTTCAGGGACTGACTCTGTCATCAGGTCCAGGATGAGCTTTGCAGTGGTTATTTGGACATGGGTGGGTGGATGCCAGAGCCCTCTTTGTGTCCTAAGTTGCTCTTTCTAGTAGAAATTAAGTTTCTTAATGTGCATTTGGCTTAATATACACACATGGATATAAATCTCTCTTGTTCTCTGCACTCCCTGACCCTCTTGGCAGTAAATTTGGGAACCCAAAGCTGTCAACAAAGCAAAATGGAAAAATAGAAGCCAGACAGACCGTGGTTGTGTACGTTATTTTCAGTAACTGTAGGTATGCACTATGGAAATAATTAGGATTATTTGTTGTGTTGAAGGGAGGTATGTCACTGAGGTATTGTGTGCACTGCCGTTCCCATGCCTGTGAGATGGATTAGCAGCTGAGTTAACAGATGCAGTAAAGCTCAACTGAAAATAGTTCGCTGTTGTTGAGTGTAGGTGAAAGGGATTTGGTGTGGGTATCAAAGAGTGTATTTTGACTGCTTGACAACTTTGCAAAGAAAAAAAAATCACTATTATAAGCTTTCCCTGTGAGTCTGGGAATTTTTTTTTTGTGCCATTAGAGTAATCAGCAAAAAACTGAAATGCACATTGATTAATAACCAAAGTGGAAATGCAGGGAAAGCAAGTGGCTTTAACATTAATACAGCAAATAAACCATTTGTATAAAACGGTTGCTAATTGAATGGGATGTTAAATATGCTGCACGCTGGCACATGGTGCCAAACTGTGGTCCTTCCATAACCCTACCAGTCAGCTTTGGGAGCTGACTACATGGTGAGGATGTCTTCTGGCTTAAAAAATCCTGGGTGGTTGGGGGGAAAAAAAGGTTCAGGTGGGGATGAGAATCCTTGATGGTTAAATCCAGAACCAAGATCTTCTGTGACTGTGAAAGGGCTGGAGCCCCATGCCTGGATGGGGAGTGGTGCTGGCTGGTGACCTTCGTGGTGAGGACCTGAGTTAGGGAACATGGGGTGTGCTCTCTCTTCTGGTGCTTTTTATGTGTGAGATCCCAATAGGAATTACTAATGTTTTGAGGAGGGAAGAAAGGAAAGCTGACTCTGATTGCATGGGCCTTTAGAATGGGAATAGGAAATTATTCACGTTGGAAAATGGGGTATGTTGTGTCTGGTGATAGGTGCAGGGAGGCTGCTGCACGAAATACTTCTCTTGGAAGTGTGCAGTTGCAATAAGGGTTTGGGATGCTTGTAACACCATGCACTCAGAAGCATCAAGGGAAATACAGCCCTAGATGTGCCAGCCTGGTTTGCCCTGCTCTGATCAGCAGCTCTGCATCATTTGCAGGATGTGAGCATAGGAGTCTTAACTCTGCTGCCCTTGATGGATGTGTCATCACTGTTAGCAGGACTTCAATGCTGTTCTACATCCCTTCCTTCCTGGCACATGACCATCTCCACAGGAGTATTCTCCCCAGTAAAATAAACACAAGGCTGACAGCAGCACAGCTTTAAAGCAAGTGGAGAACACTGACCACCCAGTGAAAAGAGAGCTCTGATAAGAGGCATCAACTAAAAATTCAAGTTTCCCGCTTCTGCCAGGCAGAAAGCATGTCTTGAAGCAGTGTGTGTGTGACAGCCAAGGTGGAGGTGATGGAGCTGCTTTGGGGATGCAGTGGTACCACAGAGACAGATATTTTTTCCTCCCTTTGATGTTCACAGCTTAGTTCCTTTAATTTCATCTGGAAATAGTTAAGTGCCAAGACTCTGTGCATTTTGATAGTGCTATTTGTTAGCAGGTCTCTAACAACAGTGTAAGCAGTGATTATGCTGTGGCTGTGCTGACATCCCATAGGGATTATGGCAGTGCTGTTGAAGACGGACAAGAGCTCATGGTCCATTCCCAGAGGTGCTGAGCATCCCCAGATCATTTTGTAGCCAGGAAAACTGGACATTTTTGGTATTTTGGGTAAATCGAAGGTGATTGGATTGAGTGGACAGTTCGGTAGCTGTGTCTGTCTCGATGACTCTGCCAGAGTAAATCACAACCTCATGCTTTTCTTTCTTCTTCTTGCCCTTGCTAATGTGGGGCTGAAGCAGCAGAGCTGTGCTCAGGTGTGATGCTAGTGTTTCTTGTCATCTTTGTTGGAGGTTTTGTGAAGCTTTGGTAGCATGTCAATTATATATGATGGGTGGAAGCCTAATATTCTGTGATAATTAGAAGGGAAGTCTAGTGTGAAATTGGATTAGGGCCCGGCATTACAGTCCAGGATTCCTTTGGTAGTTGGTTCAGAGGAAGTCATAAAACTCCTTTAAAGATGACACAGGCCCATGTGTGCTAGAGGGGAGAGGCAGAGCACAAGGCTGAAATTCTGGCCCCGCTCTCAGGTCCTCAGCAGTGTTTGCCTACTGCTCTTCCACCGCCCATCCTTACCCCAGCCTGATTTCTCACATGGGAGCAAAGTCTAGCAGTAACATCTCAGACCATAAACCACTTCTGGCTTGTTTACTGAGCTCCAGTAAAGGGCTGGGCTATGGGGGGAGCCTTTTAAAGAAATACCCACTGCCTGCCTCACAGTGAACTGCTCCTGAAGCTTAGGTAGTTTTGCAGTTAGGTGTCCATAAAGTATGAACTTGGGAAAGGTGAGGAGAAGCAGACTCGGAAGGCATGCTGGACATTTAGAAAAAACATTTTCAAAAGGTCTTGGAACATTGTTCGGTAAAGAGAACCTGCTTTTCAGTATCATGTAGCCCCTGAGTTTGCACTGCTCACTTACTCATTTGATGAAACCTTGTTTTTCAACACATTGCAGAATAGTTACTTGATTTGGGAGAAACTCTGTGTGCCTCGAGTCTGCTAAATGTGGTGTTTCTGTAATGGCTTAAATCATAAGTTTGCAGGATTACCTTTCTGAGCACATTTCCTTGGATGTACAGATGGTAACATCATGTACCATCACATTTCTATCTTCAAACAGCCACCTCCATTCCCCAGAGGTGTGCTGTTAACCAGCCAAAGGAGCAAGTTTCTTTCATGATTTTTGGTCCCTCTTTTCTCTCTCTGTACTCATACATATCATAAAATAAGGAAAAGTCTTGCTGCAGGAGGCCATGGGAAAGATCTACTGCAAATCCATTGACAAGCCATGGTGATGGTGTGCATATGCAGTAGGTATTTGGAGTCAATCTCTGCTACTTGAGCTCTTTTGGCCATGCAGCCTGCAATGTGATGATTGCACACCCTGCCAAACAATTCAATAAAAAGCCTAACTTGAAAGGAGGCTGTGGCAGAGTTATATTTTTGCTGTGCTCACATGATGATAAATTACAAAGGTGCTGAAGTTTTCACACTCAACAGTAGATGAAGAGTTGCCTTGTATGGGCATTGTTTGACGAGTTTTAATTTGGGAAATAATTATTGCCGAATGTGTCCTTGACAGTGAGTGCACACAATGAACGTTCTTTACAAAGTATACATAAACATTAGATCTCTGCTGAGTACGCCTAAATATACATATTTTTCACTCATTTTCCTTAGGGGAGTTCACTGCCAATTTGACAAAAAGTGTTGGCTTTGATCTTGGCTCCAGGTTGGTGTTTGTGTGTGCATAACTGGTCCATGTTCACATGGAGCTCTCCAACCTTCATCGCTTCCGTTCCCCTGGTTGTAGCACTGTTGTGTTTGAAAGCTGTTTGGTGATGTCTTGTATTAGGGTCTGTCCCTGTGGGTTGAGTCCCGTGGATAGATCCTGAATGGATCAGCACTGATAGCAGATTTAAAAGGCCAGACATGAGATTTCTCGCACAGTGTTCCAGTGCCTGTTGGTTGTTGGTGAGGATGTATTCTTAGGGATGCGGTTGTGCTAAGGACAAACATCCCTGTGGGAAAACTGGGGCCCCCAGTGTCTTCCAGTGACTTTCCACTGGCATCTCCCACTGGGGCGTAAGAAAACTGCAAGAAAAGCAGCCCACGAACCTAAACTTTCTGGTTTTTAAATGCTGGGTAGCAGAGTGCATCCTCCTAAGATTAGCACTGAGTAGCCAGAGCTCCTCAGCTCCAGACAGAGCTAATTCTTGATCATGAGCCAAGACCACATAGTGCTGACATGACTGAGAAATATCTTCCATAATTAGATTGCTTGGTCATTCATTTTTGAATGTCTGAGTTACATTTTGGAGTGTTATTTCTTAATGATCAACCAAATGGGATCTGTGCAAGATTGATTTACTGTCAGTAGTGCTCTTGCTTGGCTTTGTGCATGTGGCCTGGGGAGGTACTGTCAAATCTGTGGCAAGATTATTTACAATAATGTAAATAGATGTGAAACTGATACCTGTATTTGTGAAATACATTGGGCTTTTTTTTGTAGTAAATAAATTGGAGAAGTATTTTAAACCACTGTATTAGGGATCCTAGGGCATCTGTGGACAACTTCAGAAGTGTCTGTGAAGTGTAACTAGAAAAAGAAATCCTGCTATCAGTAGGTTTGAATTTGCTTTGACACTATTCATGGTTTGCATTGTGGCAGAGTCCTTAGTCCTGTATTGGAATTGGAGCAGAGATTCAAGGTGAAATAAAGCACTGATACTTGGGTACTTTCTTATTTTAATGCTTGCTGGTAAGGTGGGCTCAGAGAGGAGTGCCCAGGTGTGCTCCAGGATGGATTTAGTGGGCAGGATCTGAAAATCCGGGTGCACCCCTTCCTCTTTTTTAAAGGACTTACGAAGCTACCTGGAGCTGCCTCCCTTAGAGCTGTGTATTTGCTGCTGGAGGTGCTCTTCTGAGACAGAAAGAAGTAGTCCATGAAAAAAAAGATACATCTGTAAGGAGTCAGTGAGATTTTTCTGTGTTTTCCAAAAGCTGTGCTTAAGCAGTGCTGCTTCCCATGGCAGACTTTGAGCTTTCTGTAATTGAAGAGCAGTGGATGGTCTTGTGCAATAAATTAGCCATGTCAGAATTATCTGCTGGTCAAGGTCTCTGTGTAGATACCACAGAAAACAAACAAACCCTATAGCACAACAAGGAAATACATTTTAGGAGGAGAGGTACTTAGGAACTATATATAGAGAGAGAGGTAAAAATGTTTGTGTTGTATTTAAGATGGTCCTGAAGTGTCTGTAAGAAGAGACACTAACCTTTCTGGGCTAGGAAGTCATGCAAAGTGATACAAAGATTCACTATCAGAGCAAAAGACATAGTTGAGAAATCTTTAACAAGGCAGGCAGAGCTCAACCTGTTGTGTTAACCATGGGAAGGCTTTGAACTGTCCAAAACCTGCTTTTGTTTCCCTAAACCCAGTTTTGATGCTCTAGCAGGTAGGATAGATGGCTCTTCCTTTAGTGTGTGGTGCACTGCCTCTCAGGAAGATGTTATTTTCTGCATGGGGGCTGCTGAGTCCTTTGAAGCTCTGACAGTGAGTCTCTGAACCTCCATGGTGGTTGGAGGTCCTTGGCAACTTCCAGGGTGGGAGCAGGCAGGGAAGAGCCTTCCTTTCTCCATCTGTTTCCTCAGAATGAAGGATAAGGTCTGGCATCAGGGTGTGAAATGGAAGGGAAGGCAGCAGCTTACATGTTGGCTGTGTCTTTTAAAATACCATCTGACTTGGAAACATGAGTTTCTCAACCTGGCTGCTTGTTTTGATTGTACCTTCTGTGTTGTCAAAGCTTTGTACAATTTGCCCAAATTTGAACCACTTCAGCATCAGCCCACCTACTTTGTGGTGCTGCTGCCTTGTGGAGCCTGTCAGAGAGCTGGAGCTGAAGACTGCTCTAGGCAAGGGTTTATCTTGGCCCACAAAACTGGACAATGGCGTTTTACGGGTGGTGCTGGAAGGGGGCAGCTTCATTCCACACTGCTGCAAGGCATCTAAAAGCAGATTATATGGATCCAGATCCTATGTCCAGATTGTCTCAGAGATTTTGAAATGGAGCTGTTGCAAATAATGAAACACTTGGTGATGATCTCTTTGACCAAGCCATCTTGAGCCAGATAACTCTTAGGAGAGAATTATCTTAAGGAAAAAATATCTGAAGTCTCCAAAAACAAACCCCCTGTTTCCTCCAGGACAATGACACAAAACCGCAAAATTGGGAGCAGGGAAATATAAAGCGTTTTCATGAACCATTGCATAAAACAAGTACAATTTAGTGTTGGTGACAACTGTGCTTCTGAGAGAGACTACTTCTCCTCTGATAATTGGACAGGGGAGGGGTGAAGTAAAAGGCACTTATCTGGACAAAAAGGGCCATTGCCACTGATATTGTATACTAGCTGAATGAACTGGAAGTATTTTAAAATACTCAGGAAAAACTTAATGCAAGTTACCATATACAATATATGTATATACAGGTCAATTTTCTGGTTCTTCAAATTATACTGAACAGGATGAGTATCTGTTTATTCTGTTTATTAACTGAATAAGTAAGAGGACACTTTTTAATGTTCTTGTAGAAAGACAAGGTTTTTACATGTGTTGCTATAAAGTTTTCTCTAAAGAGTCAGGTTTTGACGTACTTGGTCCAGCGCTCACAGAGGGGGGGGATCTCCTTGCAAGGAAATGGTGCTGCAGATCCTCACGCACCCTGCCTCATGAGACCTCTTTTCTCTGGCATAAAGAGTCCTTTTAACTTGGGATATTTTCTTCTCTGCTTTTCAGGTGACCACTTGAAAGTCTGCTCACAAGGCTACACATGCTGCTCTCAAGAAATGGAGGAGAAGTATAGTCAGCAGAGTAAACAGGACTTCAGAAATGCCGTCGTAGAGCTTAGCAATCACCTACAAACCGTGTTTAGTTCCCGATACAAGAAGTTTGATGGTAAGTGCAGAGACCTTGAACTTGATCTTCTTGGGATAAAAATGTAAAAAAATCCCCATCGTGTTCTTTTCTATGCAGTCATTCTGCTCTGTCTCCCCCTTTGCTGGGAAAGTTCATGACTCGGCTCAGAGGGCAGAGCATGCCTTGTTTTGCAATCCTGTGAGAGAGAAGTATTTGCTGATTATGGCTGCTTGTATCCCAAAGAGAGAGATCTTTCTTTCTGATTAGTCTTTTGAAAAGCCATTTTGCTCTAATGTAAGATTGCAGTTGGTTTTGTTGGTACATCCCCGCAGCATGTGTAATTGTAACGTGCACATCTTTCAGCCCCGATCCACAACAGTGCTGATCTTTCCCAGCATGTTGTGAACCCACAGGATTTGTATCCATCTCACTTTTAGCCTTTGGGGCTAAGCAGAGCAGCAGATAAACACAGAGTGGTTTTGTGTGGAGGCTGAGGGTTCAAGTGTGATGCAGGGTCAGAACCATAATGAACAAGTCTTGGCTGAGTTCCTGTTGCTGGAGTGATGCTAACTGCTGGCAGATAAGCAAATGACTGGTCTCGGTATTGCCCTTGGGTCCACAGTGTGTCCTGTCAGACTGGCTCTCCATAGGGCATGCCTAGCTCATGGGAGCTGCAGGAAGAAGCTCCCTTTGGAGGTAGCTGGCACACAGCCAGCACTGCCCACTTTGCAGCCAGGTGCTTTTTCTTTGAGAGCACCTCTGCAAACAGCTGAAGTCGATGCCTAGACATTGGGCACAGCACCCAGCTGAGGTCCCAGGGCATCTCTTGGTTTGCTGCTGAGCTCTTGCTTGGTTCCTGTGGCACTTTGCAGGTGCCTCAGTGCTCCCAGACACTGCAGCCCACTGTGCCTGGGCATCTGGGGAGGAGGAGCAGGATGTCAGGCTGCTGCTTGGGTTGTCCTTGTTGGCTGGGGAAGGGAGGTGACAGACAGTTGCACATGGAAGTATCTGATGACTCAAGTGGACTGAGTTGCTCACACAGTTCTGCTTATACATCACCATCACACTATGTAGTAAAGGACAGTTCCACTGTACAGCTCCTCTGGACCTTTTTTCCCCTTGTTTGGTCATTGGTTCAACCTGAGTTTTTTGTGAATATCCCAAAGTCTGTGCCTTGAACCTCCCAGTGACCTCCTCTGCACTACTACAGTGGGTAGCAGCTTCTTCCTTTCAAAAGGGATTGGCACTAGGGTGAGAGAAAAAATCCCTGGGTACAGAATTGCTGTGAGTCAAAGTAGAATTATGCAATCTTCTTGATAGCATCTAAATCTGCTGGCTAAGTATTTCCCTCTTAACCTCTGTTGTCTCTACCTGCTGGTACCACCAAAGGGTTGATAGAGGGAGAACCATAGTGTCTAGACTTGCAAATTTATTGAATGCAGAACAAGATACTTAATGAAATCCAGCCCATAGATAAGCCCTTTCAAAGAGACCAGGGGAGCAGCATCTGCTTCACCTTAAATGAACAACGAGGCTTTTTGAAATGCTGTGTTGAAAACAAAGAGCACGCACAGGTCGCTGACGTGGAGCAGACATCCTGTGAGGTGCATCTGCCCCTTTGGGGGGGGAGGGATGGCTGTAGGGCTGTGTGGGGGCAGGGGGACATTAAGCCAAGCTGAGATGGATGCCTGTCAAAGCACAAGGCTTCAAAATAGGTGAGCTTTGGAAGGGAGCCTGCACAAGCTGTTCTGTCTGCTCTGTGGTTCTCCTGTCAGCCCCTCAGACCATCCCCTGTGCTGGTCTCACTCTCACTTTAGCATGGGAAGTCCTTGACTGGCAAGTCTGGAAGGGGATGGTGTTGTTCAGCTGTTCCTGAAAGCTGGATTTACTGTGCCTGGCCTGTCCCTGAAGGGTGTGTCTCTGCCTCATACAAAACTAATGAAGGAGAATTGGCAACCTCCTCAGCCTGTTCCAAAGCTTAATGACTCTGAGTGCTAATATCAGAACTAAATCTTCATTTGCTGCAGACAAAACTGATTTAGGGAATTTTTTTAATCTTACCTGGGGTGGAAGTAGAGATGAACTGATTACCACCCTCCGTCATTTACTTCTTGGGAGTCTTTTAATCATGACTGCCTCTCTCCCTCCAGCCCAGTCACCTGGAGGCTGAAGGCACACCTTCCTGCTGGTCGCTGGGGCAGGTTGAGGAGTCTCCCATCTGAGGTCCTCAGACTCTTCTACAAAAATGCCCATGACTGCTGTGTTTTGTTTGTTTAAGAGCCTGCTGTTGAGTGTTTGGCTGCTTGTGGGATGGCATTTCCTTCTTTGGTCTTGGTGCTTGGTCATCAGATCAGCTGTGGTCAGTTGTGTCTTGCACATTTGAGTTCTTCTTGCCCAGCATAATTCATCCCACACTTTTTGATCTAATGTACCCAAACTACAGGAAGAAGAGGCAATCAAGATCCATATATTTGTCCCGATCCCTAGGGATGAGACTGGAAAAGGACACAATCCCTTCCAGAGCTGCTCTTCTGCATGGATGCAAACTCTGATTTTACTGTTTGCAGCTCTTCAGGGCTTCTTTATCACTTGTAGCTAAATCCATTCAAATGGAAATAAAACTGACAAAAATGAGCTGTACACCTGCCTTGGTTTAACATGCAATCCTCTGTGCTACAGCTGTGCAGAGTGTCTGAGTAGGCAGGATGAGTTATTACAGAGATCAAATTCACTTCAGCAAGTGGAATGGACACTTCTCTTGTGGGGTGACGCATCCGCGGGCTGTGATCGGCCACTCCAGGATGCAGCCCAAGCAGCAAACACTGTCGTCCAGCCCTTTGGAAATGTGGGTTCTCTGGCTGCTAATCTCCCAGCCTTGACATTCAGGTCCGGGAGGAGAGGCAGACCTGTCCTGCCTCCGCTATGTGCTTGACCTTTGCAGCAGTTGCTGCTGCAGAAGGACAGTCCAAGTGGCGGCATGTCCTTTAGATGAAGGCTGGGATGCCCTGCGGCTTCTGGAGCGTTTTCATCAGCTGTTGCTGGTTGGAACTGTGTGCTGTTGGAACTGTTGCCAGAATTGCTCTGATCTGACACCAAAGCCGTACAGAAATGGATTATCTCCTCTTAGTTGGGAGCATGGAACAAGTTGCTGATTATCCGTCCCCGAAGGGCTGACCAGGAGTCATTTCGGCTCCCAGTGCATAGTGTAACAGCATCAGATCCTCTTGTGCATATTTGGTTTGCAGGCACTGGGAGAACTTGTGAACTCAGGAGTCCCATATCTTAATATATCCTGTCTAAATATTTGCTTACAGCACACATATGTGTGCTCCTGGAGGTCTCCCCTGTTGTAATGTAAACCATTAGGCTGATGCCAGTGTAGCAGTAGGGGATGTGTTTTCAGCACAAGGGAAATGCTTTTTTGTTAAAATGAAAAATACTTTGTGAGTTGTTGGATTCACTGTTGCTAAATGATTTTAGAGGTGAAGATTTGCTGGTTTATCTTAGATATGTTTATGGGCTTCATTGAGAAATTAGTGGGTAAAATTTTCTGGCCATGTAAGCATCTCTCTCCATGACAATGACATTCATGGGAAAGCTGTAACCGACTGTGGTGACATCTCATGCCACAGAAGCAGCTATAGCAGTCAGGGATTTAAACACCCCCTCCCTTTTTTTTAAATAAAATCCCTTGTGCCTTGTCTTATCTTCACAACTTAGTGCCTTCCCCTTCCCTCTCTTGGGGATTAATAACACTAATAGAATTAATGGTGACATTAAGACTGCATAAATGCTCAGTTCCATGTATTAAATTTGAACTTTCACCTCTTTTGTCCTTTGAGGCTGAAGCTTTCCGCGCCAGGGTCTGTGCTACCCAACAGTGCTTTGGGGAGACTGCTCAGCTGTTTTGAGGCATTGGAGCCAGGATAGGACATAGCCCATAACTCTTCTGCAGTGTTTCCGTTGTTCTTTTGCTTCCTAGATAAGATGCTCATATTTTTACCTTTTAAAGGCACATCCTGAATCTCTTGGAAGACGTAACTTTCAAGCACTTGTGCCAAGCCCTTTTCTGGGGGGAAAAATAGAGGGGCTGCTGAGTCCCACAAGCTCCTTGTTTCTCCTGCCCCTGTATTTCACAAGCACTTTTGCTGTTGCACTTAAAGCAAATTGTGTCCCTTTCTTTTGTGCACTCCAGACTTAAGTAAGGCAGCAAACTTCTGCAACCCTCATTGTACAGGAGTGAAGAGGGAAGTGTATGAGATGGTCTGTCTCTGGGCTGGGCTGGCAATAGGTTTGGTGTTGCCAATGCCCAGATGAGAGAAGGATTTGTATAAAATGGTACAGCGCGAGCCTGCATCTGGGAAACTATTAAATGCTGAGAATTCAGTTTCTGATCCAATCTCCCTGAATTTTCTGTTAGCATGTAAGATAAAACAAATACAGAAGTGTAAAAGGAAACCCTTTGGGAACAGTAAGCAGAAAGAAACCAAACCCAAGAAGAAAGAGCTGGCCAGGGATCCCCAAGTCCATGGTGCACACAACCCCTCTGCTGTACAGGGAGTGGGCAAAAGGGCTGGAGAGGGATTCCTGTTTGTGGGCTCCATGTTTGTATTGGGCAGGGTAGCTTCAGACACAGAGAGTGATCAGGATGAGCATCTTTGAAGCATCCCAGGGTGCCCTTGACCTTCTAGTGTGAGCCCTGTGTTACTCCTGCGTGCAATGAATTTCTCCAATAACTGGTGTGTGGCTGAGTCCAAGAGACTGGTCAGGAGAACATTGGCGAAATACCTTCCAAACTCTGCTGAAACTGGAGGAAAAAGCCTGGAATACATTTCTGAATTTAGTTTTTGTTGTTCGAATAACCCTTTGGTTCCAACTGCTGTCTCCAGGTACGAGTTATCAGGGAGGTGTGCTGGTGCAGTGGGATGCACAGGCAGGATGTATTAATAACTGGGAAGGAGACAGAAAGGACAAGGGAAAGCTTTTGGTGTTCTCCTTTCTGCTGCTTCAGGCAGTGTGGAGGCAAACAGTGAAAGACGAGCTCCACAGGTGCCCGGCCTGCTGCTCCTATAGTTAGAATTTGGCAGCCCATCAGGGTGCTCTGCCCTACCAAAATAACTGCCCTTTGGGGACCTTAATCTCACGTTAACTGTTTTACTGGAAACTGCCTGCAAGAGCAGAGACCTGGGCCCTTGTCCTGCTCCTTTGGCAGGGTCTCCCCATGCCTGTGGCACCCAGGACTATGGGGTCAGTACTGGCTGCCAGCACATTCATCTCTGCAGGAAGCAGCTCCAGGTGTGGCACAACTGGAGCACTAAGTGGACCTCTGCTGTGCCAGAGCTGCATGGAATTTGAGCTTCTGAATAAACCTGTGTGGTGGGAAGAGCTCTCCCCTTGCCACCCACCTTCAGGCAAGTGTGCTGATGACCACGGCATCGTTAAACTACAAATAATAGAGTGGTTTGGTCTCTGTTGCCGCTCACATCAAGGTTGAAGGCACAGCCTTGTTCTGCCCTCTCCAGAAATGGATGGCATCAAACCTCATACCAACCAGGGCAGAAAATGTTGGGAAGATACACTTCAAAGACACCATTGTGGAAGAGGCAATCCTTTGGACTTGGTTTCGGATTGATGCTACCCGGGATAGGGAGGTAGTGACTGAGGAGAAGCTGGACGGAGCAACCACCAGCACACTTCCTTTAGAAAATCCCACTTGTGGGCTTTTCTTTGTGATTTCCCACTCACTGCAACAGCACTGAAATAAATTGTCTGTGCCTTGGAAGTTTGTTTCTTCTTTGTTGTTGTTCAATTGGCTCATCTCCATCTGGAGGTTTTTAAGGAGATACATACACCACCACGATTTTTAGTCATGTCCATTGATGCTTGTCTGACAGCAATGGGGAACCAGACTTCTCGTTTGGGGATGCTTGGAAAGATCCTAAGGTCAAGTTTAAGTTACCACAGAAGCAGGAAATCTCATGGGGGGAGGTGAAGGGGGTTCCTGCCGTGTTGGTTAGGAAGAGAAAAAAAAAAAAGATACTAGGTCTTGTAATTCAGCAAAGACTTCAGCAAGGGGCAAAAGCAGTTTCTGTATGGGCTTGGACAGATCTTATGTTTTCTCGGGTCAAAGCAGTTCTGCTCTTAAGGTCACAGGTAAACTGCTCTTATCCTTTTGGCTTTTTTTCCTAAAAGCAAAGATGCAGGCAACAGGCTTAGTACTTGGCCACAGGAAACTGTGCCTGGTGCTCTCTGGTTACTAATTGCTGTCAACCAGTCAATGAGCTATTGTTTGTCTGTTTAAAATTAACTCTCTCTTCCTCCTTCACACACAAAGGAGCCACCAAGCCTATGTCCGTAGTCCTGGTAGCTGCTCCCCTGGATGCCCGTTTTGGTGGTGGTGGTTTGGCTTGGGGGTGTGATAACCCACTGGTGCAGGGCTGGAGCTACTTTATTAGTGTTTAATGTACTGTAATGTCTTAGTGTCCAGCCACTCACATGCTGGCTGAACAAATAAAGAGACAGCCCCAGCTGGAAGAGCTCTCCCTGCAAGTGTAATGAGGTGAGGGTAACTGAGGTAATGGGAACAAGAAAGACATCCCCACTTGTCAGTAGTGCAGGCCCTCCTCACACTCTGACAGCAGTGGGAAGCGAGGCTTGGGAAAACACAGTACGTGTGAAATACCTTAGTGAATGTCCCAGAAAGCTCCTTTGAGTTGGGAGGAGGTGGGAGGCAGCCTGAAGGAGCTCACTTCCAGGTGAAGTTTGGGCTGGGAACTTGGTGTATTGGTACCAAATGGATGTGGGGCAGAGGCCGAAGCACCTGAGAAATCACAGGTGTGTCTGAAGAGATTGAGGAATGGGTGCAGTGAAAATTAGACATGGGGGGGAGTAGAGGGAAGAGCAATCAACGGAGGAAGAACAAAAACAGCTGCAGAGAGGTGCACTGAGGAAGAGTACTATTGAGTTGTTGCAAGGAGGGGGATGGAAGTGCTGGGAATGATGGACCTGCTGCTTGGGGAGGAGGTAGCAACATGGAAGCAATGGGAGAAAACTTAGTATAGCTGACCCAAAATGGGAGATGTGAGCAGTGGCAGTCCCTGAAACCAGGGATGAGGAGGCTATGAAGTCTGGGTTTATCCTGCTGCATGGGATGTGGCAGAGCAGGATGGACTAAGAGGGACCAAGGGCATTTCTCACTGTTTTACCTAATTCGTGGGATGACTAGTACATAGAGCAGCATGCAATGTGCTGCTCTTTGTTTCTTGAATCACAGACAGCAATCTCCACATTGTTTGTCCTCCTCTATTGCTCCTTATTCTCTAAAAAGCTCAGTCTCAGTGTGATGGTGGTACGCAGTGCTGTGTGTTATCTTCTGCCCTGCTCTTCTGGACTTCTACGAGTCCCACAGTGCTCCAGAAACCAGAACTTCTTGAAATCTTGTGTTTTGGTGGTTTTGGTTTTTTTAACCTATGAGTCTGTGGCCCAGTTGTTTTTGTTGTCTTGACTTTCACTAATCAAGCAAAGTTTGGGGAGATGTTGTTCCTCCCAGCTCTGCAGCGTTCACATACTGGGGCTGTTGGCTGTGACACTGGCAAGATTTAAGCCTGTACTTCTTCAAGCCCTGTGAAAGAGCTCTTCCCATGTCAATAAGTGCTAACACGTTGTTTGAAAACAGGACAGATAAACAGCTTGTGGATCTGGCCTGCCCTTCCTGAGTTCATATTCAATAAATGTGTTAACACTACGTGTTCATCGGTTTCTCAACACTTCCAGAAGAAGATTGTTAAATTAGGGTTTGTTTTTCCCTGGTGGAAATTACAAATGCTGCATATGCAATAAAGGAAGTGAAGGCATATTAAAAATAATGGAGCACATTTAGAAAAAAATAATTGCTCTTCTCCCTTTGGAC
This sequence comes from Corvus brachyrhynchos, assembly GCF_000691975.1. Lineage (NCBI taxonomy): Eukaryota > Metazoa > Chordata > Aves > Passeriformes > Corvidae > Corvus > Corvus brachyrhynchos. Next base: position 7,547,212 of record NW_008236209.1, read on the forward strand.
TAGGTGGCATGCCTTTGTATGGCTTCAGCCTCCAGGTGAAGAGAGCTGTGAAACATTTGTCTCTTTTCTCCCAAATTTCTTTTACCTGTCTGGATTGAGTTTTGCTTCACATGGTAGGAGCAGCTGCAGGGTGGAGTTTGCATCTGCAGATGCACCTCTGGAAAATGCTGGGACGGAGCTGGCACCAGCCCTTCCATGGCACAGCCTGCAAGGCCGTGGCTCGGGCAGGAGCATTCGTCTGGGAATCCATCTTGCTGTTGTGGACGTTTTATGAGTAGACCTTTTAAGGAGAAAATACAATTAATCTCTTTGTGGCAGTGTTCTCCTGTACACACTAAAAAGCATAATTGTCTATACAGACAAGCAAATGAAAGGTTTTGGTAAGACAGACGGCCCTTGATTAATCATAATCTGGATAACATATTAAGAGTATGCTCAAAAAGCTGGGTGGTAAATTATCTGAAACTAATTAATGGTGCCTGTAAGAATTCAGCATATTCAATATGCATACTTGAACCTGGTTTTATTTGGTTTTTAAGGTGTTTGAGTAATTGCACGTCTACCTGGAATCTCTTTGTGTAGTTCATTTGCAAACCTCAAACAGAATAAGGCAAATTGAAAACTCAGCTCTAAACTAAGGAAATCTGGTGCGTGGGAAATGCAGCATGTCTGGTAGCTTTTGGGAGCAGAAAGGTGTGTGGCAGCACTGGTGTCCTTTTTGGAAGGGCACCAGCACACCTGAACATGGCCAACAGACGGGTGCCTGTAGCAAGCACATTGGCTCAACAGCCTTGCTGAGCAAGATTGGATAAGACTTGACCTTTTTTAGTGCCGCAGTTAAGGTTTCCTTTGTTCTATAAAACGTGGGGGTTTTAGGTGCTCAGCCCTGGGTCACTGATTATTTGACTCTTTGCAGTGGCTACAAGAGGAGTAGGTGTGGTGCTGTGAAGCACTGTGCCTCTCTGTGTGAAAGTATTCCCTGAAATAAATGTGTTTTGCTCCTGGAGATAAATTGAAAGTACAACTTTACACTCCTGTGGTGGTCAGCTATGGATTCAGCCCTGAGGACTCTGCCTCTGGGGCAAGGCTGAGGAGGCTGAGGACAACAGTGCTCCGGTCCTGACACAGGGCAGGTGGTAGCAGGAGGCAGCTGACCAAGCAGTTTTGCGGCTTTTTTCTTTGTTGCCAGTGCACGTACAGAAACATCAAACCTGTCTGTGGGTGAAGGGGAGTGTGACCCTTTGGTGTGTTCATCTCATTTCCAGGACCTGCCTTTGATTTAGGTAGGACTGTGCCCTACAGCACTGGGCTCTCGTCAGCAAAAGCCCCTTTGTATGAAAATCCCACTCTTGAAATATCTGAAAATGTTAGCACAAGGAATAGGAAATCACTGCATCCCTTCTTACTTAAAAAAAAAGTGAATATTTTCAGATGATGCCTATGAATCCAAGATCAAAAATATATTGGATTTGAAAGTCGAAAGAAGTAGATGTATTGTCTGGAGGTGGGATTTACTCTGTCTCGCAGTGGGTGGAGTGACTGTGTTTCTTCAATTAGCTCATGTATCTGTAATTTGGAAGAAATATTATTCTGAATTATTCTGGCAGTGGAATCTGATGTCACGTGGAAGCACCGTGCACTGCTCTCTTGCAGTGGGTTACTGGCAGGGCTGGTCTGCCCTCAAGCTGCAAAGAGGTAATACATCTTATTACCTGAAAAAAAGGAAAATGCCAAGTAACTATGGTTGTGTTTCCCAATGTGCTCTTTTGAAGAAGGATTTGTTCAAAAGCAGAGACTTTTTTCCCAGGATTTTTATTGCAGAGATGGCATATATGTCATATCCAGTCTTTCATACCATTTCATGACATCTCTAGACTTTCACTGAGTGGTGGGCATTTAAATTCTACCCTGAAATTCAAAAATGTTAAAAGAATAAAAAGAACCCAGAGCTGTAGATTTTCTGACTGCTGATTACTCCCTTTTCTGCCTCTACAAGTTAATTGCACTGGAAATGTCATCTTCCTTTAAGTATCAAAGCCCATAGCATGCGCAGGATTAATTTTGCAATACAGACAAATTTTAAAATTGTTTCTTGACATTAAGAAAAGTTTAGGGGCTCTGGTCCCACCGGACATCTCGACAGTGCTGGTTCCCTCAGTCCGGAGCTCGTCCTCCTGGGCATCGCCTTGAGTGAGAAGGTGACTTTGCATCAGCAGGACTTGGCTGAGGTGTGTTGAAGCAGTACAGCATGGCTTTGCTCCTCGGTCAGGTTGGACCAGAGCTGGCTATCCATGTTACCCAAAGTGTTGTCTGTGGTTCATCCTCTCTGTGTAACCCAGCCGTCTTTGCACACTCTGCTCTTAGGACAACCAGGGAGACCTTCGAGCCATGTGCTGCTCTCACAGGTCAGTCTGTGAAGCCCTTCCCAACCATGTGTGTGCTTGTGCCTGTTTGTCGACAGAGGGGCCAACCATTGTGGAGGGAGTTTAAACAAGATAACTGGAGGGAAGACAGAGCCTGCCATCCCTCCAGATAGCAGTGTCTGAGAGAGCACCGGCAAAGTATGATTTGTCATCTGTGAAAAATGTTTGCGTTTGACAGCTTTTCACAGGAAGCCTGTCAGAGTGATAATTTAATGAGTACAGATTGCTTGCAACACAGCTGTAAAATGTGCTTTTACAGTGCTGTAAAATAAGCAACTGTGGCCTTTGTGTGTTTGCTTTGTTTGAGAACAAGTCAACTTCTAATACAAATGAAAGGTGGTCATTTATTTTACCCAGCAAACAGTCAAGACGTAAGAGAGGAACCTGCCATTTTTCTTCTTGTGGTGGCAAGGTTAATGTTGGGTTATGTTGGTGTTTGCTAATCAGCTTATTTCTGTGAAGGGTAGAATTAGTATCTAATTAGATATAGGGAGTTACTAGTCAGATTAGCATTTAACTCATAAAAAGGTGTTTCAGGCTTTTTTCTTCTTGTTGCAGACATCTGTGCCCGTAGTTTGCATAGAGAAAAGATTAATGTTCCTCCTGGCGCCCAAGCTGATTTTTTGATGTGGAGATAGAAACTGAGGATGCAGACTTATACTATGCCAGTAGCTACACTAAAATATATCTATATATATTATTTAATTACTGCTGCTGACCAGGTTAAGAGTGCTGTGCATTGCATGGAGGAAGGTGCCATGCACATCCCACTGCTGGATCCATCCCTGCTTGCTGGTGTCGAATGGCCCTTCATCCCCAATGCCATGCTTGACATCACCCCTCCCCACCATCCCAAACCCATCTCTACCCCAGGAGCCTCGAGGTGCCAGCAGTGATACCCAGGGGCGAAGCCACAGGTGCTGGTCACTGGGGCATCTTGTCTGGCACATTCAGGAATACAGGCATGTGCTGGGAGGGGTGGATGCTGACTCCATGCTGCAGACACACAGCCTCCTCTGCCCTCCTCCCCTTCTTCTTTGGGAACTGGCACTTGAGGACGGGTGTTTTCTGTCCATGAAAATGATGGTTGAAGCTTGAGCCAGAGGGAACAGCTTTGCGCGTGCATGCTGTCTCCTTCAGCAGTGCTGCGTTGGGCTTTTGGAAGTGCCTGGGTTTGGTGGGAAGTTTTAATTTCTTTTATTTACCTTCCTTTTGGGCAAGGAAAAGCTGCTGGCTGGAAGGCTGCAGGTACACAGGTATTTTCTGCCAATCAGATTTCAGGGTTTTTCTCAGGATAATTAATGAACATACCTGGTTCTAGCCCCCTTGAAAAATTGCTAAGAGATAAGAGCTCTAAAGCGTGGATACAGTTTATTCAACTTCCACTTTGGAGTGTAACCAATAAAATGAGTTTGGGCAGGAGAATAAATTGGTTGTAGTAATATGGATGTATTACTTAAGATAACTTTCTTGTCTTAAAACATTGCTTTGGGTTCTTTAGACTGATGGTTGGAGCTATCTGATAGATTTGCCATCAATACAATTTCAAAAATCTAATTCTTTTTAAGAGTTTGCTGAAACATCTGGCAGGTTTTGTGCCTGGTACAAAAGTATTTAAATAAACAACTTATTTGGTGATACTAAAAGGTCTGAGCAAAGAAAGGAAGTGAGCGTTCAAAATGATTAAGTGAATTAGAAATTAATATACACCAAGCTAATCTCTATAGTATAAACTCAACAGAAAAAAATCTTCCTGGAGAGGAAATGCCAGTCATGGGAAAAA
>NW_008236209.1:7551444-7581076 GCF_000691975.1 Corvus brachyrhynchos
TCTTCCCTGGATCATTTCGCTTGTGCTCCTAAGAGGCTGCATTATATACAGACATGTCAGGCACTGAACCCTATGACTTTGTTCATCAGGAACTCATGGAATGTTTCAGTTTTTCCAGAAAATGTTTTCTGTGTTAGGCTTTGTTTGTACTGGAGCACTTTGAAGACGAAAATCTGAACTTCAGCATACTTTTAATGTCTTTTAACAAGGTTTAAATTCACACTGGGCCAAAATGTCCCCCCCACCTTCCCCCTTCTAACAGCTTCTGGCTCTAAGCATTGCTCCTTTGAGGATTTAGAAAACCACAGAGGCATGTTTTATTAAAAAATATTTATTGAATATGAGTCACAGAAAAGCAGAGGTCAGAATCCTCAATTGCTGGTGGCATGCATTAAATAATCTGCTTCCCTACCCGGCTGTGCCCACTCCCCAGGGTGCCAGTGCTCCCTGTGGGGCTGGAGCAAACAGGCGGCATGGGAGGCTTTGTCCCACTGGCATCTACCTTTGCTCTCCTTAGCTGCTCCCCAGGGCCATAGAGCAGGGAGTTTTCTTCCAAAATGGCCCAAATGCTTTTGGCCTAGTGGACCCCTCCCCTATTTTTTATTTTATCTCATCTATGCCAAATCTCCAAGGCAAACCTTTGTGGCAGGGTAGTTTGTGCTTAGACCCATGTGCCAAGGCTGTGGTGACGTGGTCTTGGCAGGACGTTTGCTTTAAACTGCTTCTGAAGTGATATCATCATCAGGTCTATTTGTTATCAGTGTTGGTGACACATGGCACTGCCAAGTCATTGCAGCAGCCGCTTTCTGGGCTGTCCAGTGTTCCTGGAGAGTGAACCAAAGTGGGGATCTGCTTTTAGAAAGTGATAAAAATCTCAAGCCCTATCTGTCCTTTGTCGTTTGAAAAATCTCTTGTTATTGTGCCAAGTGTTTAGCCCTTAGATTTTGAGAAAATTCTGGTGTAATTGTGGGGGTTTTTGCACTGCCACAAACATCTGAGGCCTCTTCTGCAATCAGGACCAATTGAGTAAGTGGTCAGGTCCTGCCTTGAGAGATGACAAACTTGAAAAATGGGAGAAAGAACCTGCAGGTAGATTCTTTAATTTGTTTTTTAAATATATTAAAATTTGTTCATTTTTGAGGGTGGTTTATGATAATCTTGGAAAATAATTTGTCAAGAACTGCAAAGAAGGACTCATTTGCGCAAAACATCTATTTAACAAAACCACCTTTTTTCTTTCCAATATGCTGTTCTTTGAAATTACATCTTTTAAGATGCCTAAATGGAAACATCAGAAACTGTTGCACTTTTTCTTGTCTTTTTGCTGACTCTTAATTATGATATTCATATTTGTATAGGAGAGATTTCACTCATGCAAGTCTTCTGGCCTATAGGGAGTTTCAGGGATGAGTTTATGAAGAGTAATCAAAAATTTTGAGATACAGGCATTGTTTGAAAATTTTTGGGGAAGTCCTTTAATTTTCCATTTCACTTTGATGATGGTCTCGTTGTGCTGAATTCTCCAGTTAAGCAGTGGTTGTAGTATGTGTGCAAACAGACAACCTGGTGCCCGTGTTTACCATATCTTCTCTCCCTCTTTCCTAGAGTTCTTCAAAGAACTGCTGGAGAATGCTGAGAAGTCTCTGAATGACATGTTTGTGCGGACGTACGGCCGACTTTACATGCAGAACTCGGAGCTGTTCAAGGACCTCTTTGTGGAGCTGAAGCGCTACTACGTGGGCGGCAACGTCAACCTGGAGGAGATGCTCAACGAGTTTTGGGCGCGCTTGCTGGAGCGCATGTTCCGGCTGGTCAACCCCCAGTACCACTTCACAGACGAGTACCTGGAGTGTGTCAGCAAGTACACGGAGCAGCTGAAGCCCTTTGGGGATGTGCCGCGGAAGCTCAAGCTGCAAGTGACGCGAGCCTTCGTGGCTGCTCGCACCTTCGCGCAGGGCCTGGCTGTCGCCAGGGACGTCATTAGCAAAGTGTCTGTGGTGAGCTCTGTCCCCTCACTGTTTGTCCCTGTGTCCCTTGGACCCATGATGGGCAGCATCTTTTCCTGTTGTCCTGTACCTAAAGGCGTTGGTGGTAGTTGAGTGCGGGTGGGACCCAGCTCCATCTATGTAGGCTGTGCTGTTGCGTGGTAGGGTCACATTCTGAGGACACCACTGTCCAGTACTGCAGCCCAATTCCCCAGGTGGATGCTTTCCTCCTGTTTAGAGAACAACAACAGCAGGAAATTAAATGCCTTCTGCAGTGGAAATAACCATGTTGGCTGTGTAATGGCCATATCTTCTTAATATTGCCTTTAAATTACAGTGAGTCATGGATGCTACAGGCATCTGTTACAGAGCAGCTGATGATTTGCTCCTTGCTCCAGGGCATGGAGGAGAGGCAGTTCACATGAGCAAACAGCACTTCTGTGATAACAGTAAGCTAGAGCCATCTACACTGGGCAGAAGCCAATTGTACTTGGTGACACACACAGAGCACAAGTTAGATCTCAGACTTTTATAGTAAAGTTACTTTTTGGGGGGATAAACCAGCTGTGATGTGTTGGTCACTTAAATGTTTACCTCCCTCATATAAATCACCTCAGAGTTGTTTAAGTGGGGTGACTTCTTTTTTGACATGAGATTTGTCTTTAGTTTGAGTTGTATGGTATAGGGAACAGTCAATAATCCTGTTGAAGTGATTATGTAAGATAACAAATATTAATGATTTCCTTTTAACAAACTCAGCTTATTTCCTGTGGGCTGTAGAAGATTTATTGTAATCATTAATTGGGGAGAGAGATGTTTACTTTCTCTTTACATGGTTGTGTAGTAATAAAATGTGAGGCTGAAAGAGTAGGCAGGAGTTTGAATCACCCCAAGTGCCAGGAAAAAAAAAAAAAGAATAGCTGTTCAGGTACTATTAGAAGGAGAATGCAGTTCTGTAGGCAGCACAAACAGCATTGTTAAATGAGATAATCATTTAACTTTCTTTGATTTATGGGGATAATATTAAAATACTGTCTCTGAGGATAGGGGAAAAAAGAAGTCTGCTTCCATGTTAATTTTTCTTGAAGAGAAATGAGGCAAACAGCTGGCAATAGGCCTGAACATGTGTGGCAGGGCAGAGAATATTAACAAGGAAGGAGTTGCTTGACTAAAGTACCCAGACTCCAGGAGTGAGTTTTAAGTTAGCAGGGGCAGGTTTAAGTCCTTGGACACCTTGACTCCCCACCTAATGGAGATGACTCTCAAGTTAGAATAATGTGCCGCTGGTTGAGGATGGGTGTGTAGAGCTCTATGTGTGACATGTGGGGTCACTCAATGAGACCACAAAACCTTTCAGCCTCAGGGATGCTGTCCTGGTGGGAGGGAGGAGTGGTACCAGATGAAGTGTGGTATCTCTGTGCCAGGCCACTGGCAAGCCTGCTGACTCTGGCTTGGGGTTTCAGATTTGGTGGCACTTGTTTGTGGCTGTGTGGCAGCTCTTGTGGTCAGGGGATGGGGTTTTCACTGCTGTAGAGTGTGGATGAAATTTTTGGGTGGGAGGTCTGGCCATTAAGCCCCAGTACAGTTTCAAGAATGTGCAATTACTCGATAGGCAGTAAATGTGCCTGGGTGAGGGATTGTGTTTATGCTCCATCTGCTCAGAATTCATCAAAACGTCTCCAGACTTAACACGGAACCACAAGGGCTATGGTCCCCGCATCTGTTACGAATCAGTCGTGAACCCGAGGTGGCGTCATGATTTCTCTTTTCCTTTTGAAGATCCTTGAGTGTAGAGTTGCCTTCAACCCTAGAATTAATTGCTCAAGTGTGGAAAGCTACCCAGAGTCCCATGCAGCTGCAAAAATAGCTCACGTGCCGTGGACAATCACAGTTGCTCTACTTTCCACTTTAATTCCACAAGTTGCGCTGGAAATCCTACAACAGATTGACTTTTTCAAGCAGTAACAAAAGTCCCTGCTGTTGAATACCTAAGCTTTAGTTGCAGCAGTAGAAGGAATAATAAACTTTTCTGTAGTGTTTTAATCTCATTCAGTGGGAATCTAACATCACGTTTCTGCAAGACACAATGGGAAATCCTAGACGTGAGTTTAAAAGCTGATGTTTTTATGCCTGCTCCTCTGCGGTTGTGTTTTGGGGCTTCCCACATTACATATAGATTAGCCTGGCTTTGCTGAGCTCTATATAATGACTCCATTGATTTTTCTTCCTTATTATTTTTACTCAGGAGTTGTAGTGGAATGACTGCTTATACCAGGGATTAACTTGGGCGATAAGTCTTCATTCTTCTTTATGAAAAAATGCCCAAAGGAATGCAAATTAGTTTTACTTTTAGTGTGTTTTGTGACTAGTAAGTTAAAAACGTTTAATTGAAAATCTTCAGGAGGAGAAATACAAACTACTGCAAGACCCAGCTGTGTACTTTCCCGGGATACTATCAGGAGAGCGAAGAGCACTCTACAGTACAATGGCCTTGATGGCTTTTTAATGATCCTAGATATTTTTACTTCTTCAGTAGGGAGTTACATTTCGAGGAGTATTGTTCTTGCGTGAGTTTGGGAATAAAGGGGTAAAAGAAGAGAGATCACTGAAAAGCTGCAAGTACGCTTGATTTCTGAGCCAGAATGCTAGAAAATAACTTTAAATTCAGCCTTGAGTGGATCAAAAGCTGTACCACTCTGCCAGAATACACAACAGAGAGAAAGCTGTATGGTTTTGAGAGAAAGCAGAGACATTTTTCAAACTGTCTAAACCCCACAGTTTCAATGCTCAAGTCTTCACCCCTCAAATTCCCTTCTTTGGACCCAATATTTTCTAGATCTGTTCTGAACAGCAGATCTGCTGTTTCTGCCTGTTAGAGACGTGCCCTGCCTCTGTGGTGGGCTGTGAGGGGCTGGGGGCCTCCAGTGCTTCCCTCTGTCCTGTGCTGGCACTGGGTGCTTTCTCCCTGACCTTCCTGCCCCTGCTTTCAGGAGACGGAAATCTGCCCATCCCCTAAATCACTCTCCTGCTACTTAGCCCTGGACAAGTGCTGAAGTCAGCCAGCTTAAATTGCTGCCAGCAGTGACATTTCCTGCCCTGGCCAGGGCTGGAAAAAAGGAGCAAATACAAGCCAGAGCCATGAGTGACTAAAAAAGGATGAGAACCTGCAACTGGGCAGTTCTCAAGCTGCTGAGATGTTCCCATAATTAGTTGCATGCCATTAAACCCACAGCCTGGTCGAGGGTCGTGACACCTTTGAGGGCAAAGTGCACTGTAGGATGCAGGTCAGCTGCAGGTATGGAGTGGAGGTCTTTGTTTGTGGGGGAAGAAGTGAAATCAAGGTCTAGGCTCCCTGACAACATTTTGTAGGGTCAGGAGGAGCTGGGAGGGGAGGTCTGGCTGGAGGTCAGTAGCAGAGGCACATGAAGGCTGAAGCATACAGCCACCCAGCATTGAATCCCTGTGTCCCCGTGTCTCTGCAGACCAGGATGTGTGGTTGTGACCTTCTGCACTTGGCAGTGGTGGTGAGAGTTTTCTGCCCCCTCCCCCCAGGAAATTTATACTGATAAACTGTTGTTTTGGGATTCTTTTATCATTTTACCCTCATGCCCTTGTGTTGTATAATTTGAGGCAGAACTGCTGGGAGCTCAGGTGGCTCTCAAATCACCTCCTCAACAAGCATTAGTGTGCTGAAAGCCACATGAGATGTAACTGCCACCAAAGCATCTGGGCTGCTGGAAAGGGTGTTTTAGCCTATCCTTGGGAACCCTGAGAAAGGCAGCAGCTTGAAAGCTGTATTCAAGAAATGGTGTTTAGTTCGGAAGCAGAGTTATGAGCTGTATGAAATAATGCAGTTTCATATGAGGATTACACCTGCTTCCTCATCTGCCGTCCTCTGGAGACATTAGCAACCAAGAGGAGGCTGCTGGAGATGTTCCCAGTGGGTGAAGGAGGTCAGATTTCTTTGTATTGGCATTTCTGCCTTAGTGAAGTGTAATGGTAGCAGCCAAGGAAGGAATTTTCTTCAAACTGTTCATGAAGAGAATTGCAGAGGGGGCAGGTGATTGCCTTCCCACAGGTGCTCCAAAGCTGGAGCAGGAGCCCAGTGGCTTTTTACCCCCATTTTGCTCTGAGCTGCCTCATCTTGGATGAGGCACCTGTGGAGCACAACTTGAGCTGTTGGTTGACCTGTTCGTCTGCATGAACAACCTGAACTGTGGCTCCTGTCATTTTTGGCATGGGTTACTGAATGTGGACCAGCCTGTGGCTTAGGAGAAGCAGTGATGAAAAAAATAAAAAAAATGAATGAATAAGAATTAAGGCCTGTGTCATCACAAATAGTAGGTCACCAAGATATGGTTTTGGTAAAAGTTGTGCCCCTTGTAATTACCATTTGAGGATCTAAAGGTTTAGTCAGAGAGCCAGGGTCCAGCCTCCCTCTGTGCAGTTTTTGCCCTTGGTTTGACTTAAGGGGAATGTGACTGTAATCCTTTTTCAGGAGGAATTTCATGTTCCTATACCCAAAGGCTGCAATATCTTGCTTGGACAAGAGCAAACCTTGCCAGGGAAGTGACAGAAATGGAATATGTTGCTTGCATGCATTGGGAAGGGACAGGGTGGGCAACACTTCTGCTATGTGGGCAACTAAGAAACAGCTGGGGGAGCCAAGGAGCCCTTTTAGTGTGTAGCAGAGGGACCTCCAAAGAGGCAGTGCTGTCCAGGCAGCAGGTTGCAAGCCATGGGGCCAGACCGAGGGGCTGCCGTGCATAAGGACATTTCCTTCCACACACCAAGGGCAAACATCAATGCAGAAAACAATACCAAGCACTTCTCCACATCAAAGATGACCCTGAGAAGACCTGCCAAGAATGTGACTGCATCTGCCTCAGCGCCAGCCATCTGAGGGCCTGTGCTAGGCCTTCAAAGCAGGCTGGAGCAGCAGTCAGCTCAGGTTTAGGGCTGGAGTGCGTGGATGTGACTGTGGATTTGGAGCCTATGGCATCATGCAGGAGCACTTCAGTCCATTGGCATGGTTTTGGTTTTTTTCTTTCTCTGCCCTGCACTGTGGTTCTGCTGCTAATTTTGAAAACAATGTGAGGGGATAATTAAGGATGGTTTTGGTTGTAGATGCCCAGATAAATGTCCCTGCTGTTTTGCTCATTAAAGCAAACGAAATTCTCATCATGGTGCATGGTGTCTGAGACAGGAAGAGGCTTGTTCCTACAGAGAAAAAGCTTGGTGTGAAAGGTACTTTGGTCCCGAGGGCACTGTGAGCAGGAGATGCTGACTCTGGCATCACTGTGTAAATGTTCAGAGGGAGAGGCATCTGCTTGGCTGGCACCCTGAGGTCCCCTGTGCCCCTTGTGGGCTGGGGTTGCTGTTGGGGAAGATAAGCATGGGAATGTTAAGATTGAGCAGCTCGAATGCCTGGTGGTGTGATTCTCGGGAGCTCTGCTTTTTCTCTTGGCAGTGTCCCATCTGGAGCAGGCGGAGCAAGCTGTAAGTACGGAACTGAGCATAAATGTACTCTTGAACTTTTCCTTGCACAAGATAACGCTGCAGCAGACATCACCATGGGTAGCAAGTGTTGATGAGACACAGAGTCATGCAGTTCCCAAATATCACTCTTAAATGTGTTCCTTTATGCAAGATCTCAGAGGCCCAAATCTGTGGTTGAACCAGATGCTGTCTAAATTATAACGTTCTAGCACCAGGCCAGCAAAATTGGTTAAATATGTAATTAATTCCAAAACACTTTCATTGGAATATTTGGGGTGGAAAAGCAAACTAAGAGCCTCTGAAGTGATGTTCTGCCTCACAGTGAGCTGAATGTCTGGACCAGCGTGTGCCAAGATGATGCTCTTGCACAACACTGAGAGAAGGAAAAAATTATGCAGGTAGGGTTGTGTTGGTCCCAAAAATCGATGACAACTCACTTGTCTAAGCTAACTGCTGGCCTAGAGCATCTCACAGCTTCAGAGTGTGTTTTTGAAATCATCTTTCCATGTCACTGAGAAGTTACTCCTTCAGTTTTTTAGCCAGTATTGCTGTCATTCATTTTTTTTGCAAAGAAAACAGAGTATAAAACAAAAGTAATTTCACTATTTTTATTTTCAAGTTGTTGGATTTTTATGTTTTGTAGCAGCTGTGCTGCTGGCATGGCAACACTGTTGTTGTGCAAGCTTGGAAAATAAGAAAGCCTGAGTTATCAGTGTCATTATAAATAGTTATTAAAGTTGACAGGATTTTAAATGTTGTTATTAACATTCTTAATGTTAACTTGAGGGTAGAGTGAGAGAATGTAATGTAGCTCTGGCTGTCTGACAGCTGGTGGGAGCTCCCTGCAGGACTGTCCATGGTTGGAGGTCTCATCCTTCCTCAGCTATTCCTTGTCTTGGGAAGGAGTTGAAAAAGAATCTGGTTGCTTCTCTGAAGTTCATCTGCTTGCACAGATCAGTTTATCTTGAGTTTTGGTGGTTTTGTGGTAGGCTGTGAACAAGGCATTGCACTTGATAGGTGTGTACTTTAGTGGTGATGTTTCTATCAGAAGAACGCATCCAGCTGCAATTGCCAGCAAGTTGGAAAAGGCTAAGAGTGTAACAATTCCCCTCACGTGAAACTCTGAAATGGGGTGGGTATGACAAGGTACAAACATAAAACCAGATTTTATTATGCCAAGAGCATGTCATTTTTACAAGAACATGATTTTACCTTCACCAGTCAATAGAAGTCAATAGATGTTACCCCAACAAATGTGATACGAAATGTTTGCATTAAGCCCTGCGTTGTTTGGTTTTCACTTAATTTTTGTGAATTGTGTGCAAATCTGTATTTTTAAGGAGCAAGTTCGATATGAATGTGAAGATTGGTGCCAAAACACATCTGTTAGCAGCTTTTAATGTTCACGTTTGACAAAGCGTATAGATATGGACAAATTGTAATTTACATGATGAAACCGCAGGGTGATAGATTGCTGCAGTGGCGTGGAATGCCATGGAAAGGAAATAAATTTCACAAGATGAAAGGAAGGGACTGGAGTGCATTTACTTCTATCAGAAGCTTTTACAGGGTATGTGCACTGCAGCTACTACTACCTGGATTCAAATCTACCAGAGTAAATCCCCTCCAGCAAATAAAGCTTTCTTTGGTACTCTGCTTTATTAGAAAGGAGATTACTTGGTTTTGAGGGTCATTCTAGGGTACAGTTTGAATGAACTTGAGTTGCTTTCCAAGATAAACACAATGCCAGAACAAAGCATATCTGGGTTTACTGTTACATACAATGGCGTTTTAAGAGCTTGCACCTGGCATGGCAGGGCCAACATTAAAAGCTTGTGAAGAATTGCCAATGGAACGCATGGCACATCCCACTGACAGACCTGGTCTGGACTGGGTACAGGCCCTGTGCCAGGGGTTAAGGTTCTCCTTGCAGTGATACTCAGCAGCTAAGCATTTATCACTGTTGTAAAGAGGTGTAATTGCTCATAGTCTTCCCCAAAACTCTCTCTTAGAGGTGATCTCTGATTGTGCCTTCCTGTCACTTTTTGACACCATAAAATGCCAATTTTATGAATTTGCCCATTGTCTTCCTCTTCACGTGCAACTGTATTGCACACTAACAGCTTCCCTGTGGTTTACATCCACTAGCAGGGCTTGGTTTGTCTTTTTCATCACCCGTTTGTGATCACCCTCTGCTCAGCTCGGTGCAGGACTCAAACCTATGTGGGGAAGGAAGCAAAACCTCATTTGCTTTTAAAATTGTTCCATGTCTTTGCTCAAACGACCTAATCCAATTGACCATCACATATTGCCTGCTGTGGAATGCAGGAAAGCAGCTTCAGCTTCCCCTGCATCTGCTGGGATTCGTAAAGATAACCCCTATGGAATATCAAAGCGGGGGATTGTGCAGGGCCACAGCCACTCGGTGCTCGTGGGGCGAGGTGGGAACCTAAGATGGGAAGGGGCCTCCTAGGTCACGGCTCTGCGGGTGGCTTTTTGCAGCATGCTGCCATGCAATCCCTTTCATAAAGCTGCAGCGCTCTGCAATAGGGTTGGGGAATCCTCCTGCTTCTCATTCCACTTCAAACTGCTCTAACACCTGGCTCATGCTATCAACATTTTCCTTATTTTTCTTCCCGAGGAGGATGCAGAGCACTCCTTTGAGGGCTAACAGTGCTAAGATGGCCAGGATCAACTGATAAGCCTCTGGACTTAGCATGGAAGATCACCTACTGCTGAGTGACACAGGAAGGGATTTTTATCAGAGAAACAACTAAGCTACTAAATTTGAGCATCCTTCAGAACTCTTGTCTCTGGGTGTGAGATGTTATTTAGTTCCCCCCACCACTTTTTTGTTGTGCAAGGACTGCACCATCTGGATAGCAGATGATACCTTTACATTTGTCTGTTTCCAGTTTTCCAACTATAAATCATCTGGTTTAGCTGGTTTCTGTTGCTTGAGCTCTTAGTATTTGAACCAGCTCTCTTTTAAAGCCATGTTGTCCCAATAGGGAGCTTTCTGCTGGGGCTCTTGCTCCCACTGTGCCTTCCAAATATATATATATATAAAATATAAAATGTGTGTATGCTCCGAAGCATCTGAATCAGATTCCACAGCCACCACAAACAGCTTTCTACATGGATTCTCCTTTTCCTCAGCCAAACAGGCTCTTTGTGGACAAAAAAGAAGGGTAAAGTGCCATCTGATGAACATTGCTGGCCAGCAAAAATCCAGCTCTGAGCTACATCAGCTGCAGAAAATTGTCCTTCTGTCTCTCTAACCAGTTCACTTGCTTACTGAAGAGAAACCATGGTTTTTCTGGAGTTGTCAGAAACACAGCAGATCTTTATCTGTCATCTCCTTCCGTAAGAAAAGAGGGTTTAAAAATTTGCTGATGTTATTAACAAAGCCAGCCTGATTATGTAATGTTTTTTCTTTTCTGGTTTGTTAAAATCTGTTGCCTTCTAGTTTCATGGGCTGCCAACAAGTTTTTGCATGAGAAAATTAGGCTTAGTTTCTCCATAGTCCTTGCACTGAGATGGGCAATAGTAAGGTACTCAGCAAAAGTGTAGTACTGGATCTTCCTTATGTACATTCATCTCCACTTAGTCCTGTTGTCCTCTCTGCCATGAAGTCAGTTCCCAGACCTCCAGCAGATGACATATGAAGGCCATCCACATCTCCAGCTGTTTGTGTTGAGGGACTTCACTCTTTCTCAGGGATGTTGTGTGTCTCCTCCAGCACAGTCTTGGATCACAGCCTCTTTAGAGCAGTTCCCTAAGTGCTTTACAAGGAGTCTCAGGTGCATTGTTTGAAACATCAGAGACCACTTCTGTTTTGTCAGTGTATCTCTGATTGCATCTCAATTTTCTATTTTCATGTGTGGCTAGTTAACACTTAAACTTGCTCTTGAGGGAGCTCCTCTGTTCAACACTTCAGATGGACCCACCATGTGGTAGGGATGGAGCTAATGCTCCTTGGACTGACTGGATGGAAATGGTTTCAATGGATATTTTGAAGCTGGGCCAGAGAGTGAGTCAAACATGAATGACCATGAGTCACTTTGGAAAACAGCCCTGTTGAGGGTTGGAAGCACCCCTGTCAGGGGTGACGTGCCTGCTGTAGACAGCTCCACTCACACGCCCAGCAGCTTCGAGGGTCCTCCCGGCTTGTCCTCAGCTGCAGGGTTGTAGCTGCCACCTCCTTTGGCTGTGGGGAATGGCATTACTGAATGTGATGAGTACTGAGTATAAATGGACCTGGGTATCTGTCATGTAAATGCCGTGTTGAGGGACTTGAATGTGAGATAAAGAAGCTGATCTCTGTGCTGGGAGCCCTGCTGGGCAATTGTCTGGGAAGAGCTGCAGCCCCACCGAGGAGGAGAGTACGCTCCCAGTGGGTTTGGTACAGGGATCCTGTCAGACATACTGCATTGACATCCCACTTTTTCCCGATAAATCCCAGCATCATCATCTTCAGCATGTGTTTGCAGCAGGGCTCAGAGCCTTGTGTGACATCTTTTGACTTTGCTGCATTTTACTGCCTTCCCTGAACTTGAGTGCTGCCTGTCCCCTTGAGGTGCCTGTCCTTTCCTTGGGAGGAAGTCCACAACATACAGGGTGTACTGCATGGTGCAAATAATGTTTTGCAGAGATGGGGGCTGTCTGTGTCCCCTGGAGTGGCAGATACACCCAAGGAGGTGAGCCAGACCCCTTCATCTGTTCCTCAGATCTCTGGACCACGTAAGCAGGGACCAGATGGGGATGCCTGACCCCACTGCATCTCTTCTGCACAGCTCTGTCCCCTACATTTTGGGGTAAATGTGTGGGTTTTTTTGCTTTAGTGACCGAGGGCTGATTTTCTTGTCCTTTTCTCTTTTTCTCTCATAAAGGTGAACCCCACACCACAGGGTACACGAGCGCTGCTAAAAATGATGTACTGCCCACACTGCCAAGGTCTGGTATCAGTGAAGCCCTGCTACAACTACTGCTTTAATGTCATGAGAGGCTGCTTGGCCAACCAAGGGGACTTGGATGCCGAGTGGAATATCTTTATGGGTAAGGCAATGGGTTAAAACTGCGTGTAAGTCTACACTGGTACTATGTCCATCACCTGAATAGCTTTGTGAGTGGCTATGCTGAGCTATAGCAGCTTTTTCAGGGTATCTGTGATGGTTATCTTTTCCTTCCACACCTGTATACAGCACACCTTTTGCCATTCACATTAACCTCTAAATAAATGAGACTGTTGTGCCAGTGACCTTTGTTGCAGCAAGGTTTGGGAGGATGGAGGTGCCATGGGCTTGTGGACTTGAAATGTTTCTTCTTGCTGGATCAAGCATGTGTGCAGGCTGTTTTCTTCCATCGTCCTTATACCTTGTTGTCGCCAGTGGCTATGCTGAGCTATAGCAGCTTTTTCAGGGTATCTGTGATGGTTATCTTTTCCTTCCACACCTGTATACAGCACACCTTTTGCCATTCACATTAACCTCTAAATAAATGAGACTGTTGTGCCAGTGACCTTTGTTGCAGCAAGGTTTGGGAGGATGGAGGTGCCATGGGCTTGTGGACTTGAAATGTTTCTTCTTGCTGGATCAAGCATGTGTGCAGGCTGTTTCTTCCATCGTCCTTATACCTTGTTGTCGCCATACAGCTGTCCTTCCTGAAGCCAGTTTTCTTCTTCAGCAGCCTGGGAGTCTCCTTGCCAGCCATGAAGAGCTTTGGGAAAAGCTGTAGGCCTGGATTTTACATTCAAAAATTGAATAGGACATGTCTGAATCTGTTTTTAAACAGCTCATTTGGCACTCAGCCACCATCCTTTTACAATGTCAGCAGGTCTTGTGTGACACTGTGTGAGTACTTTTGCCATCCTCTTCCTCCTGTCTGTTATTTCTGTTCTGTGCTTATACATGGTATCATTCAATACATGAAATTTAGACTGAAATGTTAAATTCTACCTTGGGTCAAGGCTCATCAGAATTGGCAGTGCATCAGATTTTGGGGCACAGGCAATAGATAATATTAAATGTTTTCATTTGTGCTCCTTTTCCAGGAGGTTTGATTTATCTGTGATCAAGCATCCTTTGGGAGCAGTCACTTCACTCCAGTTACGTGTGATGAAGTGCACATGTAAAGTATCTGCTGCTACTGAAAAGGCTGTGGTACTCTTCCCATCCCACTCATGGAAAAAAAAGATTGTTAGAAAGAAAAGATTTCCCTTTCACTCAGTTGCAAGATTTAAAAAAAAGGGAAATTGCTGCTAGTTGACATTTCAGGCTACATTTATATCTTAGAACTTGTTTTCCTCTGTTCTGTGCACTGGATTTTCACTTTGCTGCCCGTGCCAACTGGATGTGTGTAGGGTGTTATTTTCAGAAGGCATTTTTTTTGTGTGTGTTTATTCCATATTGGGAGCTAAATATGACACTAAATTGGGTTTCCAAGTCATTCTCTGGGACGCTGACACCCCACCCCCCCAGTCCTCCCAGCCATCTTTCTCATGAGAATCTTAAGTATTTCAACTGCAATTGTTGCTGAAATAGCTCAAAGCCAGGAGACTTGCAAACATCTAGTCCAAGTAGAAAAGAGGAATGCCATAAAAGGGAAGGGCATAGTGCCAGAAAACAGACAAAAGCACAAGCAGCTAATTGCTGTAGGTGGTATGCGGCTAAAAATGAACCTCAGGGGAAGCTGGCGAGCCCTGTCACACAAGACTGCTCAGGGACTGCATACAATAATTGAGATTATTAAACAGATCTAAATAAATACATGTGATTCCAGGTTGGAAGCAAAGCTTTCCTCTTGGAGTGCTTCCTCCCAAAAGGGCTTCTTGCCCACTTATTACTTAAGTATGGTATTAAGCTTTGTTACATTTATTGGTCGTATTTGCTTGGTTCTTGCACTCTGGGTTGATGGTTGCAGCAGAGTACAGATACAGCAAACTTAAGCTGTGCTTTCTCAGACAATTTAATAAGTGAACAGGTGCTGGTTATGTTCCAGGCTTTGGTTTCTCTCTCAATTTGCCACTCAAGACAAATTAAATTAAATATATCTGGTGTTTAGGGCAGAGCGTATGCCACAGATACCTTGTGTGTGTGTTTAAATAATTAAAGAAATAACAGCCAAAAAAATTCCCCCCAAACCATCCCACAAAATCCCCAAAACCCACCTCCGTGGGCTCAATATGATTTTACATTGTGGGTTTAAATGCCAAGTTATGGCAATGATTTATTAGGAGTCGAAAGCAGATTTTGAACCTATCAAGTCATTTTAAGAATAGTTAAATCAGAGAACTCGTAGCAAGTGCTGCAAGTCTATATAAATGTGGGTGTATGTGAAATACGCATTTGTGTGTGCTAGTGGGTCTATAAGTAAGTCAATTATGTAAAGCTGGGATGTAAAGTTCGTAGGTTTTCTGAGACAAGGCGACTTTGCAATTCCTTATTTCTCCAAAGTACCATTTAAAGCTGAGGAGTATGAAATAATGACCGAATTGTACTCTTTTCTTCCCTTTAACTTTAATTATTTCTCCCTCTATTCCTGACACAATTGTACACCAATTAGACAGGGGTATACTTTGTTTCAAACTGGCTATTGGAGGGGTTGGAGCGTTCCTGAATGAACAGCGTTAATCTCCAGTGCCTTTTCATGATTTTTTTTTCTCCACAAAGGTTTGCTCTGCTCAAAGATGTTGAATTCAGGCTCCATATACATATCTGGAGTACTACTTTGTGTGCAAAGAATTTTTCCCCCCCCCTAAAAAAAAAAAAAAAATTGTTGTTAATGAATGGTCAAGGTCTTCCCCCTCCCTTTCTCCTTTTAAATCAGATCTTGGGGGTAAGACTGAAAACTGCCTTTTGTTCTTCAAGTCAGACAGTGAGGCTGAAGATCTGGGTTTCTGATTATTGGTGGCACAATGAGAAAGAATTGCTTTCCTTCATGAGAGCAAGGGAGCAAGGTGCTTTGTTGCAGAGGATTGTCTCAATGCCAGTAGCAAGGACAAATGTATGCAAGAGGAAAAGGGTCTTTAAGGGATGGTGGTAGATGGTGTGGATTGGTTGGGGTTTTTTTCACCTAAATCCACTTCTATCTCCTCATCACAGGGAAAAGAGACAGTCTTTGTCATGCTGTGTGTTTGTGATACATGGCCAGGGTACATGTTTCACTCTGCCAGAGTTGGGGTTTTTTGTGAAGCAAAGCTGAGCCATTTTTAAGCCATGGCTTATAAATATCAATTACTTTGCACGAGAGCTGGGGCAAATAATTGTTATTTATAATCAACTCCTCTCTCCTCCCCATAATGGAAAATCGTTTTCTGGGTGTTGCTCAGAAGGTTCATTCCTGGAACTGGAGCCTCCCCTCCTGTGGGCAGGAGTGCTGGCTGCGCTTGCCACGACTGCTGTGGGGACACCAGCCAGCTCCTGGTGTGAGGTAAAAGTTCGCAGGATGCCTCCAAAATCAAAGCTGTGCATGAGGCAGTGTCCCTCCACTCTCTGCCCCTGCTCCTCCCCACCCCTTTCTAATGAAAGTTTATTTCGTTTAGTGTTCCTTGCCAGTATCAATCCGAACTCCAATTATTACTTTCGTTATCTTTTCTCTGCCAGCTTTGGCAGCTGTGCTGGAGGCTGAATGCATTTTCTCTATCGGCGGTCAAAGCAAAGGCTGCATTCCTGGGCTGTGATACATGGAACGCCATGGCACCCCTGCTAACAAAGGACCCAATTCGCTCTACATTCCCATGGTCTTGTGGATGTCCTGCCCGGCTCAAAGTTTACAAAGATGCCAAACAGCCAGAAGAATTGGGGTTTATGTTTCCTTTCAATCTTTCACAAACACTTTATTGATCTGTGGCCTTTCCTGGCCACTGAGAGAATTGAGTAGTTACAAAATGGAATGATTTTTCTTTTTTCTAAAAAAACCCCAAACAAACAAAAAACCAAGCAAAAACAAAAAAACAACAACAAAAAACCCAAAAAATGAAACAAAAAACCCCTGTTCATTTTGTGTGGTTTATTATCTGTGTATTCATAATATTTTTATTTTAAATGAGCTGCTTCCTGCACACTGCACCAGGATGTTCTTTATGCACGTGAAAAACCCCAAAAGCTTTGACAGTGATGAACACATTTAAGTTGTGCTCCACTTGTTTACAAAAGTCTCCATTTGGTAGCACATCAAAAGCATTTTTCTCTCCTCTGGCACAATGGTATATTCATGCTAGCAGTCATTACTCAGAGATTTGAAGCATCACTTTATTGGAGCCCACAACAATACAGTCTAAGACTCTTTGTTTCATTTGTTATTACCATCTCTTTTTTTTTTCCTTTTTTTTTTTTCCTTTTCTTTCCTTTTTTTTTTTCCTTTTTTTCCCCCCTTTCTTTTTCCTTTCTTTTCCTTTTTTTTTTCCTTTTTTCCTTTTATGCATTTAGTTCAGACCTGTTTGTAGTCCCTGACTGCAAAATTCTGGCCATGTCCTGAAAGAGCTCTGTCATTGATGCTGGTGGTGTGTGCTTGCAGAGCGAGGGCCTTTCCTGGGGCCTCCAGCTCCACCCAGGGCTCAATCCCTAAATACCCACACCTTGGTGGAGCTGAATGAATGAGAGGGGGTTAACTAAGTGATAGTCCTTTAACTAGCAACCAGCACATCCTTAGAATATTAAGCTGTCTTTAAAAAGTGGATTTACAAGCTAGGAAGGCATCTGCAGTTCATGTTGGGGGTTATGGTGTTGGATTATTATTATAATTCTTGTGTTTTGTTGTATTTATTGATAATAATAACTTTACATACACAATTAGCTTAGTTGTATATTTTTCATCATCTGTAGTTTTTTTAAATGTAGTCTTATTTAACATGACTTGGGCTCTAAGGCAGAGCTATTACTAAATTGTTCAGTATGTGGAGTTTCTTTATAGGGCTTTAACAGATAGCCAGAGTCCACAGAAGTTTTCTGTTTGTGCAAAGTACCTTCTGCGCTTAGGAGGAGGATGAATGTCGTGAGAAAGATTAATAGACTGAGTGTGAAATGCCTATTTCTCTTTAATGGAAGGGACCAGACATATCTTAGGAGCAGGGAGGAGCTCCTTGGGGCCAGAGGGGCTGTTGTGTCCTTGTCACTCAGGCTAGGAAAATTTGAAGAATTACATGCAACTGGGAAAAGACGAATTTGTGGCGCAGAGCATCATGAGGTAATTCAGGAGAGGAGACCAGCAAGTGCTTTGGGGTTGAGGGACCACAGTGAAAGCTAACAGTAAATTAAGGTGGTGGGTGAAAGAGACCAGTGCCAGGTGTATTCCTGGAGGCACCTTGTGGGGGAGAACCAGAGAGGGCTTAGATGCAGTGTAGGGTAAAAGCCTTAATGCCAGTAATAATTTCCCAGAGGAAATAGTGGATGTCCAGTAGCTGCTGTGCTTAATGATGCATTTGATGAGGACATGCATGTCAGCACAGAAGGAGTGACCCAGTGTTGGCTGAGGGACTTTCCATCTCCCCTTGCACAGAGATGTGCCAAATACATCATGAGTGCACAGCATTCACCCTGCTCTCACACAGACTCCCTCCCTTGTGCAAATTGTCCATGTAATGCTAGGAGGTGCAATCCCTTGGCTTCCCCAGGCAGGAAAAAGCCTGTAGCTGCCCATAAAGAAAAGATGATATCAAGGATTTTCTTGGACCCTTGCATATTTGGTGCCTTATGCTCAAGACCAGCATGACGAGCCAATGGCTTTGAAAGCAGTCTTGAAAAACAAATGACACAAGGCAACCTTTAATAAATGAGCATGGAAAGGAGGGTGTTAGTAATGCTTGTTCTGATGGGAGGAGCTGATTACAGGCTGCTGTTGGCAGGCTGTGATGGCTTTTGATGTACATAAGCCTGTGGTTTGGTGCTGGCAGCCTGTAAGTGCCTGGTGAAGTTGTAGGCTTTGGGAACGGAGCAAAATGCTTCCTGGAGATGTGCACTGGTCAGAGGTGATACTGCAGTGGTTAATGTCCATGTGCTCAAACTGTTATCCTTGTTACCTCTTATTCCTAAAGCTCCTCCATTACAAACCTTTGTTTTTCTCTCTCTGTGTTAGATTCAATGCTGCTGGTAGCCGAGAGGCTGGAGGGACCTTTCAACATTGAGTCAGTCATGGACCCCATTGACGTAAAAATTTCAGATGCCATCATGAACATGCAGGAGAACAGCATGCAGGTGTCTCAGAAGGTAAATGGGCCAAGAGGACACTTGGGATTTATTTATTTAATGTGTTTTATTTCCCTATTCTTGTCAATATGTTTTTTCTTGAATGCCCTTTCAAGTATATATATAAAGCTGACGTATTATTTTGGGCAGGAGCTGGGTTGGAGCCTGGAAAAGGGAGGCTCTTGTGACCTTTAATTTCATAAACTCTTTTCCTTCTCTCCCTTAGGTTTTCCAGGGATGTGGCCAGCCAAAAACACTTGCCCAAGGCCGGACTGCTCGCTCTGTCTCTGAAAGTGGTTTTAGTGCTCGTTTCAGACCCTACAACCCAGAGGAGCGACCAACAACAGCTGCTGGCACAAGCTTGGACCGACTGGTGAGTGCCTGGTCCTGCTGGTGCCACACAGGTGCTTCATACCCAGGCACCACAGTGTATAATTTTCCATTTTTAATTGATATGGTTTCTTAGTATTCCTTGGCTGTCTTAAAACTCTCTTAAGGAGTGTAATCTGCCCATGTCTCTAGACGTTAATTACCTCAATGGTTCTATGTCAGAGAAGTGCCTATGTTAAAAGCTTGGCTTATGAATAATACGTGTTTGAGGAGCAGTGTTTAATTTTGTATTAAAAAAACAAATCAACCATCAAAACTTACAGCTGAAGATCTGGCCTGTACACATCTGTTGCAATAAAAAATATCTTCCCAACTTTGCTTTTACTGAGCATTTGGTATTCTGGATTATGTCTTGTGTTTCTTTTTTTCTTTTATTTAATAGGTTACTGATGTGAAAGAGAAGCTGAAACAAGCCAAAAAATTTTGGTCATCTCTCCCTGGCAATATTTGCAATGATGAAAAGATGTCTGTAGGCACTGTCAATGAGAATGAGTGCTGGAACGGGAGCGCCAAGAGCAGGTTTGGCGATGCTGCTGCCACTGGTTAACCCTCTCCCTTTCACCCCAAACTTACCCTGTGTCCTGGCCCCTCTCCATGAGCCCTTTCCTCATACAGGAGTGATCCTAGCTCACCCAAGACAGGCTTTCATTTTTGTAGATGGGAGAGCTGGAATGTTAACACCAAAGCGTTGTCCAAGCTCTACGTGGGGGTTCCTTTTACAGAAGGGAACAGAGTGTAGGTACCCAAACACGGCGTCTCTCCTTGGACTTAAGCCCCTTACTAATTGTTCATGGATTTGTACTAAATCCTGTATCACAGCCACAGAGCAGGGGTGCCTGTGTTGTCTGACAGCGCTGTTGCCCCAGTGGCCCCAGCTGGTGTTTCCACCAGGAACTGGTTTCTTTGTTGAGCAAGGGCAGGGGTGATGGAGGATGGAGACCTTCTCCACTGCTGAGGTCTGTGGCACAAGGGGGCCAGTGGTTTCATTCACACTTTTTATGGAAAAAGGAGTTACAAAACTCTTTTTTTTTTTAATCTTGTAAGGAAGAAATTGCCAACACATGAGTAAGCCAAAGTTTTTCTGTCATATGGTTTATGTAGCTGGTCAACTTGTATTTTGGAAATAAAAGTTTCTCTTTTTTTTTTTTTCCCTCTTTGCTTACTGAGGAAATAAGCACAATCCAAGATATTCTGTTAAAAAAAAAAAAAAAAAAAGCAGTTGTCTGGGGTTTTCCAGCAGTTTTTCTAAGTAATAGCAGTTTTTGCCCTTGATAGTTTTGGGCTTCAGGACAAACCCATACCTCATAACTTTTGCACTGTTTTGTGTGTGCTCTGCCATGCTTGGCTAGGGCAGTGTTTTGGGTCTGTGTGACAAGAAAAGGTTCTGCCTCCTGAAGTGTTGTTTATCAGCAGCTTCTAGGGACTTTTCACAGCAGTTACCCCCAGTGTGTGCAAGGGCACCAGTATCGAGGGGAGACGGAGACTTGGCAGCACTGGGCGAGGTGACAGGGAAGGCTGGATTATCCTATGTGGGTTGGGCAAGATAATTTGCTTTACTATTTTCTACATGACTCCAATAAGCTAAAAGTTCGGTAGTTTTCCACACTTTTGTCTCAGACTTCTTTGAAACATATAATATTGATCACCAATAATAACAAAACTGTCACCACCAATAATCATCATCATTGTCACTCCCATATATAGGACAGGGTTTGAGCATGCTTTTCAGATGTATGCTTACATCTCACTGCCTGGTCTCCAGGATCAGTAGACTGTGCTAAAAGCTTTTCTCTCTTTTGTGATACTGATGCTGGCATCATAACTAAGAAAAGTAATGTTTTCTTCTGTTAAACTAGTGTTTCTAGCAAGTCAGGTAATTGGAGGAAAGAGAAATGTGTCCTATCCCTGCTGTATAAGATGATACTCCAAATACCTGTGTCAGGAAATGTATTCTGTTGGGTTTTGTTGCTCAGTCTCTCTTTTAAACCAGGAGGCTGCACACGTGCTCAGATCTGAGCATGTACACCTTGTGAAGCCAAGCATCTTGGCTCTCCCCTTCTCTGATGTGGGGGGCTACAGGATCTCATCTTCAGCATCACAGATGTTTCTCCTGCTGGGGTTATTTTCTTTTCAAGTTGGGAAGAAAATTGTCATTCCCCTGTCTTTGTGGCACAGAGTAAATGAAAACAGTGCTTCATTCCACCTGCTGCAGAAATTGCAGGGAAGGGAGATGGGGTAAGAAGTTGGTGAAGGGCTGTGTGAGGTTTAGCACGTGGAAAGATGCTGTTGGTCTCAGAGTATCACCCAGACTGAAAGCAGGGGTGGCATTGCAGAGTTCCCATGCTGTCATCCTTGAGCAGGGTACCCTGGCAAGCTGCAGCTCTGGTACCAGCAGGACTGGTTTCTTTTCAGGTATGACTTTGCAGTGACTGGAAATGGCTTAGCAAGTCAAGTGAATAACCCAGAGGTTGAAGTCGATATTACCAAGCCAGACATGGTGATTCGCCAGCAAATCATGGCTCTGCGGGTAATGACCAACAAGCTGAAGAATGCCTACAGTGGGAACGATGTCGACTTCATTGACATAAGTATGTTTGCTGTTGTTTGCCTTTTGCTTTTTCTTTTTTCTCTTTTAATTGGATTTCATGCTAACATGGGTAGCTGGCTAAGCTTCAGCTGTGGGTAAGCGTGTTAGTAAAGAGGGTGGGAGCCGGCCTCTCTGATAGGCTGTGTGAGGAGGGGTGTTCCCATGAACCCATAGAATGGTTTGGGTTAGAAGGGACCTTTAAAGATCATCTAGTCCAGCACCCCTGCAATGAGCTGAGACATCATCTACTACATCAGGCTGCTCAGGGCCCCATCCAACCAGCCTGACCTTGAGTGTTTCCAGAGATGGGGAACCTACTGTCTCTCTGGGCAACCTATGCCGGCGTTTCACCACCCTTATCATAAAACCATTTCTTCTTTATATCAAATCTAAATCTACCTTCTTTTAGTTTAAAACCATTACCCCATGTCTTATTGCAACAATCCCAGCTCTCTCAGTCTGTCCTCATAGGAAAGGTGTTCCAGCTGCTGAGCATTTCTGTGTTCTCCTCTGGACTCCCTCCAGCAGATCCTTCCTATGCTGGGGGCCCCAGAGCTGAATGCAGAACTCCATGTGGGGTCTCATGAGTGGAGTAGAGGGGGTGAATCGCCTCACTTGACCTGCTGGTCACAGTACTTTTGGTGCAGCCCAGGATGTCATTGGCTTTCTGGGCTGCGAGCACACATTGCCCAGGTGTGATGTCTGCACACAGAAGTCACATTAACATGGGGATCCATGCTTACTTCTCATGAACACCAAAACAGCCACACTCTTGCCTTTTCTCCCTGCTGTCTTGCTCAGTCAGCAGAGGAGGACAGCAGGTGTGTTTGTTTCCCCAGGTGAGGAAAGCAGCGGGGAGGAGAGCGGCAGCGGCTGTGAGCTCCAGCAGTGCTCCCCAGAATTCGAGTTCAACGCCACTGAGGTCACTGGGAACTCCAGCAAGAGCGATAAGACCGTGAACACTTCTGCTGCCACTAGAAGCGGTCTATCACAAGCAGCCTTGCTCCTTAACATTTTGTTCTTGGCCATGCAAAGACAATGGAGATAATTGTGCAGCATAGGGGGAGGGGAAAAGACTTTTATTATCAGAGGTAGAAGGCACCTGCTTTCACTTTTATACCAT
Source organism: Corvus brachyrhynchos (assembly GCF_000691975.1). Taxonomy (NCBI): domain Eukaryota; kingdom Metazoa; phylum Chordata; class Aves; order Passeriformes; family Corvidae; genus Corvus; species Corvus brachyrhynchos. Next base: position 7,574,212 of record NW_008236209.1, read on the forward strand.
CTAGAGACTTTGCTTTTTAAGTTAATGGACAACAGTGTACAGTTTTTACTATGTTGCCACTGGTTTTAAGATACTGATTTTTTTTTTTCCCCCTTGCTATCCTGGGAATAACAGGAACGGGAACTACAAGTCTCTCCCGTTCACGAAGAGTGGATGTTAGAGGTGGATAACAAAAATGTATATACAAGCCTGTAGTTAGCTCAACATTTGTGTCTTTATCACTTCATTTTTGTTTTTCTTTTACTGTACTTCTTATGAAAACAAAAACCCCAAGGTCTTCTCTTGGCCTGTAACAAGTATGTGTTTCTGAAATGAGAAATATCTGTACAGAAGCAGGTTTTATTTATCATGTTATCTTATGAGGAAAAAATAATTGCCCAAAAAGCAGAAAATGTTTCATGTAGTTAACTTCCCATTTATCCACATTATGTTAGTTGCCTTATCTGGAGAGAAGTGGAAGTCATTTGTCTTTATTATGCGCTAAAACAGAAGATGAAGGCAGAGCTGCTCATCATGCCAAGGGCCCCATTTGCATAGGGCATCCATGCCAGGAGCAGGTTGTGCTTGCTTTACAGGAGGTTTGGTTAAATTGGAAGGGACTACAGAGAATTCCCATTCTGCAGATGCTGAGAAGAGTTGTCATTTGTTCCCTGGGATCCTTGCAATTAGCTGTAACTCTTGTGGGTCAGTTCCCAACGTGCATCCCCCATGGGAATGAGGCATTAAACTTGTTCGGTTGGAAACAACTTGTCGTCTCACAGATCCAAATGCCAACATGTGTCTTGTCTGCACATTTGTTAGGTGAATGCTGGATTGATTTTTTAATGGTTTTGGTTCTGGTTTTAAGAAATCCTGTGTGGGAGGGCAGGTGGGGAGGGGTTGGGTTTGTTTTTATGAGTTTTGTTTCCTCTCTGATGGGGGCAAAAGAGAAGGAGCAGGCACTGTTGCACGTACATGGGAGCAGGAGCTGGCAGGGCTGAAGATGCCTCATTTTGGGTGTGTTTGGCTGGGAGCTGATGCCCAGCACCTGTAGCTTTTTGGCACTACCTGAGACACCTTCCTCTCTCTACCTGTGCTGTAGGAGTTGGAACAATGTTATGGTGAACAGCAACTCATTAATAAAAGAAATGTATATTTTTAAGAAAAGAGATTAAATAATTTTTAAAAGAGTTTAGCGAAAGCAAAGTCTTTGGAAAGACTCAAAATTATTCTGCATGTTTCTTCCTGCTTTGGGAAGCCTTTAGGTCTGGCTGGACACTGGGATCTGGCCAGGAGAGCAATCCAGAGAGAAAAGGTTTGCTCTATTCCACCCTTGTGTCATAAAGAATAATTTTCTATTTTTATATTGGAGCATTAATTACTTGTTAGCTCAGGGTCAGCTTTATACTCAACTTTATTTTCACACCAAATTTCTGCAAAGCTATAAAGACAGAGTATTCTTGGCTGGTAAAAATAATCTTGGAGGTTTAATTTTACTAGAAGTAGCCAGTTATTTATTAAAACATGATGATAGTAGAGTTAGGGATATTCTGGCTAGATTATTTTTCTTTAGAAAATAAATCATGGAACCATAAAATTGAAAAAATTACAAATTTATGTGTGGGAAAAAATGGATTGTAAATAGCTAAGTTGCCTTGCGAGGAATTGGAAAATGTGCTGATACTTAGAAACTACCTCAGTTCTGAGGAATTTCCTTTCTAGCTTTGAGTGCTATTGCATTTACGTGGTAGAAGTGAATCTGGTCTCCAATATGTAGCTGAAAGAGTTATCCCTATAGACCTTGTTAGATTGTTTTTAATTTAGAGGGTTGAACTACATCCAGCTGTTTTCTTTCAGCTAAGTTCCCTAACAAAGAGAATTTCTGAATTAAATATTGCTGATGGTTTCCATGACTTTTCCTGATTTGTTTGGTTTCATGGCATTTTCTGATTGCTCTTTAAATATTTAAATGGTTCTAGCCATTTGAATTTTAATCCCAAAATAAACAAACCTTAGATGCACTACTATTGTAAATATGTCGCAGTAAGGTCTGACTGGACAACCCTTCTGGCTCATACCCAGCTGGCAGGCCAGCAGAGTTAAATGGAAAAAACAAACAAACAAACAAAAAACCCCCAAACAAACAAACAAACCAAAACCCAAAACAAAAACAAAACAAGCAAAACCAAAAAAAAACCTTCTGAGAAGCTCTGAGATTGGTGGAACAAAAGCCCTTGTGTTTGGAGGGGCTGCCTGCTCCAACATCTCCCTTCTTGGCATAAGTGTTCATATGTAAGAAAGTTGCTTGTAAATTCTCCTGCTTTTGAGTGTTTCTGCTCAGAAAAGTAAACCACTTCTGAATTTATAATTATCGTTTTACAACTAACTGCTCACTAATTTATTATTCCTTAGTTTGGTACAAGCCACCAATGCAAAGATCTCCCATCAGTTTTAAGCATGTCCAGTTGACTTCGTTAGTAGCACAAGAGTCTTCCAGTATATAAGGGACAGATTTGTCACCTGAGGCTGCAAGAAACAAGAGTAAACAATGTAGGACAATCAAAAGTTGTGTTCCTGCTTCTATTTTGTGTTTGTGTGTGAAGTTGGCTCTCTGACATGAGCCTGCGAACTAAACCATACAGGTGGGGAAGAGACATGCTGCTCACTTTGGGGAAGGCATGTGCTCCCCTTTTTCAGATTTTTTTTTTCCCCACATAACCAGTGCCATTATGAGCATGATTTAAAGAAAAATTCCAATATATAGAATTAATTATTAAAGTTAATGGAGCTGGTAAGTGTGCTTCAAATGCAAAATGAAGCAGAAAGGTGATGTCCTTGGCATCATGGAAGATGCTGTCTCCCAAAGCGCTGGAATGAAAAGATCCAGCTCTTAATAGGACCTGTTTTAACAGCTCAGTGCCTGTCCTGAAATGGCTTCACAGGTGACACGTGGAGAGAGAAAAGGAGAGCATGTAACTGGACTGTAAGAGTCTCTTGTTTTGTGTTGTGTTGTGTTGGTGCCCCCCCCAAGTCAGGACAAATGGCCAGAGCAACAAGAGGTGTCTTTCCATGCTCCAGGGCAGGGTCCTGCTGTTCCCCTCCTGGCTGAGCCCGCCTGGGTTTGTCCTCACAGGCAAGGTGGTGTATTAATTCTGGAGGGTGCAAACTCAGAACAGTGTTCATTTCTTAGACAGATGGTGCTGATGTTTCCATCACCATCCCCTAATTGCTTTGCTGGATGCCTGGCTGGACTAGGCAAGCCCTCTGGTCCTGGCTCCTACCTCATCGTAGCATCCGGTGTTGGGCGTCTCATAGCATGGCACGTAAAAATGCCTTCCACCTGTTTGGATGCTTTTACTTATCATGTGTCCCACAGTAGTTGCCAGCCCTGTCTGTCACCTTTCTCACAAAGTCAACCTGTTCCCTCCTACCTGCAGGTCCACTGTGAATGTGGCAGTGTCCCCCATTGGTGACAGCAGTAACCAGATCAGTGACAGCTGCTGCTTGTGCCTTCCCCTTGCTGATGGCAAGTCCTGCTGTGGTGTTGCCTTCCTCTGGTTACTATCCCTGTGCTGTTGAGTGGGTAACTGCTGGGGATGTTTTTTCTTCCTGGATCTGCTCTGCCTTGATCAAAAGGAGACCCTTTTGCCTTTTAGCCTGCTCACTATGATTTGGCCCTGTGCGTCCTTCCTGCCCTGGCTCCTTTTTCCCGAACCTTTGCTCTGTGGTGGTTCCTCTTAGGCAGTCCCTGTGTCCCAGCAGGAGCAGAGTGGCAATGTATCTCACCCTTGGACCTTGGTGGTCTCCCCTGCAAGCCATCACCACTCAACACCAGCCAGAGATTGCTGCAACTGCTAAACCTGAAGTTTTGATTTTAAAAGCAGCTCTTACTTGGATCAACAAATCTGCTCCAGTTGTTAGTCATTGACATGGTTTAGTGCTGGACCTGGCATTCCTAGGTTAAGGGTTGGACTTGATATTCTTAGAGGTCTTTCCCAGCCTTAATGATTCTATGATTCATTTCAACAGCCGGGTAATGTCTGTCCCCCTGCTGGTTTCATAGGAGCTGAATAGGAGCAGCTTCATCCCTATCACAAAATCTGGGGTGCCCGTGCTCCTCCTTCATGTTTTGCAGCAATACAATTCCCCTACATAGCTGCTCATCTCCCCAGCATGTCCTGTCACACTGTCTCCCTCTACGTGTGTCATTAATTCATGTAATCCCATGCAAATCAATATGCTAAACCCCTCATTAATTGGGTTACTGATTTATACTAGTAAGACTTAAAATCTTGGAGAAGGTTGAGGGTATTTGTTTCTCCTCTGACAAGCTATTGTCAGCCCCACAATGGCTGGTCCTTGGCTGAGCTGGTAATTGCCTCCTGACTGTATTTGCATCGACATAATGGCAAGGATGTTAGCAGGAGCTACGACATCTCATCTTTTCCTCTGAACAGGAAAATTCAGGATTAGCGAGGTGGAATGCATTTGCCAGCAGTTGCTGGCTGCCCTGTTGTGTAGGGTGGCTTCTCTTCACCTATAACTCGGCTCTGTTGGTTGTTTCCATTATTAACCTGCTTTTCTTCAGAGCTTAGTAAACTCAGCCATAAAAATCAGGCCTGCCTGTAAACTTGGCATGGTAGGAATTGGCCAGACTTTTATTTTTTCTGGTGGGAAGAACTGATCATTATTTTTAGAAGAAATTGTTTCATCTGTGAAGTTTAATGGGTTGAAATGCTGTTTTGGCATTCACGATCCTTCAGACCAGCTTTGTTGAAAACCCCGTTTAGCATCACCAATAATACAGTAATGCTGAGGATCCCCAGGGACAGGCAACTGAAACAATAGCCGGAATCTTACATTTTTAAAGCTAATTGTTGTACATGTTCAGCTGTTTCCCCCATGCCACTACCACACACGTCTTGTGCAAGATGCAGATCCAAGGACAGTTAAGTGCACAGGAGGTATTTCGCTGATGTTGACAGGAGGTGCATCTGCATTTCCAGGAACTCTTTAGTGGAAGCAAGGTCACAGGTACATATCCACTGGATTCCTGCAGCAGAAAGACAATTCGGATTTAACCAAGAGTTTTCTTTTTTCTTTTTTTTTACTTTTTTTTTTTTTTTTTAATGGCTGCCTTCATTTGCATCCTCATAACAGAGTGTGTTTGTATGGGAGCTGGTGCAATCCTAAATATATAAGTTCCTGTGTGGCAGGGCTCTGGAGGCAGCTCTCCATGAATGTGACTTCACACCACCCCTCTGATTTTGGGTGAGCAGCCACCCTGCCTTATTTGCAGGTGAGGAGCTGGGCACCCTTATGAATAGGCAGTGGAGTAAGAGAGTTAAGTGGTTCTTGCTTGAACAGCCCTAAGTGACTTTGTTGTTTGCTCTGAATTTCCTGTGTACTAACATAGGCCATGCTGTGTTCCAGGAGGGTGCTTCAGGTAAAATGCCTCACAGAATGAGACAAGGTGATGACTTCTGAGTGGCTTCAGGGCCTTTCATGTTTTGGGGCAAGTGGAGACTTTGGCTGGTGTGTCACAGCCTTCTTCCTTTGTTTTTCTCATAGAAAAAACAATCTAAATTTGGGGAAAAAAAACCAAAAAACATGATCACTCTTTTTTCATTGTTAAATTCTTTGGATGATTGTGCATTCAAAACTACTTGAGTCTTGAACAGGAATTTGTGCTACAAAATAGTGGTGAGATTTTCAGTTTTGAGCAGGAAGAGTTGTGGGTCAGTGTTTATGTGGGTGAGTGAGGGCTCTCAGCAAGCCGGGGGCCAAGAGAGTCAGTGTTACAAAAGAAGCTGTTGTCTTTGACAGAGGTCTTCTGGAGCCTAGCTGTCAGAAAATAATTAGCCAAATAAATTAGGTGTGCTCCATGCTAAGTAATTCCAACATTTGGCTTCCTAGGGAAAGGGATAATGTACTTAACAGAGATACTTCAGCTTGTCCTTTGTCACTGGGAGGGGGCACACATGAAGAAGATGGGGGCTGTTTTTTGCACAGATAGTAACAGGCAGGAGAAGCTGTTGGGAGCCTTGTGCTGACCAGAGGGATGGGGGTGAGTCCCCCAGTGGGATGGCAGGTGGGCAGAGCTGCCCTCCTGCTTCCTGATGAAAGAATATCCTGCCACTGAGGGCATGTTTGACTGCAAACTAGTGATTAAAACTGGTAAAAATTCCATTCCATGAAGGTGTGCTTCATCACATTGGTGCAGGAATGGTATGGGGCTCATCCAGGAGCTCCCAGAGTTCTGGGACTGGACTGAGAGGTGATGGTTAGAATTGAGAGGGAGACAGGAGAGGAGTGCCTTGGGTAGCACTTGAGCTGTATCACTGCCAATTCCTTGTTTCCTGTCGTTTCTTTCACTCTGTTGTTATTTAAAGTGCATTAGATGCACCTCCTTGTGTTTTATTAGCTGCTCCTTTCATGAGAGGAGCTGGCAGTGGCATCTTCTGGCCCACATTCCTGTGCTGGTTTTCTCTATCAAAAGGCAGTGGGAGTTGCCGCTTTTTGACCACCTTTATAATCCAGCATTGCAGAGGTGCTTGCTGGTTGCCTTCCCAATGGAGCCATGCTCACCCCATAGGGCTTTTTGCAGTGTTTTAATCCTGCTGCAGGGTGAGAGCAGAGCAGATTTTTTTGAGCCTGGATGGGAGAGAAATGCAGGTGGCAGCCAGCTGGAGGAGCCAGGTTTGTATGTGGGTTTTGCACTGCACCCTCCGGGCGTTCGCAGGAAACAGAAATGAATTTGAAGCCTTTGGAAGGGAAAAACCTCTCCCATTACAATTTTGGCCCCATTGCATTGCATAGGGTGGTTAGCTCCCTTCCTCGGTGTCCTGCCCTTGCTGCTCACACGGAGCATTACAGAAGCAGGACT
>NW_008236209.1:7581189-7596614 GCF_000691975.1 Corvus brachyrhynchos
TTAACCCATACAATTGTGAGGTGCATGGAAAACATGAGTAAAACCATGGCCAAACCAATGTATTTGTCCTATCTCAATGAATGGAGGAAGCAATGGATTCCACCCTTGGTTTTCAAAAGCATTAAAGGGAGAAAAAAGCCCACCAACACCCAAAACCCCTCCAGCCCCACCACTGATGAAGGTTGTGTTGAGGCTGCACATCCCCAGGAGCAGACAGGACCATGGCTTGGAGCCAAGCACAGGAATAGTCCTGGCTGTGATGAACCCAGACTCCTGTGAAAGTGAGCAGTGAAATGATGTCTCCACCATAAGAGTGAGAATCCAAGTGCTGTGCAAAGTCCCTTTCCTCCAGGAAGACAGGGACTTCCTGTGTAAGCAGCCCTGGGGCTTAAGCTGGGTCAAGTAGGCCTGTGGTGCTACAGCTGCCTGCAGCACTGGCAGTGCCTCAGCTAATCTGTGCATAGTGTATTCATGGCTCTCCTCTTTTGGGCCCTGCACTGAGACAGCAGAGTGGTTTTAATGAGAACACAGAAGTTAAAATGGGCTTTTTACTTTTAAAAATTAGTGGCAGACTATGGCTGTTCAGGTTGCTATTTTAACTGCTCCAGATGTCAAGCATGGCTCAGCCAAGATCAATGTGTAATCCAATGGAAATACTATTAATTTCAGAGGAATGTGGTCAATATTTAAATATTTTGGATCTTTTAAATATGTAGCCAGTGGTAGTGGTCTAACTGGGCTTATTAACTCTGCATTTGGAGCAGTGATTCTATTAGCATGAATTAATGTATATTAACATTATTGAATTTCATTTATTTTAGCATGAGGGTTAATGATACTGGTTATTTTAGATACTCTCTGAGGCTGTACTGAGTTGGGAGCTGTTGGTTTAAGGCCTCATCCCACAAGCTTTTGTCCTTCCAGTTCCTCTTTAAGCTCTGACTTAGCTCCAAGCCTGCAGAGTGGCTCCCACTGACTCCAGCAGCAGTCGGATTGAGCCTGTTCCGGTCCTGCTTCATCCAGCCCCAGCGGCTTCAGCTTCAACTACAGAGAGGCTTTGCATGTCCCTCCATGGCCAGGGTGGATTTAACCCCTGGAGCACACTAGTCGCCACTGAAATATCCCCTCTGCTCTACCGTCACATCACAGTGGGAGTCAATCTTGGCTCTTACACCCAGCTGCAGTGAGTGGGTTGGACCTGGTCTATATATTAAATTCTGTTTCTAAATTAAGCTCAGGTAGACCCATTTCCCCCCGTCCTCTCTGACTTTTATGCCTATTAAATATATAAGGCACTTAGAAGGCAAAGGGTTTGTAATGAGGAACAGTCTTTTTGAATGTTTTGTTAAAGGTATGGAAAATATGGAAAGCTTTGAGAGAAAATTTCTTTCCTTTAAATCAGATTGAAGAACAACCTAAAATAACAGTTGGAGAATGAGCTGCATCTTACAGAGCTAGAAATGGACCCATTTTTCAGCAAAACACAAAGTTCATAACTCTTCATTTTCTTAACAAAATATCTGTTTTCAATAGCTGTTGAAATATTATGCTTGTAGAGGTCACACATTCTTAGTGAAAGACGTATCTTTTTTTGGTTAAAAATATTTTTAAAAGCCAAGTGATTCCCCTTTAAAAAAATTGTTTTAAATCACTGGTGAAATTACAGAAAAGTTGCACAAGAAGAAAATTACGATCAGCCCAGATATAATTTTTTTAAAAGTAGGCACTCAGAAAAAAAAAACCAAAAACAAAAAAAACCCCGGAATGCCACAGATTTCAGTCTGCATCAGAGAATGCTCTCATTAAAAGGAAACCTTCAGTTCCTTTGTCTGAAGAAACCTCTCGCTTTGTTCATGTTTAAGAGAAATGGTTCTAGTTACTGAGAGAGTGTTTGCCTTGCTCAAAAAAAATGTTTGTGTGGGAGATGTTTTACATTTGAGTGACGCCAGAGAGCCAAAATGTGAAGCTATATTGGCAGCAGTGACCACAGGCTGATGTAGCTGGAAAAATTCAGCTGAAAGCCTTTGGGGAAAGGGGAGGATTCCCCCTCCCTGTCCAGGCAAATGGGTTGTCTGGATAAGGCCAAGCTCTTTCTGGGTGGGAAAAATCCGGGTCAGGCAATGTCCAGGGCTGGAGTACCCTCTTGCCATCGCCCTGGCTGAGGGCACATCTGGGCTGCACATCTGGGGCTGTGCACACCTGCCCACCTGCAGCTCTGTGCTATTTCTGCCTGCATGCACTAGATGGCATTGCCAACTTGGCTACAGGGACTGTGGGCTCCCAGTGGGCTTCCACGGGGAGTATGAGCAGTGCTGTTGATGATAATTTGTGATTTTTTTAAAGTTCTCTGTATTAGGGAGAGCATGATACAGCTGCCATATCTGGCATGGACAGCTCAGGGTGCTGGTGCCTGGGCATCACAGAGCTGGTGCCACAGCAGGTGTGACTGAAGCCCACGTTGTACTTGTGCTGAGCAGCTGAGGTCCAGCCTGGGGCCCTTCTTTTGGGCACTGGCTGAGCACACAGAAAGAAATGGTCTTTGTTGTTGCCAACAACCCCTACAAGTGAGGTGGACAAATATGAGAAAGGCTAGGTCAGTGGGATCTGAATGAGAAACCTGAATACCAGAGACATCAGGAGTTCAGCTGAATCAAGCACCTCTTGATTCCCCATTCAGGTGGTTTATTCCCTTTTGTTGTCTTCAGTCAGAGCCTTGCCCCTGTCCCAGTTTCTCCCCTGGTTGTGCATGCTGGGCTGGGATCACTAACACTGAAGCTGAACAGAAAGCTGTGGGGAGAGGGTGCATCTGAGGGGTTGTGACCTGGCTCCTTGTCTATAGCAGCTGGGACTGAATGCCTGAAAAACATGAAAGCATACCAAAAATGGGGGAATTATAATCTGGAGAGCCTTCCTAAACTGTCACTTGCTCCTTGAACTCTGAGCTGCTTTGTAAAGGCCAAAGGTACATTGCTGGGTTTTTTTGTATCCCTACATCCATTTGCAGAGAGTAAACCAAGTCAATAAAATCAAGAAGGAGTGCCTGTGTTGGATCTGCAACAGAGTCATATCCCTGAAAGCAGGAAACCCACCCCAGGGTAGGTTCTGCAGGGCACTGTTCAGCTCTGGAATGCTGAACAGTGTGGGAACAAGCAGCCAGGGTTGCTTGGTGCTCCTCTTGGGTGTTTGTGCTCCAAGACTGTGAGCACCTCCTGTCCTGCCAGTGTCAGCCCCAAGGCTTCACTGGGACAAATGTGCCATTGTTTGTTATCCTGCCCTGCAGTTTCTCTTGAAAACTAAATCCTGAGTAGCATTCAAGTAAAACAGAGTTCCTGATTTCCCAGATGGCAGCCAGTGAGGAACACGCTCCCCTAGAAATGTCTGCCGTCTCTATCTTGTGTCCTCAGGTGGGTTGATGGCTTGTTTTTCATTGAGAGTTCCCCTCGGTTGCCTGGGGTGTCCTTCAGGGCACTGGGGTGTGGCTGCCAACAGATCTAATGATCAGCAAAAGCATTATTTGTGTTGTGTTAACATCTCAAAGTATGTGACCTTCCATGCTGCTTGGCTACATGATCAGTGTTGGCACTGCAGAAATGCTCATGAAAAATGTTCAGGATAAATCTCCCCCTGGTTCCTACTGGTTCCTCTAAAAACTGGTGATGTGGGAGACTTCATGATGCAACACTTCTCTGACAGAATACTTCTCTCTGCATGTAATTAAGAGTTTGTTTGTGGGGAGAGCTGCTCACACACCACTTTGGGCATTCAAGTTTCCATGGAGAGGGACCTGGCTGCCTTTCCTGCCTGGTAGATGCAAGGCTTGGAGTAGAGCTGCTCTTAGAAAATGAAGCATTTGTGCTCAGTTGAGCTTCCTGGAAGGAAGACTTGGCCCAAGTGTGTTGTTTGGGCCATCACAGGACTGTCAGTCAGCAATTCTTGGTTTCATGCCTCGTTTTGTAAGAGATATTTTGTAGGATCTTTGGCAAGTCTCTTCTCTATCTTTTACCCCCTCGGAGATACAGACATAAAACATAGAGAACTAAGATAGCTGTGAGCTGGAAGAGCTGCTGCTGGACTCTCTACTCCCATTAACCCCCAATTTACTGCCCTGCACCAATGGCCCCATCAGTGCCATACGTTGACATTTCTGATGGATTATGGCCATTCTCCTGTCAATGTGAGCAACCCTTGTGTGCACGGTCTCCTGCGTGGGATGCTGAGCAAAAATTTGGTGGCTCATACTTTAACAGTGAGCTGAATTTAAGTTTTGTTTCTCTTTTAGGCAAACATTGTTTTAGAAGCCAGAAATTCTGCCATCATAATGTACATAAATTTACTGTCACCAACCCTTTTGACTAACCTGAAATGCAACTCACTTTTTGGTATTCCTGCAGACCTGTGTGATGGGACACATTGAGAGAACAATCTGTATCAGTGACTGTGAGGTGGACAGGAAACACGTGTTTTTACTGCTCACATAGGAAAGAAATCTCATTCGATTTATGTGATCTCAAGCCAATTATGTCCCCTGTGCAAAACCCAGGCCTCCAGCAGCGCAGTCTGTATCTTTAAGACAACAAAAATAAACCAGCAGCATCTGTAATGTCCTTCTTAATGGGATGAATTAGGAAGAATGTGTATGGACACAATCCTAGAGACTACTCTAAGTGATTGGAGAAGGAGGGTAGGAGAGCATGTCGTTCTTCAGCTTTATCAAAGGAGCTGCTTATGCACATGCATTACTTGGAATGCCAGTCTCCAAACATTCTGATTACTCCGAGTGGTGTTCATCTGCCAGGTAAATAACAAGTGAGATACTCATATTTACAATTGAAATTGCCTGAGTGTTCAGCTGGCCCTCACCTTTCCAGGCTGGACTTTCATTGCATGTTACTCATCGTCAGTGGCTTGAGAAAATCTCTTGACAAGACTCGCCTTGGAGCTGGCAGGACCATATGTGACTTCATTTGGAAAAGCAGGTTAGAAACTTCTCCCAAAGGTCTGACCCTAAGCTTCCTCTTTAATTCAGACAATTCCCAGCAAGGTCTTTCCCAGTCAGAACCACTGTTTAGGAATAGTAGCACAGGCTTATTTATACTGATTTTTAGTGATCCATTACATTTCTGATGTTCTGAAAGGGTATAAAACTGCATCATTCTTAGAAGATAAAAAAAACTTCAGTGCTTTGCTATGGAGATGATTTTGTGTTGAGGGGTAGTGTCCATTTGCTGCTAAACAACATCCCCCTCCATCACTCCCACCCTTATAGGCAGGGTGTCTGAATGGAGGAGCTAGAGCAGATCTGTGCCCTTCTGGTACTAAAATTAAAGAGAAAAGAAGTCTGATCACAAACTATTCATTTCTAAAAGCAATCTCCAAAAATGAAGTAATAACCCCTAAATTATCGCAGTGATGAGCAAACCTGCAAGTTCAGCTTGCAAACTGGCAGTCAGAGGTTCCTGATGCCATATGCCTGGAGAAGGTATTTCTTTTTTGTGTTTTTTCACATGTATCAGTGTGAGTAACTCTGTTTTAAGTGAGAGCCACTCCATCTAAAGTTGGGGATTGATATTAGTACTTTCATAACAGAAATAATACCTAAAAGTATGTTTCAGAATATGCTCAAGACATGATCTGTCTTTCAGTGTGTGAGCTCTATCTTAGAATTACATTTAAACCTCTCCAGTTTAGAATCTAGGTGAATGTTTGATTATCTAGGAAGAAAGAAAAAAACCGTAAAAACTTAAGCATATGATACTGAACAGAGTTTTCTCTCGATGGATTTTGTTCATAACCTCCTTGTGGAACTTAACAGAAAATTAAATCTCTGCCACTGAGTTCTTAAAGGCATTGGAAAACACTATGGTGTAGATCTTACCTTCCATCAAATTCCACTCCAGTGACTTTTAAAAAATGCAGCTGTTTCACTCATTTTGAATTCTTGCAGACTTTTCCATAGGGGATATTTCTAGTTCTGTAAACAGTTTCCCATCAACTCAGTGAGGAGGGGAAAAAAAAAAAAGAAGAAAGGCACTTTGTCTTGAGGAAAATCTTGTGTGCTCAGCTGGAGCCTTTCCTGTGAAGCCGCTCTCCCAAGGCCCAAGGAGATGCTGGAAGTTCCCGTGGCTGCTCCTGTGCTCTGTGCGCTCCAGGCTCAGAGATGCTCTCCTGGCTGCAGATAACGTGGTTGTGTTGTGCCACATGTGCAGGAGTAATGCGGGTGGATTCCCAAGGACGTTGACCAGCAAACCTTCCCCATGCCCCAAAATCACCATGTTTAAAAAAGATAGAAGAAGAATTTAAGAAGTATTGCAAGGAATACATTGAGTACTTATTTTTGCTGGTGGTATCTTTCCAGCCAAGGAAACCCTCTTTGGCTAGATTTTGATGTCGTCGCTGTGGGTGATGAATAAATGTCCCTTCTCCCTCTGACCACTGGGCATGTGTGCTTTGCTTTGAGAAGCTGGCCCTTGGGGCTGAAATTTTGTCATATTTAGTTCTAACCCAAAATATTACAGACCAAATCCAGCCAAAAGTATTGGGTGAGGGAGAAAGACTAATGCATTGGAAGGTTTGCAGCTGGAACCATCATGGAGCTGGCTGAGCTTGGGCACAAGTCCCTGCCCCGAAAGCCCAGTCAGACTGGGACTATGCCCATGATGTTTTTGCCTTTCCTCCACTTCTACCCAGGTTCCCTTTTGTCTCCACCGAAGGATTATGGCACATTGTGTGACTCTGGCAGCTCATGGTGTTCAGCTGGGGCGAGGTGAAAGTGGGGTCCAGTGGCAACAGTATGAGGAGCAGGGTATTTCCTTGTGCTTTTCCAAAATAGCTGTGTGTGATGCTGACTGTGAAGTTAAAATGAAAGATATCTTGTGCTATGGGCTTTTCCCCCCTTCTTTAAATAAATCTATAGATATGGAGGTAGGAGTGAGAGAGAAGGAGAAGCTTTTGGCCAGTGGCTTTGGGCAAACAGAAGATTGACCCCGCAGTGTTGCTTGCCGGGCAGGGAAGTTAAATGGAAACAAAATCAAATTATTAAAACAAAAATTATAGTGAAGGAGAATCATGTTTCCTGAAGGGTTTTGCTTCTCCTGGGTGTGGTGGTCTCTCTTGGCAGGACGTCAGGCTGAGCTCAGTGCCGGGTGGTCACCATGCAGCACCCTGGGACTGCATATCCCGCTTTGTTCTTGGCACGTGGGGTGGGGCTGTTTATTTAACCAGCTAACTTAGAGCCCCCAAGGACTCCAGGCTCCTGTTTATCTTTCAGAGTGTCAGCATTAGTACAGTGCTTCTTTCTTTGGGGTATTTTTATTTAGTAACTGCTAACCAGAAATACACGATTTCAAGCTTCCCTCTTGTAGATACCACAGAGACTTGGGCTTGCAGGCAAGATAACGGGCGAAGTGAAGCTTGGGGGAATGCTGAGCTCTCACCTGCAATGCCCTAGTGCAGGCACAGTTGGGTTTAACCCTCTGGGCTGGGGACGAGATTCTTGGAACATGGGGATGTTGGAAAAGACAGCTCTGAGTATTGCCAAGCTCCTTGAGGAGATGTTGTAGTTGTGTATTTTCTTCTCAGCGATTCTCATGCTGCCCCAGCTGTGCTCTGGGTTTATTTCCAGCAGGAGTGCTCAGAGGTTAGGCCTGAAAAAATGGGCATTAAATGCAATGCTGCATTTTATAAACATTAAATACAACCAGGCCTTGATGTGAGCAGTGACTCACAGGTCTAAAAAGCTGTGGGTGTCTCCTGCCTCCCAAAGCACTCACTTCCCAATGAGAGCCAAACCCCTACATGGTGCCCAGCTCTTGGTGCTCTTCACTGCAGCAATGACAGATTTCTACGCTCTACCTATGGTAGGTATAGCAGCTCTGCATGCACATAGGATCCAGAAACCAGCCATAACTCCATGAAGATAACAGTGTGATGCTTCTTCATGTGTCTAAGGAACGGACTTGGAGTTTTCATTTATTTTCATAAGAAAACAGTGCTTAGATAAAAAGGGAAAACTTTTAGCCCAAATGCCTGATTCCAGCCCTGTTTGACATGTGGGTTGCTATCCCAAAGAGATCAAGCTCTTCTAAATTTCATAAAAATTAGTAGCAGAATGGTGGAGAAGGGTTCAAGCTGGACCCTTGGTGGAGAAGGTTGTAGCGTAAGTCTACAGCTGTCTTCAGAAAACCCACAGGTGAAAGCTGCAGAAAACTGGGTTTCCTAAGTTTATCTGTTCACAGATCTCCTTGCTTTTCTTGTACATGTGCCTGCAAAAAGACCTACATCTATCTCTCTTTCCATTTCACACATTTTCACCTTGTCTTGAAAATGGGATGTGTTGCAGGCAGGACCCCTGCCTCTCAAAGGGACTGACTTGAGGGTGAATAAATAACAGCAGGAGAAGCTGGGGATAGCTGGAAGAAAACCTTAGGTCAAGTCTAAATATCATCGTGGATGTGCTGTACATTCCCAGACAGGGAGCAGGGTGGTGTGGAGGCATATTTGGGATTCATTTGTCTCTGAGCTGTTTAGTACCTTGTGAGATGGCACAGAAAGACTGTTAACAAAGAATCTGCTGCTATTCAGGGCAGCCTTGAGTCATTGTGGTTTAAAAAATAAATTATCATATAAATAGCTGCTTAGGAATCTCAGCCTGAAGACCACAAAATCTCACCAGTGCATAGCTTTTTTGGCTTATGTAGCACCATGTCTACTTGCGGAATATTTTGGCCGTGTGTTGTACAACCACTTCCTATTTTAAAAAGAGTATTATAGGAAAAGAATAAAGTCTATTGTCAGTGACAATTGCTGGTGGTTTCCTAGTGCCTCTCATTCCAGGAGGCTGAGCATATCATAACTGGATTTTTCCTGTCTTCGCTGAACCCGCTCCAAGATGCCACTACCTTGTGGAGACTGGTATCCCCTGCCCTGGATACCCAGAGGTGAGCAGGATCATTCCAGGTTGGTTTAAGACACTTTCTGGGTAGTTTTTGTGAAAGATTGGTGGGTTTTGAAAAGCCAGAGGAGAGTGTGGTGGTGAACAAGCTAAGAGTTATGCTCCTGCAGTTGGGAATACCACTGGGATTTTGGATATTTGGATATTGGAAATACCACCTCCACCACCTCCTCCTGCTGACTGGCATCCTGTTCTGCTGTCCCAAAGCAAGGCTGAGTATGACCCATTTGAATTTTGTGACTTTATAATGTGAAAAAGTGCCAAGGTCTTTGATATAGGCATCTCACCCTCTTGCAGTGCTGTGGATTGTTAATAACTACATCTCCATTGACTTTAATTGGAGCAGGATCAGATAGCAAGAGCGAAAATCCTCCGAAGAAAATTGTTCTGAGTGAACTCCAGCCAGTCAGCTCAGACAGAATCCATCCTTGGGTTTTCCCACTACTCTGGTTCTGGCTAATAAATTGCCTATTCATTTTAGCTCTATTTGGTTTTGTTTGCTTTGTTTGCTTATTTGTGACTTCCCTTTGGGGAAAAGAACAGGCTGGGAAGTACAGCAGTGCCGCCGGAGGTTGTGGGACAGTACACGTTGTAATGGTCCTTTCAACAGGTTTTTTTCTCAGACATTCGGCAAAAGTTTGCAGTCCCAGCACAAAATGTGAGAATGATGACTGTATCACAAAGACATTTTCCCAGCGTGGCTGAGCTGTGATACGAAACAAGCTGATTTTCTCATGAGAGGGGAGTAAATCCTTGGAAGTGTTATTTTTCTAAAGTTTTATTTGAAAAGTACTAGCATGACCTTTTCTTGATGTTGCTTTTTCTTTCTCTTTTTTCTTTGTAAAAATCCTTGTAGGATTGTGATTAGCAAGATAATGAATACCATCTGCTTTTAATCAATTCCTTCCTTTTCTTCCAAACCCTCCTAGCTTCTCATATTAATGGAAACAAATTTGAATACTGGAATAGACTGTTCTGGAGAGTGCTTGGGTATTTACTAGGTGAAAAGTGAAACTGCACAGGTTTATTTCATGGGGCAGGGCATTTGACAGGTGCAATTTTTCTTCCAGATGTGTTGCATGCCTGTTTTATAAACCAAAATTTGTACTGACAGGAGATATAATTCTGTATTGGAGGGAAATTTTAAGAAGAGGAGGATTTGAGCCCGAACTGGAGCTGCTGCCCGAGCTCTTCCAAAGAACTGGTGCTTATTTACTGCCACAGTGACACACTGAGGGATAAATGTGGTTGACTGGTAAAGCTGGGAAGCAAAGGATGCTTCCTAGGAGGAAAGCAATTCCTATGGCATTTTGACTGTAACCCCTCTGTTAGTTTTGCAAAATACCTAAATGGGACTTGCTAACGCAGCTTTCCTCAGTGCCATGCATTCAGATCTCCACTGTATTATTTTATCTTGGAAACCAAAAAAACTTGAATCCATTTGCTGTCAAGCCTTACCTCAGATAAAACTGGCTTTTTCCCTCTGGATAGGACTCAGTTTTACTTGTGCTTTTCTCTTAGGTTGGAATCAATCATCCTGCCCTGATTTGAATGACCACTTTACCCCTCCAAAGGTTCACATTAACAGGTACTCCCGGGATGTTTTCTTGATTGGGTTCAAGGCATTGTGTATTTGCATCTGTCCTGCCTGATTATCAACCAGTTCTGCCAGCTAATGTTGGCTGGGAAACCTTTCCTTTCATGCATTGCTCCAAACTGGGTCCTGAGAAGAGAAATTGCTGTTTCTACCACAGACATTTGTGACAAGGTGGTCCTGGCTGGAAGTGCTGGCATTCTGCTGTGCCCTCTCATGGCACTGGATGCACAGCACAGCCAGGCAGATAGAGTGCCAGTGCTTGGGATGCCATGATCCCAGAGACCTCTTAAGAGACAGGGCAAGAGATGCCGAGAAAGACCTGAATGAGGATCCTCAGGTGCTTGGGATCTGCAACTATGAGCAATGCTGAGTGAAGACTTTGGGCCAGCACAGGTGCTGGGGTACTTGGGTTATCTGCCCATACAGTTCCTACAGGGAAGTTGGATCACCATGATATGAGTGGCTTTTGTGGATGTTTTCTTCCCTTTTTTGAAAATGTTGTTCACCTTTTCACTGAAACCCTGGATATTCATTCTGCTTCATGCAATACTTTGATTTTGGGCTGGGCATGGGTGAGTGCATGCCTTCGAGCCTGGACAGCAATAGTCCCTCCAATGCCCCTCATCAGGACCATGGCCCCTGGATATTTCAAGGGGAATGGGCTTGTTTCTGTCACACAAGGTGTTCTGAGTGAGTGATGTTGCTGCTGCTAAGGGAGTCTGTGCAGGAGTCTGAATTAAAGCAGGACTTCTACCATGAGGGAACATAATGTGTACAGATGCTTTGTTCTCAATCTGGCATGGGTTCAACCTGGGGTGCCACATTTCTGCCAGTTGCTTTTATCCTTGCAGGGCTGTTTGGTGAGAGCAGGGTAGCAGCATGTCCTGAGCACCCACAGTCCTTGGGGCTCAGGAGGTAAAGCACAGACAAAGCAACCTCTTTTCAGAAGCAGGCTGTAAACATCTTGAAACAAATTTCCAGTGAAGAGTTTTTGACTTCCCCAGCCTCTCCCCTAATCCCTTGTTACTGGAGCTTTTGGGGTGAGACATCTGAAGTTGCACAACACCACACGTGTAATGCCTCTGATTAACTCACACAATTGTGGGAGCTAAAGCCTGCTGCTACTAAACAACGCACCCTTGTTTCCTTTCTCTCTTTACAGGGCCATGCTGGTGTAACATCTTACATTTCCCCAGGATGTGGAGCCTGAAGTAAGTGAGCGTGGGCTGGGTTGGAGCCAGGAAACCGTCTGAGGCAGGGATGCAGATATTGCCGGAGTGTTCCTACAGGTGCCTGATTGTTCTTCTCCAAAGAGGGGATGCTTTGCTGCATGCTTTGCCATGTCTTGGAGAGCCTTCCTGAACAGGGGGACTGAATGAGCTAAACCTTCCTCCTGGAGCCATCCCTGGGAATCCAAGGTGGATGGAATAGCAGGGACAATAAGAGTTGATCCTGTTTGCCCCCAAGAGTGTGCAGCATGTGCTTTGCCTGCATGTTGGGACTTCAGAGAGGCTCTGGTTATGGTTTGGAGAGGACACTTTTGGGATGCCTCAGGAAAATGCCACCTTCTGGCTTGGTGCTGAAAACATGAATATGAAAGCACTGCACGGTAAAGGGAAGATCATGAGTGTCAAAAGCTCCACATCTGATTCCTGCATGGAAGATCCTCCCTGCACTTCCCATTGGCACCCACCTACTGCCAGCCAGCCTGCAGCCATGTGAAGGTCAGGTAAAAATAACAGCTTTTTTTGCAAGGCTGACTAAATGAAGGAAAGGGGTAGGGGAAGAAGGGAGATAAATGGCTGTGGTTTGCCAAAACCCCTACATCTGGCACATACAGATTGCTAACAGGGGCAAGCAGAGGCAGCAGTGGCTAAGAAAAAGAGTCCTTACTCTTAGCAGCCATTTCACATGCACAGACTTAAAAAAGCCTTCCTTGCTGCCCGACTCTGCTGCAGCAGGGTGGGTGTGGAGCTTGGAGATTGTTCAAATTCTGCATTTCTGGCCCCGCAGAGGCTGCTCTGGCTCACAGCGATGTCACTGTGAGGGAATGCGCTTCCCCTGCGCTGGGACATCTCTGGCCAACACCAGATACCCTTCCTTCCTGCCTGCTCCCATGGTGGGGATTATTGCTTTTGGCTTCTCCTGGCTTTGAAAGGCATCCAAAGAGCTCAGCTTTTGCAAGCTGAGAGCAGAGACAGAAAGCCTCTCCCTGCCTCACCTGTTTGTGGTTATTCAGCTCCCTCCCTTCACGCTTTGGCACAATAATGGCCTGAAAGTAAAACAAGAGGCAAGTTCTCCTCCCGGCTCAGAGCACTGAATGAAACCCAGCCAGCGGGGCCTATTGAGACAGCATCAAGACAAATGTCAACTTTAACACAAAGAGGCTTAAATGACACAGAAAGGAATAATCTCAGATCTGTTTTCCAGGCTGCTCCCCAGCATAGTTGTGCTGCAGACGGAGACAATTTTCAGTTCCCCAGGGAGATTGTATAGCCA
Source organism: Corvus brachyrhynchos (assembly GCF_000691975.1). Taxonomy (NCBI): domain Eukaryota; kingdom Metazoa; phylum Chordata; class Aves; order Passeriformes; family Corvidae; genus Corvus; species Corvus brachyrhynchos. The sequence continues at coordinate 7,594,236 of NW_008236209.1, forward strand.
AAAAAAGATACTTGGTGGTGATACGCTATAAGACTAGGTCATGAGAATGTATGTTTGGAATAATGACAGAATTCATTATAGACAAACTAAATTAACAGAGTGTGTTGAGAAACATATGGGGAGGAAATTGCCACTGAAGCCCTGCAAAGTGTAGCTTTACTTCTCATTGTGCTGGGTTCTCCCAAGGCCTCCATGAAACAGGACAGGGGGTTATAGAAGTCATTTTGTGGCAACTCTCTGAATCTGTTGCCTTTTTTGCAGGATGGCTATTTGCCTTTGAATCTTCTGAAAAAGTAAAAGTAATTAAGGCTCAGGAAGAATGGGATTCAAATGAAAATATTCTCCCCAGAAGCAAGAAGAAAATAATGTTGTAGTTGGTGTCTTCTTGACCTTGCTCAGAACTTAGCAGTGAAGTGGCTGCAGTGTGGGGGCTGCACTCACCCATGACAGGCACCAAGAGCACCCTTCCTTGCCCCTGCACTCCATTTGCCTTATCAGGCACTGAGAGCATCCTCATCGCCCCAGTGGCACCTCCCTAAGCAGCCACTAGTCCAGCTGCCTCTGGCTTCGAAGAGCTTTGATCCCATTGTAGACCCTTTGGGGAATGTGCTCAGCCTCTTGCCAGAGGCTTCACATCCTGGGCTGCCAGAAGGAGCTGAGGAGCTCCCCAGGAGACCCTGAGGTAATTGTGCAGGATTAAAGAACCATTGGTCCTTTCATTGGGATTAATGGATCCTCAGTCAGTGTCCTCCCCAGGACCTCCATTGCCTGCAGAATTTACCAAAAAGTGTAGTTGCCTTTCACAATTATCAATTCAAAGCTATCTGGTAAGAGCTGGAAGCTTCAGGAAAAGTCGCTGTATCTGAGCAGGCAGTGGCCCCGTGGTGCTTTTGGGTGGCAAATTGCTGAGCAGAGACTTGGAGCCATGGCCATGGGCTTCCAGCAGGGAAACAGATCTTGGCTTGGTGCCAGATATCCATGCCCCATGGAAATCTGTGTTTCTTGTTTTCTGAAATACGAAAACTTGTGTTTCTGAAATATGTTACTCTGTAGAAGAGACTGCAGGACTGTAGCAAAGAACTTTTAAAGTCAATGAAACAATTAACAGCTGGAGTATAACAGGATAGTGTTTAGTAGAAAAAAATCACCCTGGAGAAACTCAAGATGAATGACTGAATAAGAAGAAATTTAGGGAGTTTTGCTTTTTATATTTATATTTATATTTATTCACACATGTGTATGTAACACCTATATACATGCCTATACATGCCTGAGAAGTAATGAGAGAATGTCACAAATCCAGAGCAGTGTGGCACAAGGAAAGGCAGGAGGATGCTCTGCAAGCTAGTGCTAGTTAGCCTGGCATATGACCCATGCTAAGCAATGGCAAATGTGGCCCCAAATTCAATTAGTAAAGAATTAAAGGATTGAATTTAATTAATGTGGAGCACTATGGAAATAGTCCTTTTATTCAAAAGAAACCTACTTTTATTCTTTCTCTCCCCAGGATCTGTAAGTCAAGCTGACAGTGAGGCATGACATGTTTTGAAAGATGTTTAGCTTAATATTTCAGGAGGTCCCAGTGGTAGGACACAGCAAAGAGCTTAAGAACAAGGTAAATGAGTAACCTCAAACAGGAGCTTAAGAAGCATCTACTGCAATAGCCTCCCTGGGTCTGGAAGAGAAGAACTGCAGTTCAAAAAAACGTACTGTTAGGTTTACGTTTGGGGCCCTCCCTCCGCCATGTGGTCCTGGGGGAGGGGCCCTGGGGGGGAGACACAGGGTTTCCCTAGCCCCTGGTCAGCCTCCTTTGCCATTGGTTGGTTTGTGTTTCCTGGTGCAGGCAGGGACCCTCGGTCCTGTGGTTGAGAGTTCCTCGGCAGAGCCCGGCCATGTAGCTGGAGAAATAAACATCTCTCTGAAACATCTACCAAGAATCTGTCCATATATATTTCTTTTCCACGGGACTCCTTGTTTGGTACATCGTGTTACAGTATCCCCACTGCAACATAAATGGTAGAGATGCTGGCATTGGATTCCTCTCCTTGTTTTTGTTTTGCTATTCCATATCTAAACTATGGAGGAACCATGGGAAGACTCTTGGCTCTCAGAGCCACATATGGACATTTATCTTAAACTTGAAAAGATTCTTGAAAAATGATTTGTAAATTTTAGCTTAATTCAAGCTCAAAGAGAACTGAAACACTTCCTGGCATGGTTGTTTAAGAACTTTTTCTATGTTTCTTGGGATTTAATTCTTGCCAAAGACTTTTGGAACACCATTTGGACACAGTTAATTTTTGAGTCAAAATATATGCCGATGGAAGAATATTTTCATGAATATTATTTAATTACTGAGACTGTTGAGCAATGTCAGCT
>NW_008236209.1:7596752-7612230 GCF_000691975.1 Corvus brachyrhynchos
GCGGAGCCGCACCCAGCCAAAATGCGCGCTGGAGCAGGGCGTGGGGGGGCCGCCACTTGGGGGCCCGGCCGAGACAGGGAGGCAGCGCCTGGCAGCAGCAGCGAAGCTGAGACCAGAGGAGGCGACGGACGGACAACTGAGTGATGCGGCCCGGCCCAGCCCACGTGGCCCAGAATGCGACCCCGGGAAGAGCACGCAGGCACGAGCAGCTCCAGCGGCCCTGGCAGCACTAGCAGCCCTGGCAAATCCAACGTGGGAGCCAGATCTTAGGGATAGTAAAATGGTATAATGTTAAGCAAAATTATGGTTTTATAACAAGGTGTGACAACCAGCAAGACATATTCGTGCATAGAACTGCTATTAAAAAGAATAACCCTGAAAAATGCATCCCAAGCTTGGGAGATGGAGAGGTGGTAGAATTCAAAATTATACAAGGTAGAAAAGGGTTACAAGCATCGCAGGACACTGGGCCTGATGGTGATCCTGTAAAAGGCAGTATATATGCAAAAAATTGTAGTCATGTTAGACAATATCTCCATTGTAGGCCCCCCCTACAGTCTCCCTTTCCTAATCCCACCTTTCCCTTTTACCCTATGTCCTATTACCCCCAGTGTATTCCCAATCCGTTTATTCATCCATGGTTTCCCTCACAAAACCATGCCTTTGCCAATTGTTTCCCAAAAAATCCCTTTCCAATGCCGAGGGGGGGATGAAAAGGGGGAGGGAAGAAATTAAACTCTCTCCTGCCTCAGTTTCCCCACAAAGCATGCTCAGAGAGTCCTGTCTCCCTTCTGTCAGCCCTAAGATGTTCCACAGAATCTGTTTGGACATTCGAAGACTCAAGAGGGTGGCTTGTTTTGTTTTGAAACTGTCCTTGTTGTTTTCAATGTTAAGTTTTACATCTCTTTTGTTAAAAATAAAGGGGTTAAATGTCGGGGTCTCCTCCCCCTGCCATGTAGCCCTGGGAGAGGGGCCCTGAGGGGACAGAGACGGGGTTTCCCTGCCCCTGCTCAGCCTCGTTCCCCATTGGTTGTTTTGTGTTTCACTGTGTGGGCAAGGTCCCTCGGGTCCCGTGATTGTAGGAGTTCCTCGGCAGAGCCCCGGCCACGCGGCTGGAGAAATAAACATCTCTGAAACATCTATCAAGAATCTGTCCATATATATTTCTTTTCCACGGGACTCCTTGTTTGGTACATCATGTTACAGTATCCGCACTGCAACAGTTTACTGTTGTTGGTTTTGGTTGATTGGTTGGTTTGGTTTTTTCTTTTTGGAGGGGGTGTTGTTAGTTTTTGGGTTTGTTTGGTTTTAATCTCTCCTTGAAAGCCCTTGAAGGGTTTGGGGCTTGGTCCACTGGGAATTAAAAGATAAAGACATATATAGATAGATAGATATAAATATATGTATGTGTGTGGGTTTTTTAAATTTATTTTGGTAAATTGTTGGGACTTCAACTGCCCCTGAGCCCCAGACCTTTGGGGAAAGCTTTGCCTTCTCCTGGGTGGTTTGAGGAGTGGGGCTGGGGGGAGACAATGCACTAACCCCAGGTTTTCTGCCTGCACTTAAAACAATTTGCCCTCGTGGCTCGCTCTGATACGGTGTGGAAAAGGAAAGGGACAGGAAAGCTCAGAGGAACTGATGGGCAGAAAAAGGGTGTGAAATTCATACTATCTGGTGTGTCTCCTTTGATGTGTCACACAGAGATGGTGCAGGCACTCAGACGGGAAGGGGTTAATGCGTTTCTCAGTAACCATTGAAATGGGGGCTGTTATGGTCTATTTAGGCAATGATCTGTTACAATATCAATGGCATTTTCGATGGCAGTGTCTCCTATTCTTCTATTGAAATCACAATAGCTTTGGAAGTTCACTGCCATGGCAGTCTCAGGGACAGATTTCTGTTCATTTTTCTTTGTTGTGAAGATTTTTCTTTTTTTTTTTTTTTAAGTAAATTAGCTCACACAAATGAGAAAGAAGCTTTAAGTATGTGACCTTTAGACAAAAGCTTCAGATTTGTCATTCTCTCTCCTTAACTTACGCTGTGCTCTCAGCAATGCCTCGATACAATATCTAGCCCAGCTTGGGCTACCTGGCCACAAATAGCTGGGCGAGGCTGGAGTGACAACGTGAAATCTCCATTTCTATGCTGTTGTCAGCTTCTAACACTTAGGGAAAAAAGTCAAAGTTGGGGAGAGGTTTTAGCTGCCTGCCTCCCATGCATTTAGATATAAAGGCAGCTTCCTGTCTTGGCCCCTCTCCACTTCTTTAGAAACCAGAGGCTAATGCAGTCCCCAGGACTGTCTGAAGAGGTTACTCACCCAGCCTTCACTTTGATGATTGATGACAGTGGAGAAACTAATGATATTTTATTCACGTGTCAAAAAAATTCCTTGCCCTGGGCAAAGCAAGGCTAGCACGGCAGAATTTTAACGCTGCTCTTTTGACAAAAAAGCAGTTATCCCATTTTCCCTAATATATTATCTCAAAGGAAAAAGTGCTGTCCTGCTGAGCCTTTTGCTGTGGGAGGCTAGCCAGGGGAATCTCTTCCACCTACAAAGTGCCTTGAATTTTGAACATGCATTGGGAGCATGAAATGGGCATTGCAAGTGCATTTCCAGGGTGTCCCAATTATTCTGCCCCTCAGTGTCCAGGCAAGAAAAAATCCCCAGGGTCAGGGGATGTTTTGAAGTATCTTCCCAAAGAAGGCAAAGTATCGTTAGATCAAGAGCCCCCTTCCTCCCCAATAACCAGTTCTGTCTTAAATGTAGTGAGCTCCACCAGAAAATTTTCTGGTGTTTTGCCCCACTTCGTTGGTTTGGTTTTACTCTGTGTTTATATTTCTTGATTCCATGTTATTACTCTTATAAATGAAATTGGTAATTCGTGCTTGTGTACATAAATGTATATATTAATTGTACAAATAAAAACGCCTAAGCCCAAACACCAGGCCGGGGATGGAGACAATTTCGCAAGCCTTGGCAGCAGCAGAGAAGACAATCCGGCCAAACTAATCAGCATACGAAAAAGTCTATCTCCGGGTGGAGGTAGACCTTATCTGGAGCCATTAACACCACACCTGGGCAATGACCTGGACGATGATGAAACTGATTAACATCTCGGAGTCGTTAAAGGAGTATCCCATTCTGGGAACTAAGAATAACTGTTCCAGGAATCGGAGATGGACCATTCATCATCCAAGATGGACAATTCATCAGACCCAGGAAATGCTTTGTGCAGTCTAACTTCGGGACAAGAAAAATCATGAATATGCTAAAGTGCGAGAAGAATAGAATTAATTCTGACTCTGCCCAAGAACTGTATAAGAAGGAACCAGCCGAAGCGACATTTGTGAACTTGGTGATCTGACATGATAGAGGTCAGATCTGTGTTCACCCAGCACCGATCCTGGGCTCAGGGCTGACCTTTTTCCGGTAGTGGCTTTCTGTGTGACCGATCTTTCAGCCGCGGAATAAAATCTATTTCTTTATTAAATTTAATTTGGCTGAATTTCTTTACTTCATTACTCTCTTCCTTGCTAAGCAGCAAACCAAATGTTCCCTGTTCCTTCAGCTGCCTGTCAAATGGCTCTTTCTAGGCCAAGTAAACTACACGTAATTGTTAGTAAAACTGCTAGTTTCCCTGCTTTCTCTTACATATAGCTGGCTGTGAAGCTGTGTCCAGCTGCACCAGGCAAGACACCCCATCTGATTCTTTCTCATGGTTCAAAGTGAGTAAAATATGTTGGAAATTAATCCAGCAAAGTCATGGAAGCTGTGAAGAGGTAGGGTTTTTTGTGCTTCATTTATCAGCAGATTGCCCTGCTAGATGTTCATCTGTGCTATATCACAAGGCAGAGTGGAAATGGCCTCCAGAGTCAAACTTTTGCTCTAGTTCCCTGGACTGCAGACAGGCTGGTGGGTGGAATGGTTGGGAGCTGACCACCAGTGAGTGCTAGATGAAATGGGGCTTTTCAAGGTGCACTGAGCAAAATGCTGCCTCCTGGGGAGGGACAAAGGGAGCCAACCATGGCAGCAGCAGGACAACTGCTCCCGTGACAGTGAGGATCTCCCTGCACCTTCAGTCCCATTTCCCCCCAGACAGAAATGGCAACAGCCTGGAGGCAGTCTGCTCAGGGTCCCATTTTATTTGCCCAGGATGGTCCCATGGCAGTGCAATCCTGGCTGTCTCTTGGCACCTACTCCTGAGCCTTTAATCATCCACAACTTTGGCAAAATATTTCCTCAAGGGGACAATTGATAAAGCAGATGAAAAGGGATCTAAATGCCTCGGCAGGCTCAGACTGTGAAAAGCTGGATTCCTGCAGCACAGCTTAAAGTGCAGAGGTATGAAAAGTAAACATTTCATCTCAATGCCAGTGCAGGTAGAGCTGTTCAAATGGGTTGCCAGCTGCTCTCAACAGCTGAACTAATCTGAAGTACCATTAAAACTTTTAACAAAGAAATCCACGGCACAAAAAAAATCTTCTTCCAGCCTATTTCTGACTTTGCTATGGGGTGCTGCCATGGTCCCGTGGGCAAGATGAGGGGCCCCCACACATGCAAGAGAGCAAGACCTAAAGATCCAGAGTACCTCTGTGCATGGGCAGGGGGGGCTTCTTCTCCTTTCCCCAGGATGACATTTTAAGCTATGAAGGGCAAAGCAGAGCTGCAATCTGGTCCTGGTGTGACAAGGGATAAAAATGAGTTCAGGTACTGCAAGGAAATGGCACTGAGGTGTCCTTCATCTGCTTGATCTGAGAGGGAAAGGCAGTAGCAAATGCCACCCTATCCTGCCAGAATGCTGCTGCCACGGCTGTGGTGTGTGCTGGGTTAGTGCACAAGAGATGCTTCCAGGTGCAGGGGAGTCCTTTAGGTAGGCAGATGTACCTCTGCAGCAGTTGTGATTAAAGTGAGAGGTGAAATTGAGGGCTTAGGTGAGGTTTGAATATTAGCTTCTTTTTTTTTTTTTTTTAACTTGGTTAGGGTTTTTTGGTTTTGTTTTTACTTTTTTAATTAGAAAATGTCAGTGTCACTTTGAGTTCAGGGTCTGGTTACAAGGACTTACCTCTATTTCACAGCAAGAAATTTGTCTTGACAGTAATCAATGCAGGTTATAAAAGAAAAGAAAAAAAGGGAAACTTCAAGCATTTGCAATGTGAAGGCTCCAATATGCTGTAATTTCAGCTTCTTCTCTTTCACCTCCATAGAGGATACAAAAAAATCATTCTTTTTGACATCTCCAGTGCAATTATGGTGAGAGAAATGAAACTTATGGAAATGAAAGTTGGCGTATCTTAGGGATGCTAGACTTTGAGCACAGAGTCTCTGCAGAAAACATGCAAGTTCCCTGTCTTGAAAGTCTCACTTGGCTTTTTAAGATTCTGCCCTGGGGTGATAATTACCTGTCGCTGTTATTGCCCCCTGTAAAGTCACAATGCCATGATTTATTTTCACTGTTTCCATAGGAAATGTTGACATTTCAGCAGAAAATGGAAAACGCTACTCTTTTGCTTCAGAGGAGCAGCCACAACACTGTAGGCAAGGAGGAGCTTGGACATGTCCCTACCTCTTGCTGGGGATCCCCATGAGAAACAGTGCTGGGGTTTCTGAAACAGCTCACTTTGCTTTGCACAAGTTTAGTTTTTCAGCAAGGAACTCCTCTTTATTTCCCCCCAGAAGACAGCCCCTTCTCATGGGGTACCACAGCAGCAGACCAACCTTCGATACTGCGTCTGCCTTACTAGGGGCTGAGGGCAATGTGAGCAACTCCAACCTGACCTCTGGAAGTCCCCTGCAGATCGTGCTGGACACCACCAACCTTCTTTTATGAATGCAAAGCACTGCGAGGTGAATGCTGCCTTCATAATGGCTGTGATATTTTTAATGCTTTTTCCAGTGAGATGGGGGTTTGTAACATTGCTCATAACCTGTGGAAAGGGTGTTGGGTGAAAAGTGAATTATTGAGCAAGTAATTCCTACAGCCCTGGGAAGAGTCACTGGAATACCAGATGGATTTGCAGGCTGTGGGTTTACCCGAGCTATGACTTTGCATTGCCACTAAGTGGCAGCCGAGTAAAAAAAAAGGTAAAATGAAAATTCCCTGAATAAATGTCAATGTAAGGTGCAGAAGCAGAAAGGAGTATTTCTAAGCTGGCATTCCTCAGCTAAGCAGTGCCCTGCTGTTTATCCTAGGAGATTAAACCTTGGGAGGAGAGAGTGATACAGATATTGTAAGAATACGCACAGGGAAGCTGAGTGTGTGGAAGAACCTGACTGTGCAGATGGATGCATCAGGGACCAAGTGAACAGTTCTGCCAACTTCTACCACCTGATTTGGCCAGCGTGATATTGAACATTTAAAGAAATCATCCAAAAAAGGTTTTGGGACATCATTAAGTGGCATAAAGTTGTGCATGGTGGGAGTAAAGGCAGGGAATCAGGCTGGTAGTGCTCCCTACCCCCAGTAACTACAAACAATGCCATCCACAGGCAAAACTGAGCTTCCCACGTAGCCAGCCCCTGGGTAATGTTCGGCTCTGATGCATTATTAACCATTTTAATTTTTAAGTGGTTTGAAAGATACTCAGGTAAAGCTTCCTGAAAGCAAGGCAGAACTAGGTCAGACACAGAGTGCATTGCCTTTAATTAGCACCTGTGCAGATTTTTTAACCTTTTGTGAAATTCGGGGACCTCCGGTACCTCTGCTGCTCTGCTCTGGAGCTGAAGCAGAGATGACCTCTTCAGGGAGAAACAGTAAGTGGAAGTGTCAGTTATCTCAAACCTTCATACGAAAAGACAGGATCCTGGGCACTGTGCCAAGGTTCTTACATTTCGAATATTTTAAAATATTTGAAGAAAGTAGCATGCATGGCATAAATTCTAATGTTCAAAAGACTCCTGAGATAATTTTTTTTTCCAAGCGTAAAGCAAATAGTATAAAGGGAAGATAACTATCACAAAGTCATCTAAAAATGCCAGGGGGCTTCTGTCTCAGACGCCAACAAAATCTGATGCTGTCGATCTGCTGAATTTCAACCAAGGCCAGCCCAAATCCAGGGCTGCAAATGCTGGTTCTGCATATGTTTTTTCTGCTACACACTTAATTTGTGCTTAAGTAATGCAACATCAATCTTGAAGTCAGGGAGACAGCTCCCAGTCTTCCCCAATGCGAGGATGCTGGAGATGCTGCAGTGCAGCTGACAGCAGTGTGGATGGAAGATGTCTGGGATACAGCAATGCTGTCCCTGATAGACCCATGGCGAGGCAGAGCAGTGAACTTAAATAGGTGTGGGGTGGGTCAGGGTCTCCCCTTGCACAGGATTTCCTGTAGTAGTTCTGAGCTTTCCCTCACCTGATGAGCTTTCCTCCCTTCCCAGAGCATATTTGTGTTGGAAGTCCCCTGGGAAGGTGGTAGAACCAACCCTGTCTCATTTTGCCCTGGGACCTGTGCCAACCTAGAGCCTTTCTGAGGCTCGCTTTTCCTCTTTTTTTCCCTGCACAGGGCTGAGCTTACTCCCTTGGATGTCTCACCACCTCCAGATGCTGGTACACAGGATACACTTCTAGCAGGAGATAACGCCATGCTCTGTGCTTGCTGGTGGATCTTAAACACCCTTTGTGGGGTCAGTACCCATCCAGTGGCCTCTGTAACGCCTTCCTCCCCTTCTCACCACCACTTCACGTTGTTTACCTGGGGTAAGTTCCACATGGGGTGACATTCTGGCAGGGCACTGCCCCATATGACCTAATTACTACAAGCAGCCCCAAAGGGGCCAGGATTTTCAAATTCTACCCAGGCTGCTATTTTTTTTTCAAAGGTCACACCAAGTGACTATGCTTTCACCTTTGAGTCCACCCATTTCCAATGCCACCATTATTTACCCTTTGGAGGGGAAGGGGAAAAAAAAAATTAACCTTGATCCAAATGTGATGGTTTTGGAAAAAATAAGTAATGCAAGACAAAGCTTGGCTGAATGTGCAAGATGTGCCCAGGCATGTGAGCCAGGCTTCCCCATAGGGGATCAGGAAGCTCTGAGATTTGGAGTGCTGTTTTCTCCAGAAGCTGAATGTATCCAGCACAAACTTGTGCTGCTTCCAGCCTACCCTCGAGAAGCAGCAGTGCCTGTGGGATAGCCTTGGCAGGGGACTGGGATGGGTTGCAGCACATCTAGGTGCAATGGGAGGTACCTGCTCCTCAGCAGGATGATGCTGGCACCCTGGGACTGGCTCCATGGAGATCCTTGTGTGTGAGGTGATTTGTACAGCCATAAGCCTCGGGTTCAAAGTGCTGGGCAGGCACCTCTGGGAGCATTATCTGTGCTGTGCACAAGCTGCAGTGTGGTCAAAGCAAAGCACAGGATGAGTGCTTGGTGCTGGCAGGGGACTCCTCGCAGTGTGCTGCTGGACAGCCCATCCTGCCAAAATACTTTCCGCTAGAGCTGCTTTTCCTCAAAACCTGGCATTATTTATTTATGGAGCAGAAGGGCCCATTCCAGTTGGTGATCTTGAGCCCCTCTGCTTTCCTAAGGGCTTTTCCTCTCACCTGCAGTCTAAGTTTGCAGCAGCTTTTCCTCTTTTTGACAGAAACGCTGTAGACCAGACTAATCTATTTATTTCTGCTTATTTCTTTTCATGTGATGATTCAGACATCAGGTTTCCTCTGCAGTTTATCTCAGGCTCCAATTTGGATTCAATCAGATGCTGGGTACTGCTCCCCGTCAGTGAAACAGGCAGTGGTAGCTCTGCTGAAACAACCTGAAGGCCTCCAGGTAAGCACAGAGCTAGAGTCGTTTGAGATGTGCTTTTGGAGTGGATGTCACCCCATTTCTGACCAGTTGTGCACCCAGGATTTAGAGAGGAGAGTGGAGCTGTCTCAGTGTAGATTGTCTCCGGCCTGTGATATCTTCTTAATCACCATTTCTCTCATGAACACACCCCAGAAGCGATGTGCTGTCCTCAGGCTCTTCTCTTGCACTCTCAGGTTCTCCTTTATTTGCTGAATGTGTTCATTTCCTTGGAAATCAAATGCTTGGCAAATAACAATTTAGCCCACGTTTGAATTTCTTATTTTCCGCTTCTGGTGTCTCTGTCACTGGATGCAAAATCAGATTATCAAATGCTTTCTCCTTAACCAACATCTCAGTAGAAATTAGTTACATATGAGAAAAAAAAGTCTCTTCCAAGGGTCACTGTCTTGGTTTGAAAGACAGGTGTCTGCTAAGGAAGGCAGGAGCCTCCCTTGGAATGGAAGATGCAACCCCCTTTCCCTCCGAGTTATTATAATTTTGAAATCAAGGGGCTTTCAGGCAAAGATATGGGAAATAGGAATAACAGTTCTTTACTAATATATATATAAAACAAGGCAGGGAAAAAACTGATTTAAACTGACAGTCAGATACGACCTGACCCTGTTAGTCAGGGTAGCAGTCCGATAAGGTGGTGGTTGCAGTCCTCCTGAAGTGAATGGATGTGGTTCTGTTGAAGTGGTGATCCTGTGTAGAAAGACCTGGTCTTCCTCAGAAGGTCCAGTGGTAGGTATGCAGCTCTTGTCCTCTGGAAATCCAGTGGGAAAGGCTGCCTGTGGTCTTCAAAAATCGCAGTTTATATCCAGGATGGGATGCTTGGTTTCTCCCTCTGGGTGGAGCTCTCACAATGGAATGATGAGTCATGAGACAAGGCACTGCTGGGCCATTAACAGGACATAGTCTTGAGGGAGGAGGCAGGGAGCACTGCCCCACCTGGTTTTAACAGCTCATGAAGATGGTGATAGAATACATGCTTGTGGGCACATCTTGTATTGTAACCTAGGACAGTCACACAATAAAGTTTTTACTGTTTTAACCTTGTCAGTGAAGTACCAAATGGATTGGCTGTTGGAAAGCCTACAGCACTATTCTCTGTTGCTAAGCACAGAGGGGGAAATTGCCTTCCACTCTTAAATCTGCAACTTCTGCTTTTTGTGTGATGGTGAATAGAAATATTGCCAGATCATCTTTAAACACAGAGGTATTAAGGACTGTTTTTCCCAAGAGAGGAAGAAACATCTAACTTTAGATGTGTGATTGCCCCATTGTCTTCAAAGGCAAGGAGCTGTAGCTGGAAGTTAGGCATATCCTGAGGTCCCTTGCTGAAACAGAGCCTGACAACAGAAGGAATACGAGGAGCTCAAATTTGCTGTTACCAATGCTGAGACTTTCCTGTAAGCAGCTGGAGAAGTGGGTGCACACAGGGGCTGGTGCTGCAGTCCCTTTCCAGACAAGCTCAGGGACACTTGCCATGAACAGAGGGTGAATACCCAGACTCAGATCCCCCACTAGAAAATTCTGATGTGTTCTGCTAACCCCACTGGATTTACATTTATGTATATCCAAGAAAGTCTGACCTTGAAAGCTTCCAGGGAAGAACAATCTACTGATTTTATTTATTTTTTTTAAATATTGAAGTATCAGCTTGGTTTTGCACCTTCATATTTATTTTCAGTGCATGTCTCCCAGCTAAATGGCACTAAATGTTGCACTGTTACTTCATGCAGTTGGATTGATTTATATGGGCTTGCAGTGGTCTCATTAATAGCAAGGATTTTCTCCTCTGTTAATACTCAGGGTTAATTTTTGTGCCCATGCGTGTGTAGGAGATAATAATGGGGAAATGTTGTTAGGGAAGAATGACTTCTATAAACAAAAACATGTCGGAGAACTCTCAGAGATCACGTCAGCAGGCAGCAATAGCTGATCAGTCACATCAGGCAGAGCATTCCCTTGCTGAGGAAGGTCCATGTTGCCCCAGAGACACAACTCCTTTTGCCATACACATGCTCAGAGTTTGCTGGTGCCCTGAGACATGAGAAGGATAAAGAATGGTGAATATTCACCTGCATCTAATGGTGCCAACAGCACAAGGCCAAGCAGCTGCTGCCCAGCAAGAGACATCTAAACATATATGCACCATAATGGATGCCTGATCTTCAGCTGATCTCCTGCTCCCTCAAGGGTACATAAATATGAGTGGTTTGGGTACCACCTGGGTCCCAAGGCCACCTCTAATCCTCCTGACCTCTCACCTTGCTCATGTATCCCCATGTTGCAGGATAGGCAGTAGGGAGAGGAATGCACTATGGTATGTGCCATTTTGCGGAACTATGGCTAAGATTTAGTGCAGAGAGGTACTTTGTAATTTACAGCTTTAGAACCAGTTCAATTAACAGAAGTTTACTTCCAGATGCTTTTAAAGTGAAGGATGCAGTTGTACTGCTCGTGCTGCTCCCACATGGCTTTATTTTTGCTTTTGCAAGTTGAATTTACAGATTTCCTTTCTCATTAAAATTGGTGATGATATTAAGCCTGGGAATCCTTGATGGATTTCAGATTGAATATTGTGAGTCTTGTATTAATGCAGGCTAGCTGCAAATAAATGAGAAAATCCATTAAGCATGTGGTGTGCCTCATAAATATTCCATAACACAAAAGTGTTAGTGTAATGATGAGAAAGGAAAAACAAAAGTGTAGGAGTCAGGAAATGCCAAGCACGGAAAGACCACTCTGATCATCTCTAAGTTCTGCATTAACAGCCCTTTAGATAATGAGGGCCATGTTGACCCCTCATGGAGCACTGTGAGCACTGCACATTTATTTTTTTTTTCTGATGAAATTTTGGAATCCCATGCAATTTTTTTTTTGGTAACAGGCCAAGTTTCAGCAAGATAGTAAATCAAATGTAACACTGAAAAACAAGTATTGCGATGTAAACAGTGATGGGTTTAGTGAAGCTGTGCTCACTTTCTGACCATGTGCTTGTCCTTTGATGCGCAACTGGGTAATTGAAGCTCAAATATCAGCCAGAATGAGGCATCGTGCTCTGTAACCACAAAAATTACATGGCAGCTACCGTGTAATGCAACGAAGTCTGTGCCTTGTGTTTACGTAGAGACCACTCCAAAGTGTAGGTGATTATGAGAGTTATATTAGAAATCAATCCAGTGCATCTGTCTCGGAGTCTAAAAACACTGAACCGAGCATGTGGAGGATTCAGAACAAACACAGAAAAATGCAGTGTATCACTGAGGTGTGGATCCTCTCTGCCAGCTACAGAGACAAATGTTCTGGCTGGATTTAATAGGCACATCCATTACTTGTGCAGTGATGCACGCCAAGCAAGGACAACCCAGCAAACCTGCACCCCCGGAGAGCCATGCAGTGCCCAGGCACACCTGCAAACCTCCCCATTGCCAATATTCCCCACTCCCTCCATTGCCTGGCAGGAGCAATGCTGTGCTCTCCACCCTGTGCACCAGAGGTTTTTCTTCTGGATAATGTATAGTGAACTCCTTTCCAGGTGCTCTCCTATAGTGGACTGCTCTAGTGAAGAGCTTGGCTCCTGGTGCTCACCCCCTCCTTTCTGTATAGTTTTGCAATCTGCATTGTCACCTGGCTGCTCCTGGCAGCCCCCCTGGTACAGCATTCACTGTTAGCAAGGCAAGGAGGCATTTGTGGTTATTTCCAAAATCTGTAATGATGGAGGTGGGTGAGAAGGTGCAACCAGACCTTTGGCAAGCAGCTCCTGGCTGTTGAGATGTTTCTCAAGCTGGCAAGCACCACACACAGGAGAATTTGGCCAGTCGGGGGGCTGGTGGAACAGATTGAGTGTCTGGCTGTGAGACTCACAGTTTTTATCAGCTTTCTTCAACTCCTGGGTCTGAGTAGCACAAGAGATAGACTCTTGGCCAGGGTATGTGGGTGTCACTCGAAGCTTCCCCAAGTGCCCCAGCAGCAATGCTGCTTGGTCCCAAGTAGAGATCATAGAATTCTAGAATCATAGAACAGGTTCGGGTTGGAAAGATCAGCTTCTTCCAACCCCCACAGCCACAGGCAAGGGACATCTCTCTGAACACCTAGGCAGGGTGCTGTGGATATTTGCAGGCAGTGATTGGACTTCTGGACAGGAGCAGGGCTCTCTGCTGCTTGCTCCAGGGAATATTTTCAGTTTGGTTTCAGATCCAAGCTGGTGGCTAGGTGTCTCTTTAGAGCCAGGGGTTTGGAATGCTGCCTTACTTGGCTGAATGAACTTCTGACACTGGGTTGGTTGGAGGAGGCCATGAAAGATCATGTCATGTTATGCTATAGATGATCTGAGACCCAAAGTCATCTAAAAGATCCGGCAGCAAGCCTGTGACAACTTAAGGCATTGCGTCAGCCCAGTTTTGAGTACAATGGTGTGGTTTTCTGCCAAAACTCCGGTGGAATGGGGTCTTCTTGTTCTGAAGCTTTTGTCAGGGACAGTGCTGTAAGTGGAAAAGTCCTCTGGCATGGGGGCAGGTGGAGATGCCTGTGCCTTAAAGGATCTCATCAGAGACAACACAGTGGAAGAGGAAAGCCCGTCCTCAGTGCTCCCTCCCACTGCATGGAATGGAGCATGGTTTTATCTGTGTATCAGGCTTGCAGAGGGAGCCAAAATATTCTGGAGTTTGCAAACCTCATCATGTTTAGTAAAATTGAGTTGTCAGATGAGGAAAGTTCTGTCTCTCTGAGTCAACAAGGCACAGTTTTTAATATCCAGGAAAAATCCCAAGGAAGGAAGGTATTTACCCCTCTATACGTGAAAGGTGCCTCATGGCTCTCTAGGTGCCTGTGGTGAGATGTGCTGGTTGTCTTGGCCTGTCTCAGCACTTCTGGGCACCCTGATGGAGTTTTGGGGACATTTGCTGAGAGTCTGGAGTGCTTAGCATCAGGATCTGTTGAAACATAAATCTGAGTAAAGGGGGAGCAAGAGGCTATAAGTGGTATGTCTGGTTGTGGTCTGATTCCACCTGGACAGGCTGCCCACGTACAGCAACAGGTAGTGTTTGATGGATGTTGGCTCATGTGTACATGGCAGGCATGTGAAATTTACCCTGACCTTGAAGGGCAGAGACCCTTTGCAG
Source organism: Corvus brachyrhynchos (assembly GCF_000691975.1). Classification (NCBI taxonomy): domain Eukaryota; kingdom Metazoa; phylum Chordata; class Aves; order Passeriformes; family Corvidae; genus Corvus; species Corvus brachyrhynchos. Next base: position 7,610,666 of record NW_008236209.1, read on the forward strand.
AAGATGTCATTGAATTAGGGCAGAAGCAGGTGGCCTTTCAGTCATTTGCACAGCAGAGATGCCACCTCTCTCTTGTAGCTTTTTTCTCCAATAAATACTTATTTCTGTCCACAAAGCAAGCAAAACCTCATTTTCCCTGCTTTTCCCTTTGTTGCCATCACTCTGTGGCTTTTGAAAGTGCTCTTGCTTGCTGATTTTGGGACATTCTAGTTTTCAAATATCTTGAGGTTATTGAGCATCAAGGGATAAAAGATGACCTTTCCCTTGGGAATGGTCATCCCAGAGCACCATGTCCTTTGCTGTGGCATACAAGGCTCCAAGTGCTGTCTCTCTTTTGTACCTGGTATTGTGTGAGGGGCAGGAGGGCAGGTGCTATCCTGGCCATGGCAGTGGCAGAGCAGCAGGAGGGGTGAGTTGGTGTATGAGACTCTTTGACCCCTGCCTGTGGCACCAGCTAGTTTCTGCTCATTTCTAAGATGTCTTCATAGAATGTAAAAGAATTCTGTACAGAGAGATAAAATGGTCAGATGTCCTGCACTCTCGAGTGAAACATAGCTTCAGTACAGAGTTAAAAAGATGCTGTGAAGGGTGATGGATAGCTATGATACATGAAATGTGACATGTTTCTTTGGCAATAACATTAGAAATCCTTGGCTTATTGGTATGAAACAAAAGAAAAGAATAGAAATCCTTCTATTGCAGAGTTTTCCAACAAAAAAGTAAGTAGAGCTTTTGCCACATATGCTATTCCTACATAACTGACACTCCTTTCCCAGAAGCTTTCATGTCTTGGTCTTCATTCTGTGCCCAAAATCTGTGTGAAGATCTCATCAGATATTGCATCGAAGTAACTGAGTAGTAGAGGAAGAGAGAGGTTAAAACACGGAAAAGTAACAATGGTTTCTTAACTTTGCAGAGTGGAAGCTGCTAATTTGTAATAGATCAATTATCAAAGCATCAGGAATGGGGATGCTCCAGTCCAGTTTGCTAAAAGCCAGCCAGTGTCCAGGCTCATCATACTTGTCTCTTTCTGACCCATTTAGATTCCTTCCTCTTAAAGGACGTTTTTCCAACTGACAGTGTTTAAGTAATGCAGAATTCCTTTGTCTGAAGGACAGTCTGTGATCCAGTCCATTGACTCCTGATTTCATTTAAACTGCAATTCATTATTTTGTTCCTGTGCTCAATGAAGAACCCATTGTTCATTACTCTTTCATCACTCTATGATTGGAACAATTTGTATCTGTCGTTCTTACATTGAGCAGATAATGAAATAATCATTTGTGCATCTACACTGTGTTGTACATTTATTTTTCACAGTGTAATTCACTTTGTAGGGTCACTTTATCATTCTGGAACAAACTGTGGTTTTGTTTAAGCGTTTGCTAGTTGGTAACAGTCTGCAACTGCCAACATCAGGAAGTATGTTGGGATACTGCTGTCCACAGACAACGGTGGTAAAATTATTGCTGATCCTCCAGCTAACAAAACCAGCCCGCCTTCTAGGAGGAAGGATTCTGCTGGCCAAAGTACACTGGTTTTACTGAGCCTTGTCCTGCACTCTT
>NW_008236209.1:7612290-7616075 GCF_000691975.1 Corvus brachyrhynchos
TTCCCAAGGTTTGGGTCAACCTATCAGAGAGAGAGATAATAATAAGGGGTAAGATTACCTTAATAAAATTACAACTAGAGGATAATGCACCCAGAGCACAATTATGGTGCTATTCAAATGAGCTCCCATTCTCAAGGAGGTCATCAAGGTTATGATTTCTAGAGGGGTCAAGAGATTACGAGAATAAACTAATTATTCTGACATCAAATAGATATAAAGGTGATTGCTGATTGGTTAATTCATTTTTCTTCTGTGAATCTATTTCTGTTCAATTAATTAAAATGACACATATGTTATACTCTCCAAATATCACCCATGTTATTATGCAAAGGTTGAGTTAGTCATTACATTGGAAAAGGTCAGGGCTTGAATTTAATGCTGGAGGGAGAAACTTTCTTCCATTTACTCGTCATCATTACCATCCAGTTCTTGCTCGGCTGTGGTTTTCAGTGGACTTCCTTATCCTAGGAATGACTCCCATTTCAAGTTCCTGTGAATGCGATGGTCTTGGTGCTTCTGCTTAATGGGTATGTGGGGTTGGGTTTTCAAGGTCATCACTCCAGGACTCTTCTCTATTAATGGGCTCTTCCTGCAGGAAAAACCAAGTCTTCTACAAGTGAAAAAGGTCAGATGGTTATTTACCAGCCTTGTAAAACAGCCACAGAATATTCCAGGTTACTATCACATAAATAGTTTAAACATTTGTTTATGCTGTTTGCAACAGGAGTGACTGAGGAGATATGCGGCCATGGGATTTGACAGAGTCTGTAAACATAAATCTGTGGTCACATTTATAATTTTAATGCCTTATGTGAGACATTTGACTCTAATTTTAATGGTATAGAAATACTTTTTTATGGTAAATATATTAATTCTTCTTAGTTACACTCCATTAACTGGTGTTTAGTTAAGGTGCATGTAGACTGTATCAGCCCTTTTAATAGAACAAGATGAGGAAGAAATGCTTTAAGACACAAGATGGCATCAGATTTATCTGGAGAGAGAAAATATCAGCAGAAACAAACTGTGGCAGGAGGTTAAAAAATCACCTGTTTCTTAGGGGAGATACAACTGGGTAACTATCCGTGGAAACATGAACATTTTAGATTGCGTATCTTCCATTCAAATTTATGAGCAGCTGTCGGGGTGCTGGTGCCGCTCCACCAGAAGGATTGCTCTTTGCCAAACCATAATGAGCAGATTATGGGTGGCGCTAAAAAAAGTATGGGACTCTTCAAGAAATTGCAGTGCATCATATTAACTTCTCTCTGATGTTAGCAATTCCCCATCATATTGTATTACCAATCGCTGTCACTAATATACCATGAAATTCAGATGTATAATGTAGTGTACAACTCAACCTCTCATTTCAAAGGTTTGTTACCCATAATCCTGCATGAGTCATTAGCAATGTCACTGAACAGAGTAAAACACATTCATTTCTTAGAGTGTTTCCTCTGCTGTCAAATAGCTGACATATTACACATGGACACAATGCTTGATTCTCCAGAGAGCTTTGATTGTGGCTTCGTGGAATGTGGGCCTCTTTAATGGGCAATCAGGCCTCCACTACCCCCAGTCTACAGGCCTTGCTGGATGGCTGAGCAGCTGGGTACTCTCATAAAGCACCTATTTGCTTTTCTTTAAATTATTTATCTATTGAAATGTTGTTTATGGTATTTTAAAGGCAATATCATGGGAAAAGGTAAAAAAATACAGTCACCAAAAATGAAAGAACTGAAGGATAGGGTAAAAACTTGGGAAAAAACTTTGATTTTTATAAGACTTGGTCTCACTTGAAAAAGGTTTGTGGCCCAAGTTTGGGGATAAGGGTAAGCACCCAGGACCCTCAGGAACCAGCAGCACAGGGCCAGGAACAAGGCACAGCACCATCCATCCAGAAATGAGGCACAGATGGACCCAAACTGTCACTGGAAAAGCTCTCTTAGTTTTAATTGCAGGGACAATCTCTCAAGGCAGGCTCCGCAGAAGGTCTCACAAGGAAAGGAACTGCCTCATCTTCCAAGTAGAAAAGGGATGACTTTAAGGAGCCTCAACCTACTTGTTGGGTTGTGATGTTCCACAGGTAGATTTATTGACCTACACCATAGGGATGTTGGGTGAGTTCTTCTATCTGGGGAGGTTATCTTGAGCTGTGATGCTGTTACCCTCAGTGAGGTGCCCCTTTCAGCCATGTATTTGCAGTTTTGTAGGTGAATTATCCACCCTGACAGCAGAATGATGGGCTACAGGACAGGGCTGTGGTTGACACTGAGCTGCCAATAATAATTTTGAGAGTGTAGTTTTGTGGTAAATTTTCATTTAGCTTCCATTTCCTCATTTTGCTCATGTGAAAGTTAAATGGGACAGTGTCACAAGCCTTCCTGAGCCAAGATGTATCACATCTACCGCTCCCCCTTGTCTCCATGCTAATTATCTTGACAGATTGGTTTGCCATGATTTACTTGGAAATTCTGCTGGTTGCTTCCCACCTTCTTATTGCCAGACTGCACACGTAATTCTTGGTTGTTTTACCTGGTCTTTTTGCAGGCAATGGTTTGTCCAGAGGGTGTGTGCCTCCTGCAGTCATGGGTCATCATCCTCCAAGGAAACCCAGAGAATGGTGCTCCTGGGTGAACTTCAGAGCCTGCTCCCCTCACAGCAGAGAAGGTGGCCTGGCAGGTTAGAGCTGATGGTGGAGGAGACTATGCTCTGGATCTGCAGTCTGTGTCTGCTGAATGCCAAGGTCGTGCTTCCTTCTGGTTCACCTTGTGTCGCAGCCGAGATAAAATGTCTGGAAATGTCACTCCCTTCCTCACCTCAAGATTATAAACACATTAATAGGTTGCCTATTTGTTCAGTTTCTTGTTTAAATTAAGTAATTCTTTTTACACATTTTTTTTTTAGTAACATGTAACATTTTTCTTGTATGCTATTTTTACACCATTCTTGCATCAAGACCAAGGTCAGATGAAGAGCTTTTTGGCTGGGAGGTCATTCTGTTCAAGAAGGCACTCTGACACATTGGTGCTGCAGCATTTGAGGCTTTTACAAAGAAAACACACATTCAAATGGCAGGTGAAGTACACTGAAGACTGAGCAGCAGTGGGGCCGTACGATCACCCATCAAGGCATGGCTGAAGTTTCTTAATTTTGCCTGAGCTGGGCTGTGTGGAGGTGAGGCTGCAGCTCTAATTCCAGCACTCACAGCCGATGAGGTGCTTTGTCGATTCTCTCAGCAATGGTGTGACAGGCCCAGTGGTTCCTGTATTGTCAATTCAAGTACTTATCCTGCCATTCCCAATTTATTTCACGTAGTCTCTCCAATCTCCACATTTTCTAATGTCACGATGGTGATTAATCTATTCTTGCTCCTGAAAGGATGCAAAAGAGGGACATTAGAGACAACGCAGCTCTGTTAAATACCTTGTTGTCAGGTCATATCAGAACTCCAACCTGGTTTTTAAACAAAACTTCCTAAAAATATATATTTAAGGGAGTACACAATTATTAGGAGTGATGCTTGTGACAGTAACATACATGACATTTTAGCTGTTCCTCTAAATGACCTGGCTGAGTGGTGGTTTATGACCTGATTTGCACACCAGTAGTTTTGCCTATACAATAACCAGGCAGCCAGACTCAAAGTGCAATTACAAATGAGATCCAAGCCTGTTACCAATTTAAATCAGAGTAAAGACATACCAACCTGGGAATGATAAACCATCAGTGACACTATCAGTAACTTAAAGTAAAATAACATTTGCAGCTTGGCCTGGGCTGAA
>NW_008236209.1:7616092-7629185 GCF_000691975.1 Corvus brachyrhynchos
TGTTTTATCTGGCAAGGGCTGTGATTGCACGTCTGGATGCTGTGTGATATGGAGGGATAGCCACAAACTTTCAGCAAAACAATTTCTCATCAGAAAATATTAGTTTATCTAGCCCACAACTTTTGGAAGGGAATTTGAGCTCTGGCAAAGGTTAAGGCATTCACCAGCCATGTTTGTTATCTAAACTTGAATTTCTGAAGCTCTGTGTGAGTGCTCAAATTTCTGAGACCCAGGCTGCATTGGCTGACTGTCTCTCAATCCCCTATTCTTCAGAATTCAATTTTGACCCTCTTGAAGTTTTGGATTTATTTCTGGCCCCCTCTACCAGTGTATTCCTTCTTGGTGTTTAAAAAAAAAGCAAGGAAGCCTTCCCTTCAAATCCCAGATCAGCACTTCTGTAAATTTGAGAATTTGCATAAAAACATCAAGTCTCTGCCACAGTTCCTAAATTGGGCTTTAGGAGAAAATGATTTTAAAGAACCTGAGAGTGGAATGGAGGGATGTCTACAAGCCTACATACATCTCACATGTACATGCCTGCTTTTTTTGCTAAAATTTTTCAACCCAAAACCCCAAAGTTATTCAGAGGTGTTCAGATAAGCCAGATGTTATATCCACATGCAGTGGCTATGGGATCCAGGAGAAAGTAGGATGTGAACCATGCCTAATTTTTAGTCATTAATATTAATATGAGTCAGGTTGGTCTGTCTAACAGATCTTTCTGCCCCAAAATTGTGCTGGGGCTGGTAGATATATGTGAGGCCACAAGGCTGGGCTTACTTTGGAACTTGGAGACCAGCAAGGCAAGGGATGCCTTGGCTGAGTGCACTGGGGTTATGCAGAAGAGAGTGAATTAAGCTGCAGCTGGGGACCTCCCCAGCACAAACCAGTGAGCTGCTCCCTCTTACATCATGTTGTTCTACTGTGGCACTCATTACTATGGGAGGCTGAGGTGGCCAAATGGTGCTTGAATGGTGCAAAAAACAATTAGATGTATTCATTGCACAGAGATGCAGCAAGGGCTGTTACATACCAGGAGACTGCAGAAAATCTCTAAACCCAGATTACTGGGGCCCATCAAAGCACCCCAGGCAATTACTGTGTGTTTGTCCTGTTCCTAAGCTTTTCTGCAGACATACACAACTATTTGGTCTTAGAGACAGGGTGTCGGGCTAGAGGGACTGGTAATCAGAGCCAGCTTGACCATTCTCATATAGCAGAAGGAGATGGCTTTAGACAACTCTCAAAGATGTGATCTCTGCAGGATCTCTTGGGTAAGTGATGTGAACTCTCAGTGTGTCTCAGAGCTGTTTCTGCTATAAAGAACCTCAGCTCTCCATTAGGAGACAGTTCTGAGGAGGCTGTCAGTCATTCCGGTGTCCTGCTGGAGAGTATTGTGTCTGTGCTGGGCTCTGCATTGGCTCACATTAATAAGGAGAAGAGTGTAGAAAGATACAAAAAACAGCAGAGGATTATTTGGCAATTCCAGTGTCACCAGGAGCTGATCCCAGCAGTTCAACATAATCACTGAAAGAGGAGAAAATCCAGGAGATTTCACTGGAACTGAGCAAGAGCTTGACAGCAGGCAAATGCTAATGTAAGTAGGCAACTGGGAGCGAGGGGTGGAGGGAGGGTGGTGTTGTTTAGCACTGCTTACAGAAGTGCCATTTAAGTCTGAAGAGAGCCTGTAGAAAACATGTCCCTTCCTGCTCAGCTCCCCTGCCCTGTCACACATATCTGCCTGCACAGTCCTGCTGTGCCAGTGGGTGTTTTCGTGCTTGTGGAGTTCATCTCGTGCAAAGCATCTCCAAAGCAGCCTCAGTTCACCCAGGCCAAGGATACCTGCCTCCTCCATGGCTAGCTGGAGTGTCAGCACAGAGAGGCTTAAGCTGAGCAGCAGCATCGTCTTGCTTTTGCTGATCCACTGGTTTCTGCCCCAAGGATGGGGATGTGGAGGAAAACCAGTGGCTGATACAGGCTGGCACAGAGCAGAGTTGGGTGTGCAGCCTTAACACACCAGCATGTTTTTCTCCTGCGAATTGCTGCTCAAATAGCCAATTTCTTTCAGGGGAGTAAAGGCTGGCAACATCTGTGTGTGGCTGTTGTGCTTTTTCTGCTGGCAAAGTTTCCTGGTTCTAACCAGTCATTGGTTTTTCTGGACACCATCCAATTTCACTTCGGTCTACTGCCCCTCTGGGCTTCTGGCAGGACATCATCACCAAATGAAGCCAAATCTTTTTTTTGGATAGTAGCAAATGTGGCCATTTTTACTGTGTTAGAAGTCTAATTCTCACATGAACATCAAACCCAAACCAATGTTCTTGCAGCAGCAAGTCACAAATCCATGCTGGTCTGTAGACAAGGTCTTCCCAACTCAGTCCATGAGTGCATCAGGGGGGTGTGCACATCCAGCAATATCCTCTTCTGCACCTAGGAGCATTTTTCCCACTATTCTTCTTCTTCTTCCTTCCTGACAGCTCAGAAAAGCTTGATTGTACTCCAGTAATGGTCTACGAGCACCTTCCACAACTTAATGTTCCAAAAATCGCTTCCTGGCCTCCATTTCCAGCAGTATTCTCCAGAAACAGTTGGGCCATGTTTCATTGTAATGTCAAAATTGAACTTTTCTGCATCTAAATAATAATTTTGTTGTCTAAGGATAAGATTTTTTTGTTTTAGAGCCGCTGCTTTGATATTTTCTCTCACAAATACCTGATCATGTTAAATATCCATGCTGGACACTGTGCTTTCCTAGAGGAAAAGAAAAAATAGTGAAGGTTGCAACTGCAAACCACATTCCTTTCTCATTTCCTGAACGGCATTGTGCTATTCACAGTTTCAGAGGTATCATTTCCTATCACAGACCATATGTACCATGGGATACACTCCAGTAATTCTCCATAGAGGCTTAATACTGAACAGATAAAAGTAATGTTAAAGAATCATATTTACAGGAAACTGTTTTGCTTTGTTGACCATGTTAATAATAAAGTTCTGCAGGAAGAGAATATCTGGGTTTCTGTAATCCAGCCTGCTTTTGTGCAGGTTACTTTTGGTTTCCTGGAAAATATTTAGTCTTAAAGATCTTGATGATTATTTGTATTTGGATGTTTCTGCAGTTGTCCCTGAAGCAATAGGCTTCAGGAGATCATGGGTGCATTAATTTGAATTAATTATAGCAGCTTTGACTTGCCTTTGCTATAAAATTGACTTGCTTAGTTCACCCGCTAGACATTGTCACTATTAAATCCAGAAGGTTTATGAGGATAAAGTCTTGGGATTCTGGTGACTCTCCTAAACACTTAATCAGAGTAGAGCTGAAATCAGTCAAACATGAAGTCCCATGCCTGTATTTAGGGTTGATGGTCATCCATAAATCCAGGTGCATGCACATCCCGAACATGTTACTATTTGATACTATTCTAATTTGGAAGGTATGGGGGTCTCTGCCCTTCTGGAAAACTGCATTAACTATGGATTTTCACTCTCTGTGTTTCCAAAACCAGCAATAAGTGGTCCTGGCAGGGAGAAGAGAGATGCATGTGATAGTTGTCACTTCACTAAGTGAAAATCCAGAGGGGATGGCAGTCAGTGTTCATGTGAGGAACACATCAAGTGGGTAATGGCAAGAGGAAAAAAAAGCAATTAAAATATTACCATAAGGAAATATATTTTTAAAAGGTGAGAGAGAAAACCATGGACCCTGGTGGTTAGAGATTTACCTGGGTGGTCCAGAGAGGTTAGACCAGGAGTCCTGTGTGCTTTCCCTGGGCTATGCTGGCAGGAGTGTGCCGTTGCAGATCCACCACCCTTTGTGCTGGAATAGTCACCCAGCTCTCGCGCATCACTGGGAAAGGTTTCCATTCAACCCTTCCACCCATTTTTTTTCCTACCTGAAGAATAAGTAGAACAGGAAAGAGAGATGAAATTCTGTCAGCAATTCCTGGATGAGCTGTAATGTGAGGCTTTTTACATTTCAGTGAGAATGGGAGAATTATACACTGCCCTGTCAAGCCAGGCTCCAATATCCTGCCCACACATGTGTATGGCTAATTTTTCTTTTTCTATTCTTAACATTAAGACACTTCACCCCAAGATTAAGATTGCTAGTAAGTCAACTTCATTGGTGCCTGGAACACTGCACTATGTAAGCTGAATTTTTATACCTAATATGTACAAGAAATTTTTTGTCTTCTCACACGTGCTTCTCTAGGGCTTTGTCTTCATTATCGTCTGAGCATGTCTGGGATGGTAAAAAGATCCACTCCTCTTTCATGAGCACAGCCAGGAGAGTTTCACATAAGCCATGCTGCAATTTTGCAAAGAGCTGATTTCTTCTTCAGAATTAAATGTTTGATTAACAAAACATGTTAATTTAAATCGAGTTGAAAATTAAATAACTACTCTAATGGGAGGCACAAAGTGCCATTTCAAAATACGTAAGAGCAGGTTTGCGGACTCTCTACTGTAGAGAAGACACAGGGGTTTGCACATGTGATGTGTTGCTCCACAAGCCCTCACAGATCACTGGTGCAACCATCTCATCCTCAAAATGGTCAAATGATCTATGTGGCAGGGACTGTGCATAGAAGAGATGGGCACAATCTGAACTGAACAGAAACTGGAAACAGCTTATTAAATCCTCAGGCTCTTTTGCATGTAATAAGGAAACTAAGGTAAGAACAAGATTAACCTGTAAATGGGTTAATTAGAATAACTTAAGCATTGTTTAATCTATGTTTTCCATAATAATATGTGGTGTTCAGTCAATGTAGAGTTGAAGAGTTTGGCTGCACCCTGTTTTAAACAATGATCATGGATCAGCCTGGAATTTAAAGACAAATAAACTATGGGGAAATAGAATCAAGAAAAAATTTTCAATTAAGTTCACTGAAATTGAATTGACTGGGAATAGCATGGCATGATGGAATTCAGGATGGATGAGATGTGATAAATAGGAAGAGCAGCCCAAGAGAACTCACTGAGCTCCTGCTTCTCTGTGGCAGGGAGGATGCAGACCTGAAAGTATATCCAGGGATAACTTTGCAGGAAGCTATTCCAAGTGATAGTTTTCCCTCGAATCTTGCTGTACCAATTAGTAATGATTTGTGGTTAGAGTAATTCTGTATTTCATTTGTTGCATTTATTGCAGAGGGCATTAACATACCGAGTAATGAACCTAGAGCAGCTGAGTGATTTGGCTGAGGGTTTGCTCACGTGATGATGCTAGTTGGTGATCAATGATGCTTTTGTCGTTCAGGAAAATGCTAGTTTCTAGGAGCATTCTTTTCTCTGTGTGTAGTTACAGTGGAAAGCAATATGCTTTAAATTTATTGTATTCTAAGTAGTTCTAGAAGTCCCAGTATTGAAAAAATGAAGCCTAAAAGTTATGTTTCCTATGGGTTTTAAAGTCATTTTAATCATATTATTCTTCCTTTTAAGGAGCATCTCTGTGGTCCTCGAAAAAAACAGAAATTGATATCATCTCCTTTGACTGCAAGTTTACATGGTAAGTCATTAGATACAGAATTTGCCTGTTTCTTTATGAAATTTAACACCTGACTTTGTCTTGGCCTTAAGAACATTTTCTACAACTCTGCACATAGGCACAATCCATTCCCTGCTCTAGGCATCCTTCAAACCTGTCAGAAATACACATAAAAATCAGGCATCAGATATCTCAAGATCAAGTCAAATAACTCCACGACCATGTGAATGCAATTAAGATAAATGTGCTCATAAACTCCCAACAGATTCCAGTCAGCCCAGCCAATCTCCTGGATAATAATTAGTATGAGAGGTGGGTATTTGGCTGTAGTCTGTGTGTTTTATAAAATTACTGAGGTTTTTAGTTTCTGGGTTTTTTCCTTCCACCATTCTTTTAGGTGTTTGGTGTGCATCAACTGTTATTTTTCTTGCCTTAGGAGTTTTATAATTTTGCATGTGGTTTTGGCTATCTGTTCACGAGCTTCCAAGCAGGCACACATCCATTCCTGATGAAGATCCTGTTTTCTTTAGGCTCCCCCATCAGCTCTACCTTTGGCTTATGGGGCACCTGTTAACTAACCACCCCACTAGTTGTAAGAGAAATACCCCTGCAAATCCAGGCTGATAATCCACATGAAGAAACACAGTGCAAAGAAAAGCTTATGGTTACGATGAAGGAGACTGCAACTGAAATTTGGTTCACAGGAATGAAGCAGTGGTTTAGTTAATGACTAATTGCCAAAGGATCTACACATATGCGCATAAATGAGAAAAATCAATATAGTTGATGAATCCCCTTCTATTTTACAGTCAGGGATAAATCATTTCTAATGACCCTCAGTATTTATGTGTGAGCATCAAATAAGAGAAAGGACATTAACTGTCCCAAAAATTTGGCTTACTCAGGAGATCAGATCACCCATTTCTTATTGTTGGGGCTTTCTGAACTCTCGGAAGTGTAAGACAATTTAATAGAAAAATTGAATTGAATACACAGTTGAATTGTAAAAAGAAAGACTATTTTATGTATTAAAAAGTGCTTCTAATGACATCTACTTTCATAATAGTGTTTTGTGCAATGAATGGATTGGACAAAAGCACTGGTAAATCGCCCAAAACAAGACTGCCTGACACTCAAATACCTGCTAATGGTAGGTAGCTCCTTGACTTCTTGTTATATTTCTTTCTTGCATTTAATCCTTCTCAGACCATTATGCAGAAAGACACTGCTTTGCTTAAAGGATTATCAACGTCACCAGGCACTGAAAAGATCTGGAGACATTTTAGCCACCTTTTTGCAGATGGGATTCACATGTCTTTTGAGAGTAAACAGTCTCATTGAGGTTGGAAAACTTCAGAGAGGATCCCTGGAAAGGCTTTTCTACTACTTCATGGTGGTGAATCTCCCTGGGGGAGTGGAGTTATCACCAGTCACCCCATCATTAACCATGCAGGACATTTTTCCATTTTAACTTCTATTTTTGCAAATTTTCCAGGGAAGTGATATTTACAGAGTGGGAGTTAAAATCTCCCTTAATCTTAATGGTATCTTTGGGCTCTGCTGCCCCAATCTCGCCTTGTCTCCACTGGGTGTTTCTATAGCAACTCCCCAGGGAGTTTTCCTGTTATCTGGGTGAAGTTAACTGGAAACAAGTAAATGTACTTGAGATGAAGTGGTGTTGGGGAAGACTGATGAGGCCTTCAGAGCATGGCCTGAAAAAAAGCTGAATTATTTGCAGAACCTTCCTTACTTGAAGCTCCTGCAGTCAAAGATTTTGCCTAAAGTACATTTGCCCTCTGTTGTGCCAGTGCAGTCCCAGGTACAGGAAAATTTTGCTGCATTAATAATAAAGCATATGGAGCTCAAACCGGCCAAGCCTAGGGGTGCCTTGAGGGGAATGGGATTTTCACAGGCACTTTGAGAAGATTGATTGTCCCCGTTCCAACCAAATTATAATAAACCTGGTGTCATGTCTCATTAGCAGGCATTTCTGTGTGGTTTCATACTCTGTGGATGAGATCCATCTCCCATCCAGGGACTGCCAGGATGAAGCAACACCTTTACCACCATTCATCAGCAGTATGGGGTGGCCAGACCCAGCACCACTCATCAGAGGAGGTGGAGGGTGGACCTGGCTAAAGGGATGCTCTCAAGGGAGGATCCTTTCTGCAGCTTTCTCTAAGGAGCTTGGTAGCTGTTGTGGCAGCTTTTCTCTGAAATAAATAACCCAGATTATACTGAATCAGAAGATTTGTATCCCAGTTGAAAGCCCACTTGCTTCACTCTACCTCCTGTTTCCAGACTGTGGACCAGACTTTTCCAGGCCAGTGTTGTAGATGACATTAATCAGCTTTTCCTTTGCGTTTTAGACAACCATAGACCAAGCTGTTGGCAGGCCAGCAGCTATTTGAGAGCTGCCAGACCTTTGTTAGATGGTAAGCATCTCTCTTTGAGCTTGAGCAGTGTCTCCTGTTGGGAGTTGTGACCTCCTGCTGCTGTCACCTCAGGGAATGGAAAAGCTGCCTCCTGTGCAGCCTGAGCTACAGATACCAGCCGACTCCTTCCCCCACTTTAATATTTTGGATACCAGCCGTGTGTTGTTTATCATTGGTTCTGATCCCTAAAGCTGAGGTGCTGATTCTTATCTGAAGCTTCAGCTGGGCTTAAATCTTTATCTTCACTCAGTGAGTCTGAGCGCTGAGTGTGCAGAGACATTATTAGATTATTAAATCAATGACACTCAGGTTATTAGTCACACTCATCCGCATTACCTGACACTGTAATGACATTCTATTTTTATTTCCAGCCTGCTAATGCCCCAGAGGTACTGAAATTGTGACCAGAAAATTAATTTCTATACATTTGAACAAGAAATAGAAGTATTAGAAATAATCCCACATCAACAGTATAAATCCTAATGGAGTTGTTTAGAAAAGCAACAGGGAAAGGGAGAGGGTGGAGAATGGTGTCTCACATGCAGCCTTCCCTCTGTGCTGCCATGCCAAACTCTTATGGGTATGATGGTTGATAGGAACTGGGCCAGACTATTTTATCTTAAAATTCATTTGGGGCAATTAAGAGTTATGAGCTGGCATTAGTGATTTTCCTCACTCAGCCAAGACTTTCTTGCAGAACCCCTCCACCAGGATGATGAAATGGGCTTGTTTTTTAAGCTATGTTTAATTAGCTATGTTTAAAATGAAATCAAACCCTGTAAACAGAAAAAGGCCAGCACAAGGCAAGATGTTGTTTATGTTTTAAAAAATGACTCCTTAATCTCAGGCAAATTATCATCCCAGTCCCCAGGCTGAGTTAAGAAGTGAGGTCCAATCTGATGATGCCTGAAGATTGAATTCGATGTTATTTCTGCTTTGCATGATGAACCATCTGCAAGCTGGGAGGAATCTGTTACTGTGGCAAAATACCAGGGGAAATGCTCAAAGTCCAGCCACGCCCTTGTCTAGCAGAGCAGTACTGGCCTCTTTGCCCCTGCAGTCAGATAGATGCAGAAATGTGGCTCTGAGGGCTCTGCTCCCCACTTTGAACCCCTGAGTGGGAGTTGCAGGTGTGGGATGTTGCCAGGGTGAGCTGGGCAGGGCACTGGCATGGGAACAGACGCCCGAAGGCAGGGGGGTGGCTGGAAGAGGCAAGCTCTGCGGGGGTACCACAGCACCCAGCCAGCTTTCAGCTGTCAGGGACCGCTTCTACAGGGAAAACAGTGGGGAGCAGATGGTGAAACACCCCACAAGGGAGAGCCATTCACACCCTTTCCCCATGCCACCCACAGCCCCAGATACTTCCAAGTTCCCTGAGTTTATTGATTACCAGGGACAAATCTCCATATTGCTTAATTATAACTTGGTTAATGCACGTCTTCACATTGTATTTATTTCATGCTGGCAATTTCCAAAGTGCTCACTGTGCCAGAAATGGAGCAGGGTGACTTTCTAAGATCTTCCGCTGAGGAATTGCCACTTAAAAATGGAGAAATACATACAAGTAGGGGTGTGGGAGTAAGCATTGATGGTACCTGCTAAACACATATTGCAGGATGCTCTTGAGAGCAATGTTTGTAGTAGAATTATAATGAGCTGAGTTGTTTAGGTGTAATTAAAAGATGGGAGTGAGAACTTGCGTGCAAATCCTTTTTTCTAAGCTTTGGGAAGCCTGCTAATAAGACATAAACATTTAGCAGCTCAGCTGGAGTATGGTGTGCTCTTTGGTTAAACATTAAAGGGGCATTGTCGAGCAGTTTTAATTAATTAGCTATGTTTAAAATGAAATCAAATCAATTTGGAGGAGTTAGGCTCAAAATTAATGTTGTTTTCACCTGGTGGGAAATGTGCTTTAAATTATGAACATCTTAAAGACAATGAAAATTAAAAATGCCTCTAAGAAATTGCATCCACATGGTTCCCTTTTCTCAGAGAATGGCCAGTATTCTGATGATCTGGCATTACCGTCATTGCTAGAATAACAGTAAAATTAGAGCCTTTTAGGCTCTGTCTGCTACAACCAGCATTTACACAACATCTTCTAGACATGCAGTGCCCATGTCGAACCTGGCATGTAGAATCTTGAATATATTGTTTTCCTTTTTTATTACGACTTTTCATGGCGCAACATAGGACTTGCACTACCAGGTAAGGAAGGTGGGCAAGAAAGGGGGTTTAATGCATTTGCTGAACACAAGTGGGATGTGGGTATTGTACACTCAGCCACGAGTATCTGTGAGATTCCTGCCCAGTTTTAGCCACTTTGGGTAGTGGGACAAAGATCTCAAGGTTTGTAAAATTCCTACAGGTGTGAAAATTCACAGCTAGGACAGGGAGGGAGTCCAAAAGAGTACCCGCACTGAAGGGAGATGTAGTACAGTGAGATCCAAAGGGGAGGTGATGGATGCAATCAGTTCTCTGGTTTGTGGAGGAAAGGCATTTCTATTCTTCTTCTTCTTGCTGCTTAGATGCCTTGTGTTAGATTTAGTGGGGGGGAATCAACAAAAACTCCTTGTGACACAATAGGCTTTAACTGATGGAAGTTGTTATGTGCTATTATGCGAAGCCTTTACAGTCTATTGAGTAAATAATCTACAGATTAAAGCTTTCTAAGTACACAGTGACTTGATAGGTAACCAAAGAAGCCATTACGATATCAGTAAGAGGAGGATTAAGGTCCCTCACACTTGGTGCAGTGACAGTCTATCTACTGCCAACCTCTGTGAAACAAAAGCCATTTCAAACACCCTACAGCACAGTTGTGTTCTGAGGCTGGGGACCAGTGATTTGGACAGGGGCAGCTGCTCCTGCCCTCCTTCATTGCAACCCAGGGATGCCTGTGCAAATCAGTGATGGTGTACTGTCTCCAGCCGCCCGGCTCACCTGCTTCTGTGCCACGGGTGGCGGGAGCCAGTGCCACGGAGAAAGGAGCAAACCAGTGGGCTGGGAGTAGATCCCAGTTCTCTTTATGTAAATAAAGCAGAGTGTTTTCTTTCTGAAATCCGGGAGCAATATGTGTGTAGAGAGCCGGGCTGTGAGGCAGCAGGACAGGAGGATGTAAAGCCCTGTCAGCCCCTGCAGGGGGAGGAATCAGGGTGCTGGCTGGGAAGCCAGGGATTTTTCCTAAGGCTAGAGAGATTTCTGCCTTTCTCCCATGGACATTCATCCACCCACTCACCACCCTGACCACCCAAAGCTCCTCTCTCCTTCACTGCTCCCAGCTCAGAGCTTCCTTAGTCCCCAGGGCACCCCGGTTCGTTGGAGACCCTTCCTGAACCTCCTCCTTTTGCAGGGGCCTCCTGGCCAAGGCACGTCCAGCATCCTGCCTCCCCCCGCAGCATTTAATTACTCCAGGTTTCCAGTCACTCTGGTGAGTTTAATATGAGCTATGTAAATTCCTCCCAAGAATGATAGGATTTTGACAGCCTGATTTGCCTCGCAGGCATCCTCAAACCAGCTCATTTTCTCTTCTCCAGAATTTTTGAGCTGTCGGGTGGCATTTGATTATCATTGGCTGGCATATCTGAGCTCTGGGGTTGAGCATAAAGGTATTTTAAATTTAATAGGTTTAAGATGTAATTATTTTCATGCTGATGAATTTATACTTGTAACCAGAGAAACTTAGAGCATTTAATGAACTTATTTAGGTATCATGGTGCAAGCTTTAAACCCAATCCCCAGTATAAAATTAAATCATGTTGGATAAAAACTAACACCCAGAAGCAAAAACTGAACTGGGTAAATGGACGAATTTTAAAAGACAGAATAAATACAGATATAAGGCACCTAGGGGACAGATTTACTAAGAGTTTTTGCACTATTTTAAATGGAGCTTGTAACAGCATAAAAGTATTAAATCTGATTTACTAGAAGGGATTTGTATAGTGTTTCACTGCCTGTTTCCCAGTACCATAGCCCCTTCCCATCTCTCCCAGGACTCTAACAGGAGCTCTAGACACAGCTGAGCACTCAGTGGAGTAAGATCCAGCTTTGCCAAGGAGTTTGCAAGCAGCCAGAGAAGAAAATAATGCAACAATTCAGTGATCCAAGAGGATTAACAATGTGATTCTATGAAAATCAATTCTCATTCCAAACAGGTCAATATGGAGCAGCCCTGCCAGGCCGGTTGGGAGATGAATGGTGAATACTCACCCGTTGGAGAGTCCTGCCCACCTGCCCCATGCTGTGGGGGCTTGGCTTTGCCAAGGCAAGTTTGAGAACTCCTTTCCAGCTCCCTCATACCAAGGCTTTTATGAGGATCTTTTAAATCCTACAGACTTCCAGAATTTGTGCAAAGGAAGTGTCCCACCCTTAAAGAGAGACTTCAGTTTTCACCATGGCTGGTCATGTCATGTGGGGTGATTACTCACAGACCAGGTTTGGAAGTACCAGAAGTGTACCTTTTTTTTCTGGTGGGGGGGAGGGAGGACCAATTAGAGAGCCCAGGTGAAGAAAATCAGCTCTTGATTTATTCCTGAGGACCTCATTTGAGACGTAAGTACTGATGAGCTGCTCTAGTACTGTCTGTTGTTATCAAATTCAGCATCCCTATGGAAAAACCATCCTACCACAACTATATTTCATTTTAACCGAAGAAGCTGGAGGAGAATGAGGAAACAGATTAAGATGAAATGGGAAGGGATTAAATTTTAAAGTTTAAAATAAACCAAGACAAGTGACCTTTACTATACTACCTACGAGCAGAGATTACTTATTTAATGCTTCCAAAAGCAGGCAAATGCACCAGGAAGCAGCCAGCAGGGCTAAAGCACAGAAGAGAATCACTGAAAGGGCTTAATGGGACTAGATTTTCACAAGATTAATCATCTATGGACTGATTACACATAGGAAACAAGGGCTAGTAAAAATGTGTGTCTCGGTTTTGAAAGACAGGTGTCTGCTAAGGAAGGCAGGAGCCCCCCTTGAAGTGGCAGATATAACCCCTTTTCCCTCTAAGTTATTATATTTTGAAATCAAGGGCCTTTAGGCAAAGATGTGGGAAATAGGAATAACAGTTCTTTACTATATATATATATATATATATATATGTATATAACCAGTCAAACAAAACAACAACAACTATGGCAGTAACAGCAATCACAAACCCAGT
>NW_008236209.1:7629338-7632113 GCF_000691975.1 Corvus brachyrhynchos
AAGGGGACCCCCCCGGAGGTCCACGCAGGCAGGGAGAGCACGGCTACAACGCAGCGAAAGCTCGAAGCAGCAGCGGGGCAGGGCGGCCACAGCCTGGCCTCCAGCAGGGCAGGGAAAGCGGCTTTTGGGATCCCGGCGTTGTTTCCAGCAGAAAAAGAAAAAAAAATGGCCAAGACGAGGAACCCGCAGCTCCTTTCTGTGCAGCTCCTCTCTCCTGACGCTGAGAGCGAACTGACCCCACACCCAGGTGTAGACAAAGGAGTAGCCAGGCCCGCCCCACCCCCCCTTTTTGTCTTTCTTAAGTACAGCTATTTGTCCCCTAGCAACATGCCTATGGGAGAAAATTCCTTTAACAGGAAAAAACCTAAAACTAAACTAAAACCCCAACAATGTGCTATATCAATTTTAACAGTATCTGGAAATTAGAGTAGTAATCCTGCAGGTGCCTGTGCTAGACACTGTCAGCATATTCCAAAATGACCTGGAACAAGGAGACAAGTAGTGAGATGGTGAAGTTTGCATGTGACACAGATTTGTCCAGAGTAGCCAGACCTATAACAAAGGTTTGCAGAATGATCTTACAGAAATAAGTATCTGGGCGATGTGAACTGGCAGGTGAAATTCAGTACTGATAAGTGCAAATTAATGCCCTTGTTAAAACAGATCTGCCTACATACACAAAATGATGGGCTTTGAATTAGCACTTGCCCTGAAGCAGGAAAATGTGCTGGAGCCTTTGCACCTGCTCCTCTCCAGAGGCTGGCACCATCCTCATGGCCATGGAGAGGACGGAGGAAGGGTCCAAGAATGAGGAGCACCACTATGCCAGTGCTAAATCCCTGCACACCCACACCTCTGATCCTGCCTGCAGAAATTGCCCATTGCAGAAAGGCTGTAGAGTACAAGAAAAGGAAAAGGGAAGGCAAAAAATCAGGAACCAGCCTGTGTGACAGAAAAAGCTCCATATGTTCAGGGCTCTTGCTTGGAAAGGCCATGACTGAAGGGGAAAGGGTAAAGGCCTGCACCATCCTGATTGATATGAAGGTGGATAGGAGTGAACATTGCTTGTAATGCAAGAGGGAGAAAGACAAAGTCCTTTTTGGGGAGGAGAGGGCTTGTTTATTTATTTATTATTTTATTTGAAAGTACAGCACTCAGCTTAGAGCGTGTCCAGAGGACGGAAACCAAGATGGGGAAAGGCTTTGAGGGCAAGACTTGGAGGAGCATCTGAGGTCACTTGTTTTTTTCAGCCTGGAGAAGGGAAGGCTGAGGGGGACCTCACCACAGTCTACAGCTTCCTCAGTGGAGGGAGAGCTGCTGACCAGTGATAGGACAAGAGGAAACAAGATGAAGCTGTGTCAGGGGAAGTTCAGGCTGGACATTAGGAAAGGTTTCTTCACTAAGAGGGCAGCCAGCCCCCGGAACAGGCTCTCACAGCACCAGGCCTGTCAGAGTTCAAGGAGCATTTGGAGGATGCTCTTAGTTGTATGATTCAGTGTTATGTAGTCCTGCAAGGAGCAGGGGTTGGACTCAATGACCCTTATGGGTCCCTTCCAATATTATTCTATGGAATTATTCTACAATTCTATGATCAGGAGGCAGTAAAGCGGGTCAACAAATTTCCATCAGAGTAGTTTTCCGAGCTACTTTCTGTTGGAAAATGCTGATTCAATGGTATCAAAATGCTCTGTGGGAACACATCAATGCCACCAAAGCCAACAGCAGAAGCCAGACATCTGCCTGGCCTACTTGCCTGCTGCCCAGCTGGCTGCCTCCCTGGGACAGCTGGGCCCCTGCACTGCAGCCAGCAGACCATTTGATTTTTCTTTACTCCATCGTTGTTCTATTTATATTGCTTTTTTCCCCCTACATTTTCATCTTTAAATTTTATATCCAATGTAGTTACAGCATTAAAAAAATCCCCTGTTGCCTATCAGAACATCAGGTGTCAAAATCAAAGTGCAAGTCACTCAATGTGAATAATTCATATTATAATTTAAATGAGTTTTAAGGATGCATTTTAAGGTATAAAAATATACAATAATAAAGAACACATACAGTAAAAAGTTGGGCTTGGGTTTATTTGTATATCATACCATATGATGTATTAACATAAAGTCATATTTTCTGGTGTACAAAGGTTGAGCCCATGAAGCCAAAATGATAGTTTATATTTAAATCTCTTTCTAACTCACTGGGCTAAATGGAAATGGCATTTTTGTAGTATGCAGAATTTCAGAATTTCACTCCCTGGGCAATTTCAACATTTTGCAGTTGCTTTGTTTCACAGATGTTTCCATAAAGAACAGGAAAGACAGAATGGATGTTCTCCATGTTTAAATGAAAATACCTGTTCTCAGCCTGAATCAAGGGTAATGAATTGCACAAAATGATGAGCCAGGTTTTAAAGTGAGGTGGAAAATCCCATAGCTGGGGTAAAATGAGAAAGGAAAATCCTTTTCCAAATCATCACATGACAGGAGGGGGAGAAACTATGTAAAATACTTGTAAAATATTTGTAACCCAAGATGGGAAGAAATCAGAAGAAATAGGTCACTTTGTGACCTGGAATGATTTCCAAAATTTTTGTTTTACCTGTGTTTTGGGGTTTTAGGAGTTCTCCTTTTGTTTTTTTTTTCTCTTACGGAATTTTCCCCATACGTGTTGCGAGGAGACAATAAGGACTGGATACTTAAGAGAGACAAAAGACCTGGCCATAGCTCGGGGGAGGGGTCCAGCTGGCTACTCTCTCTTACCTGGGGTTTTCTCGTGTAG
>NW_008236209.1:7632265-7632617 GCF_000691975.1 Corvus brachyrhynchos
TTTCCCTACCATGCTGGGAGCCTGGCCGCCACTGCCCTGCCCCTGCCGTTCCTTTGCCACTGCTCTGAGCCTTCGCTACACTGCAGCTCCGCACCCCCTGCCTGCCCAGAGGTCCTGGAGTTCCCACCTACAGCTCCGGAGTTTGATACACCTCGTCTACCACCCGGGATTTTGTGCTCATTCCTGCCACTCCAGTTTGCTGCTCCCGAGTGTCCTGCTGGGGCACGGGGATCAGCTGCCCAGGGGGTTTGTGAAGCTTTTCTTCCATCCCTTCCCAGCTTGGCCAAGCCGCCATTACAGCATGCTCCCTGAGCTCGCACCACAGCGCCCCCTGCAGGCGCGGGGGAAACAC
>NW_008236209.1:7632662-7634074 GCF_000691975.1 Corvus brachyrhynchos
CGGACCGCCCCCCGAGGGGAAAGGGCCCGCCAGCCGAGAGAGGCTGGCGCTGGGTTCTGGCTCTGTTTGTTGTTGCTGCCGGTGTTGTTGTTTGTTTGCCTGGTTATACATGTACATACTAGTAAAGAACTGTTACTCCTTTTCCCATATCTTTTCCTGAAAGCCCCTTAATTTCAAAATTATAATAATTCAGAGGAAGGGGGTTACATTTTCCATTCCAAGGGAGGTTCCTGCCTTCCTTAGCAGACACCTGTCTTTCAAACCAAGACACTGTGACAACTAACACATACAGCAGAAACCTTCCCCTAGATGAATCTTTTCCATGCTATGTATTGTCTCTGGCTGCTGGTGGTACAAGCTTCCCCATGAAACCAGCCTTTGCTCATAACTAGATAAGCTGCTCCTTTTTGAAAGACTCAGCATGCTCATTTTGATTGGGAAGGCCTAAATATGGCCCATACAATTGCATTAATGATTTGAGAGGTTGATTTAGAGGTTGTTTTACTGGAGAGCTGGTGATGCTGGAGCAAGCTAGTGCAGTTCCTGTGTACAGTGAGCTGCAGGATGGCCTCTACCGGCTGTCCTCCATAAGCTTATGAGACTCCTCTGCCCTTAGTTGTTGATAGAGATGGTGTTTCGGGTCATATATGGTATACCACCACACCATTGTGCCCAGAGCTGGTGGTCACCACCATAATTTTTCTCTTTCTGGGGCAATTATTTTCAATAAACTTGAACAATAGACTGAGATAACTTCAGCACAGGGAGCTACTGCTCCATGGGCCACCATTAGCAATTAAAATTAGATGAGCAATTAGCCTGTGAACTTGGCACTTGGACACTGCTGCCTCAACAGCCACAGGTACAGCCCAATGTTCTTGGGGTCAGAGCAGCACTGGCAGGATGGGATGCAGTGGGATGCCTAGAGGAGGTGGCAGCATTAGTGACGGGACTCCAGGATATATAGTGTTATTTGTTATGCCTTCAGTTGATTTTCCTTCTCCACTTCTTCATCAGGGCACCGGAAGGAACAGGAACATGACATCTAATTTCCTAATTTTCCTGTCAGCTTTCTGGTTTTCAAAATGATTGCAGCAGAAATCTATAAAATGAAGATGAGGGAAGCAACCTTAATACCATTATAAATCTCCAAAATGGATGCAGAAACACACTACTCAAACAGAAGTAAATAAAAGCAAGGAGAGATTCATTCCAGTTTTCTCCTCTGTAAACTACTGGCAGCTTGGAATTATTCAGAAAACAACATTTAACTGAGGAAAAAAGGAACCCTGTAAAATAGTAAAGATTGTACTGTAAAGCTAAGCACCCTCCATAAATCATGGCTGGGAACATTGCTAAGTTATAGGAACCTGCAGATGGCTGTCATTAAAAGGAAAGAGCCCTCTCCACCT
>NW_008236209.1:7634183-7639274 GCF_000691975.1 Corvus brachyrhynchos
GCAGGACTCAGGTTTATTTCAAAACCACAGTGGTAATTTCAGGCCTGATTTACAGAAGATTCTAATAAACCTCCCCTATTTAAAATGATATGGCAACAGTTTATCACTAACAGTTTATCTTGCCTGTCCGAGGCAGGAAGAGAGGGTGTGGGTCACGGTGCCTCCAGTTCCAAGCCTGGCATTATCTCTGTCATAAACAGGGACAACCCCTGCCTGTCCAAGAACAGGAGGGTGTGGATACAAATATTGCTGCTAGCAAGAACTTTTCTTGCTTCTTTCCAGTGCCGTGAGATACTTTTCTCTCTCTCACGGAAGATATTTGTAGAGTTCTATAAACTATGAACACCTGCGACCTTGCAAAGCCTTGTTTATAGTACAGTAGAAAAATATTTTGACAATGGATGTTCTAGGATTTTAGCCAATCACCCCAAGGGGTGGCTGATCCTTTCACCAATTAGACTGTGAAGAAAAAAGCCTATAAAAGAGTTGTAAAACAATTAAATAAATCAATCTTGCTGCACTATTCCTGCCCGTTGGATCTCTCTTCTCCTCCCTATCACTGCGGGACACCGTGATAGGAGGGCTGCTGGACCAGGTAAGCTGCAGGGGGTCCTGTCTCCTAGCTGGTGTTTGGGAATGAGTCAGGACGGACCAGCGGGCTCCTTCCCTGCTCTGAACACATTCCTGTGTGCTCACCTGAGGCAGTGCTGTTTTTCTCTTTGGGATGAACTCATCTGGGGCTTCAACTCAAGAAACAGCAGGAGAGATGCTCAAAACAAGCCTGCAAGGCTGAAAATAGCATACACCAGCTGCTGCTTCTTTCACGATAAAGATGTCACCAGGTGAGCTCTTTTAGGATTATATATTAAGCCACACCATGACGTAGCATGAAGACACTCTACAGCCCCAAGCTGAGCATTGCAGGTGTGTGGGGATGTCTGTGCCAGTGCTCAGCCACAGGGAGCTGGGGCTGTGCTGGGTCCCCAGGAAAGGCTTTGTCATGCTTTCCAGAGGCAGATCACACTATCTGTTCTCTTGCCAGGGCCTCTATGGAGACTTAATCCTAAACACTACCCTGAGGCACAAACACTCCCTGCCGTGGTCCTGCACCGGGAGGTTCAGATGTAGGTCTGGCAATTAAAATATCCAGCATGTAACAAGCCCTCCAGGAACCTACCCTTCTTTAGAGGTTGGAAATGTTTTGCCCCAATCAGCCACACTTACCAGGGTTCATGGTTTTTCAAGACCACCAACTCTACCAAGGTCAGGAACCTTTCCTGATACAAAATGGTGCAGCAGCTGATGGCATTGATTTTAAATATCCCCCACCTCCAACCTTCCCATTTCTGTTGCATCATTCTGATTTTCTCAGCATTTCTGCAGGAGCATCATATGCCTGCAGGTGCTGGCTCAGGCTTGCTGGGCTCACTGCTCACCAGGCATGGGGCTTTCCCAGGTGCTAAAGAGACTCCCTGCAAAAGCTGTAGTCAATGTTTTCCAGAAATGTGGCCAGGAGGAACTGGATCCCAGTATTATTTTTCTTCTCTGTCTCTGGGTGAAGAACTGCTCACTGCATCTTTAACAACTGTGTTTAGCTCCTTGTCACGACCCCCTTTGTACATCAGTAGAAAAGGCATCACCAGCAGATGCAATTTCTTTCAGTGCTGGAATTGTATTTATTTTACTGGAATTGTACTCCATTTGTCTGGTGGCAAAGGGACTAAGCAATTTATATTGGCAGCACTGAATGTACTGAGGTTGGCAGTGCTCTGGCACTCACGGCTTGTTACCCAAGGAAAGTTCAGAGCATACTAATTTACCCCACCGTGGAGCAGCAATAGAAGAACTGTACAGATGGTATCAATCAGTCGTACATTAGTAACACTGTAAACATTTTTTAAGGTGGTAAAAGATCCAATAAATCTGCTTTATTCTGTTTCATCATGAGGTCCAGTTCTTCCTTTCCATCATACAAACAACTTTCAGGTAATGGAAGGGATATTGCATTCGCTATTCACAAATCACAGTTTGACCTGTTATTTGTGATTTTCAGTGTCTGCCTTCTTATGCAGTGTTCATAAAATGAGATTAGAGTGATTTACAGTAGTGAGAAATGGAACAAGACTAAGAAGAGATGTGACTCATTAGACATAATCCTGAGGCTGTTGGAAGGAGCCCACTTCGCTCAGGAAGATGTGCTGCGATTTTCCAAAGCAGTCTAGGGGATTTAGATGTACCTTTGAGAGCTTTCAGCACTGAAAACATGACGCAACAAAACCCGCCAACCCTGATTTTATCTTTTATAGAATCAACCAAGAAATTCAGATTGAAAGCTCCCAAAACTCCCTTCTGACACCCTGGTCTTCTTCATGATATTGCTGTAAAATAGTCTCCTTTAAATACTGTGTCACTAAGCTTTTCAAAATGAAAAAGATATTTTTATGTGCATTCAACATAGGAAAACTATATTTTGGGTGTAATTTACAGTTCTTCAAAATTATCAATATTAGTTATGGCTTGAGTGCTTAGCTGCTGTATCTGGACTTAAGAAAGAGCTTACTTTCCTAATCCAAACCAAAAATCATCTGTCCCGTTAAGAGGTACGAATTGGGCTTCACCAAGCAAATTAACAAGAAATAGGGAGAACACCCCAGGGTTTATTTTAATGAGCAAGGAAATTAATTCCAGCAGAAGCCAGTCCATCTCCTAGAGTCATGGATAGCATTGGGAACAGGTGGCTGGGCTCCTGTTGGGCCATTTGGAGAGTGCTAATAGGCCCTCTGGTTTAGTTTCTCTTGCTGCTTGGCTTTCTCTTCTTGAGCACCCACGTATTTCTGCCGAATGGTTTAGTGCATCTCCCTAAAAAAAAAAATTGCTTGTCAAGAAGCAGTGCTTGCTTCTGCTCCCTTGGAGCAGACAGAATCTGTAACAAATGACTCACATGCAGTAATTACAGTCTATTTCTTCCTATCTTGCATTGATTATTCAGATGTGCAAAGAATAGTTCTCTCTTGAATAAAAAAAAGCTCTGAAGACCCAAACATTGGATCGCTGATTTTATACTTTTTCTGGGTTTTCCCCATTTCTTTGTTTTTCAAGTAATGTTTACAGACATGGAATACTGAAGAGATGCAACATTTATTAAAAAAGCCTCCTGTCAGAGTACTTGTAGTTTATGTTTGCTTAAAGGAAAATTTTGTGTCACCTCTTTGTATTTTAATAGTCAAAATAAATTTTGAATAATAATTTGATTCCTCTCTGCTGCCTGTAATGACTATCTGCATTTTTCTGATGGATGTTTGTATTTGTTTCCTATGATTTACATGACCTGACATCTCATATAATGAGCTTCCCAGTGCAAATGCCACTTGTGATACTCCGTGCAGCACTAATCTATCATTTGATGACCTTGCAAGTGCTGGGGTCATGGATTCAATCAGTAAAATGTTTCAGGGTGTAATTAATTAATTTCCCCCTCCTCACTCTACAACTGTTCACTTAGAATTTGATGAAAGTGATGTTTTTCTGTAACACTTCTCCAATACCTAGTTTGTTTGTGTAATCAATCATGCTAAGTTGGGAAGTTCTTAGTATTCATGGCTTTGTCTTGCTCAAAACTTCCAAAGGTTTATTTTCCAGCATAATTTAATAGTTTAATTAACCAGACAACTAGCTACTGTACTTTTTAAACTACACTCAGGTTGTGATTTAATGACATGGTTTTGTGTTTTCTAAAGCTGGGCTGGATTGCTCTGCACAGGCTGTGGAGTTGGTCGGACTGCTGAGCTGGCTGCATCGCATGTCAGCCTTGCAGGACACTGAGCTGTGTTGTGGCCTGTGACAAACCCTGATGCAGCTGCTGGCTCTCTGTTTTAAGCTTCCCGTCAAACAAAAAGGGGAGTTTGTGGTCTTGGTGTTCAGCATCCTTTGCCTGTACCTGTGTTGCTTAAGAGCTCATGCAGACACCAGGAGGGAGGGCTGTGGGTGATGGGATTTTTCAGGCCACTCCCTGGAGGTGTATGGCTCTTTTCCAGGACTCCGTGTGAAACAGCTAGCAAAAGATTAGCTTAAATTCCCTAGCCTGGAGTTATCATCTTAGAATGATAGAAACATTAAGGTTGGAAAAGACCTCTAAGATCATCGAGTCCAATCATTAACCTAATGCTGTGAGGTCCACCACTAAACCACATCCCTGAGCAGCACATCTGCAGGTTCTTTGAACACTTCCAGGGACAGTGGGCAGCCTGTTCCAATGCCTGATGGCCCTTTCAGTGAAGAACTTTTCTGAATATCCAATCTATACTGCCTCTGGTGTGACTTGAGGCCATTTCCTCTTGTCCTATCACTTGTTACCTGGGAGAAGAGACTGACTCCAACCCATCTACAACCTCCTTGTATGCTGTGTTTTGAAGATTTTTTTCTAATAACAGGAGCAGGTGTATTTTTGTGCATATGCAGTCATCTTTTCACCTAATAATGTGAATTTCTAATGTACAAGTGGCTCTGGAACAAAGTCCTCCAGGACCCTGTTGGGAGAATGAGATGCGATCTTTGCCAGCAGCACTCAAGGCTAAGCCTCTGAGGCAGCTTGGAAGGAGCAGAAAGCCCTTGGTGGCTTTGAAATGAAATCCCCGAGATGTTCTTACTATGTTAACAAGTTTTCTTTTATCCTATCTGTAGTGGTTTTGGTTCAAAATATTCATTACTTACTTATTTTCCTTCTGTGAGATAAGAATTTGGAGAAAAGCAAAGCAGGCACAAACCTTAAACAGTTGCAGTACAATGGAAGAGTTTTATTACTAATAGAATTAAAACTAAAGAGAAAATAACAACAAAAAAAAAAATTAAAGCAAATCCCCCCCGCTCCCCCCCTCTTTCTAGCACTTCTCTCCTTTTACCCAGCTCCCACAAGGATAACAGAACATGGGATGTTAGTCAGTGTTCCAGTTCTTGAAAAGTCTCTCTCTTATGCTTAAGGAAAAAAGGGTTTTCCTTCAGTTGCACGTGGTTCCCAAACTGCTACTAACAGCAGACCCGCCCGGAAACAAACAATCTGCTGTGTGTAGAACATCTCTCCCATGAAAAATCTCA
>NW_008236209.1:7639859-7642322 GCF_000691975.1 Corvus brachyrhynchos
CAGGGTGGGGAAAGGGGGGAAGGGGCAGTGGCCCCGGCCCGGCCCAGTGGGGCTGGGAGGCTCGGAGCCCCCCCCACCTTCCAGCAGGCGACCTCCGACAAAAAAGGGGAAGTCCCGCCTTTCCGTGTGGTTTAAATATGTAAATTGTGAGAAGCGTCATTGGTCTCAAAGACTGTCCATTAACTCAGGGTCAACCCAATACACTATCAAGGTCTTAGGGAGCCTTTCTATTGACCATTAAGGCAAAGCAAGACAAAACATGCTGAAATTGAGAACTGAATGCTTACAGATGGAAATCCTATAATGTTATGATTCAATTTCTTTTCAGATAAATATGATTGTTTCTGCAATCCTGCTGCTTGGCTTACTGAAGCCCAGGAAAAAACTCAGAGGTAGAGAAGACGCAGACGTGAAGGAAAAAATAAAAATTGTGACAATATTACAAATCCACCTGATAAATTGGGTTTGGAAGAGGCACAGGTATTTCTTTAAGGAACAGCAGCCCTTTAGTGCAAAGCAGTAGAGTTTGGAAATAATGCTGGTGGCATCTCCCTGAGTTTGATGGCTTGTGTAAAGGGCTACACACACGTGTTGGATGAGATTAGGCTTTAACCTAGTTCCCTCTGCTGCCTGTTTGCTGAAGCAGGGTTATCCCATGTGGAGCTGCCCCCCTAGAAGCCTGGCCTGTGTATGGAGGAGGCTTTGGGAAGAAGAGATCATGGGGACAGCCTGGGGGGCGATTCCCTGATACTGCTTCAGTCACTGCTTTCACAACTTGCTAGAATGATCTTTATCACAAATGATGTTTTCTTTCCATTGTTTTGAATACAGTGTGGGTAGTAAATCACAGCAATGCTTGGTTGGA
Source organism: Corvus brachyrhynchos (assembly GCF_000691975.1). Lineage (NCBI taxonomy): Eukaryota > Metazoa > Chordata > Aves > Passeriformes > Corvidae > Corvus > Corvus brachyrhynchos. The sequence continues at coordinate 7,640,725 of NW_008236209.1, forward strand.
ATAATGGACTGAAGTAGTGTGGCAATGTGTTTTGCTCATAGTCTGTAGCCATTCCTTTGATGGAAAATGGGCGGGGAACACAATGTTCCAACTCTGGCGTAGCACATTAGACCCATCCAACTCCCCGGTGTGGCTCAAGTCTATAAACACCTATGCTGGTGTTTGCAGAATTAAGGCTTAATGTGTTGTTTCACTGGGAATTGGCTGCCTCCAGCATGAGACATGGTCAATGTTGAGAATAATACATGCATACAGGTCTGCTGTATAGGCTATAGCCATTGCTACAGTGGAAGAATTGTTGCTGCTGCTGCACAGACTTCTTGCAGCAGTGTTTGGGATATGTTAGCTATGGAATGTTAGAGGTCAGGAATGACCAGTCCCAGCAAAGAACTGATTGCCTGGAGCAAAATTTCTTTAAAGTGCGAGAGTATAGAAGTAGTATCTGAAACTACAAAAAAGTTACTTTTTGCTGTATCAGCAGACTTTAACAAAATTTTAACAGGAAAAAAAATTGCTTCTTGGCTTAAAGCATGAGCTATGTTACTAGTCTCTGGAAAGGAGTTTTATAATTGAAATGCTGATGACCTAACAATGCAATGACCTAACAATGTCTAACATAAGCATATATGAAGCTGCATAATGCTGTCAGGATCATAAGTGTTCTTGATAATGCAGGCAGGTTGAAAACTGGGGCTTATATTCTTGCCTAAATTTAGTTTCTTTAAAATTGTCTTTCACGATCATTATGTCATCTGCATGACACCCTAAGGACTTGGACTGTCTCGTGAGGACACTTGCTGCAGGCTTGTCTTTGGGAGGCACTTGGCATGGCTTATACTGCTTATTGGGAACAGCATTATCCAGTGCTGTCATTTTTATCAGGACTTTAAAAAAAAAAAGTGATTTTAGTACTTATATGGACAATGTCTGTGGTCTCAGGTGAGTAGCTGGCCTTTAGGAAAGACAAGAGGGCTCTTCATACTGCTCTGCTCAACCTCTCAGCCAAACTGTGTGTTTGAAAGACAGTTTCTCAGTCAAGTTAGCTTGAGGGCCTCTGAGCCAAGACAGGAGCTCAGCTTTTCGCAGCTTATCCTGGTCTCCACATCTTATTTGGGGGTTTTGCTCCAGTTTGCACAGCCCTAAGGAAACCAGGATCTTGCAGAGCTGGCACACTTGGGGAGACCTGCTCAGATCTGCTTTCTGAAATGCAGACATCTAACACTAGTTTTATTTCTGATTTCTCTGCATTTTTCTCTTCCAGATGTTTAAAAAAAAGAAGCAACTACGAAGAAAGAAACATATAAATTACCTGTCTGTTGGGGTTTTAGTTTAGTCTTAGTTTTTTTCCTGTTAAAGGAATTTTCTCCCATATGCATGTTGCTAGGGGACAAATGGCTGTACTTAAGAAAGACAAAAAGGGGAGTGGGGCGGGCCTGGCTACTCCTTTGTCTACACCTGGGTGTGGGGTCAGTTCGCTCTGAGCATCCGGAGAGAGAAGCTGCAGAGAAAGGAGCTGCTGCTTCTTTCTTTTTGGCCGTTCTTTCTTCCTGCTGGAAACAACGCCGGGACCCCAAAAGCCGCTTTCCCTGCCCTGCTGG
>NW_008236209.1:7642643-7643671 GCF_000691975.1 Corvus brachyrhynchos
CCGGCTGCGAGCGGAACTGCACCCGAGGGGAAAGGGCCTGACAGCCGAGAAGGCTGGCACTGGGTTTGTGATTGCTGTTACTGCCATAGTTGTTGTTGTTTTGTTTGACTGGTTATATACATATATATATAGAGAGAGTAAAGAACTGTTATTCCTATTTCCCACATCTTTGCCTAAAGGCCCTTGATTTCAAAATATAATAACTTGGAGGGAAAAGGGGTTATATCTGCCACTTCAAGGGGGGCCTCTGCCTTCCTTAGCAGACACCTGTCTTTCAAAACCGCGACACTGTCTCAACCTGTGCCTTTCCGTGTGTGTTTCTGATGAATACACACCAACATGCCTTCATTATCTCCCTGTTTTGTACCTACCCGTCAGATATGTAAAGTAACACCAGTATCAGAAAATCTCACCATCTTTTTCCCTTTGTTTGAAAGTAGGTGAATGTATAAGTGAGGCATATATATAGAAGCACTACAAGAAATAGCTTTGGGTTTTTAAATGACAATTTCCTTCTCCAAAATGGGAATGCCAGTGTTTAAGCAGACAAGAAATGCATTGTGCACTCTTGCTGCCTCATGTTTTTCATCCAGGCACTGTGGAAACTTTAGGAAGGTGAAGAGGTAAAGAGTATATGGGGCAGTGTTGGGGTTTTAGTTTAGTCTTTTTTTTTTTCCTGTTAAAGGAATTTTTTTCCATATGCATGTTGCTAGGGGACAAATGGCCATACTTAAGAGAAGACAAAAGACCTGGCTACTCTTTTGTTTTCACCTAGGTGTGGGGGCAGTTCACTCTCAGCGTCAGGAGAGAGAAGCTGCAGAGAAAGGAGCTGCTGGTTCCTCTTTTCGGCCATTTTTCTTTTCTGCTGGAAACAACGCCAGGATCCCAAAGCCGCTTTCCCTGCCCTGCTGGAGGCTGTGCTCGACGTGCCTGGACCTCCGGGGGGTTCCCCATCTGGATACATTTTGTCTGCCACCCGGGATTTGTGCTCATGCCTGCCGCTCCAGCCTGCCGCTCCCGCCTGCCGC
>NW_008236209.1:7643884-7656982 GCF_000691975.1 Corvus brachyrhynchos
CCCCTGCCGGCTGCGAGCGGAACTGCACCCGAGGGGAAAGGGCCTGACAGCTGAGAAGGCTGGGACTGGGTTTGTGATTGTTTGCTGTTACTGCCATAGTTATTGCTGTTTTGTTTGACTGGTTATATATATAATAGTAAAGAACTGTTATTCCTATTTCCCACATCTTTGCCTAAAGGCCCTTGATTTTCAAATTTATAATAACTCGGAGGGAAAGGGGTTACATCTGCCATTTCAAGGGAGGCTTCTGCCTACCTTAGCAGACACCTGTCTTTCAAAACCAAGACAGGCAGAAACCCATCTTGGAAGGGAGAGTTGGGAGCCCCCAGGGAGAACCTGGCTGGTGGGAAAGGCAGGAGAGGGCACTGCACAGGCAGGCAGGAGCTGCCATGTTCCTGCAAGCTTTGAAATAATGCCAATCGTTGCTGGCATTGCCAGATTTCCACCTGGGCTGTTTAGACTTAGCACTTCTCCCTAAACAAAGCTCAAGTTTCATTTTCCTAGCAGATGGACCTCCATGTAAAGGACAGTGCAGGGCAACCAGACCTTCTGTGGTGCTACAGAGCAGCCTTGCTGTCACTGCCATTGTGAGAGATGCTCTGATTTGGACTCCTTATGGGTGCTCAAAACTCTTCTTTGGAGATATTGAGGAGCTATCAGTGTCACAGAGAGACACATTTTGCTGCTATCTTGGGATCCTGAGAGCTTATGAAAAATGATGTCTTGGTTGTATCAACTGCTTTAATATTTTCACTTTATATTTATAATACACACAGTTCTTTCTGTGCCTTTTAAATGTTACATTAAAATACACATTGCCACTAGCTTTAAGGAGTTGAAGCACAAAAGCACTTTTCCTGCTCTTGTCTCCTATTGTGAGGAATTTGCAAAGCTCTCGGGAAGGCTCTTGAATTATGTGTCTTCCTCTTCCTCATGATGCACGGAGAAATTAAATGTATTATTAATCTGCCCACTGTCAGAGATCTCTGCTCTCTCTCTCTCTCTCTCTGTCAGTACACAAGATGACAGATTGACAGGAACAGCAGACATACGCAGAATTGCCTTGTGTGCGCTCAGGCTGGTGAATCACCACATGCTTGGGGTGATGAGATGCTCAGTTTGAAGGGGGTTGTAGAGCCCTGTAGAGGTTTGGTATAGGAAGGAAACCACGATAAGGGTTTTGGTCCTGGATAACACAGTATCCTTCAGATGTTTTCAAAAAGGTCTTTACTTAATTTTTAAAAAATTTTTTTATTATTAATTTTTTTTAATGCTTATTGGTTTGAGGACAGATGGCTGCACCACATTTTCAGAGGACTTTGGAGAACAGCCTGTTTGAAGTGTGTGGATGCACTGCCTGCAGGGAGGAGAGTGGGAGTGGGTTAGGTGCAAGCCCCAGCACTTGGTGGTGATGCCTGGAGCAATGTGGCCTGTAAAAGTTCAGGAAAAGGGAACATCCCATCCCTCCCTGAGCTGCTTGGTGTGTGCAGAGCAGCATGGTGCCCCTGCACACCCACCAGCTATATTCCTGCCAGGACTTTGCCCTCTTTTTGCTCCAGACCAAACAGTGTGGCTCCATGCTACTGCCTACACCTAGAAGCAGGGGGTTGAGTGTGACTAAGATCTCAGAAGGGCTTTGGAGAGCAAGAGCCAAGGCAGGAATCAGCAGACGGGAATGTGTCTCCAGTGTGACTCAGCCCCTGTGGGATGGATTCATCTCTTCCCCGGGGAAGCCCGGCAGCACAGAGCACAGCAGCACATGCCTGTGTCTTGCCAAGGCTCCTGCTGAGCTCTGCCTTGTCTCCCAAGTGAAGAGGGATTTAGTGAGGATGTGTAAGCATGACCTTTCCCACGGGGGCTGTGAGGTGCCTCACCTAAGAGGAGGAGTTTTGCTCACAAAGGAAAGAACCTTGGATAAGCAGGGAGCGACTTTCTAAGGTGAAAACTGATGGTTGGAAGGTGCCACCCAAACTGCCATAGCTATTGGTTGATCTCAACACCTGCTGGGTGCCCACACAGAGAAGAGAGCCCTTGGCCATGCTCTGCTCAGACTGTCCATAACTCTTTCCAGCTCGGGGTGCTGGGGTGGGGTGCTGACACTGCCCAGTGACATCTATGGGTGTCATAGCATGGGGGTATTGTTTGCTTGCTCTGCTGCCCTTCTCCCTCCCTGCAGGGTCCTCCATCTATGCCTAGCTCCAGTGAGAATGTTCTCACTCTTAAGTGATACTCAGAAGGAACTGGTTTTGTATTATATCACTCAGCTCTTTGGTGGTTCGCTTTTTGCAGCTCCCTGAGCTTAGCTGCAGGGATTTACAACTTCTAGAAAAACTAGATCTATCTTCAAGCAGTATATCTTGCCCCCCTACTCCCACAGATTGGAATATTTTCTATCAAAAAGCCTCTTGGAGTGTCTGCGTGCAAAGCACCACCATGCCATGGCAGCAGAGGTGACCACATGTGTCCTACCTACAATGTGCAGCATGATGGCAAGGGACATCCAGGGAGCTTTAGCATCTCCCAGTGCCTGTGTAGCAGAGATCCTACCACCTTCTCAGCCCTCCCCTTCGTCATACAAGAGTTTTAGCTCATGATTCTGGGTTCCAGGTGACAAGAAATTTTGCCTTTCCTGGGCCTGAGGCTCAGCACAGGACAGTGGTTACAGTGAGTATGGTTGCAGTGGGGTTAGAAGAGCCAGGTGTGGTGTTGTGTCTTGCCCACTGTGTGCAACCCTGACCAAGCAGAAGGGAGGGAGAAAAGCTGTGCTTGCCACATGAATCACTAATGCCATTTTAATGGCTCTGTTTTAGCATTTTCGCACTATTGCTATTCTGCTGGTGCTTTGTTAGCTCTGTTTAGTGCTTAGTGAGGCCACCACACTCCTCAGTATGTGCAAAGAAATTGCTATTATCTTTGAGAAGTTCCCATCTGTGTTTTCTCCTGATTTTCGAACCCCTTTGGAGGACAGTCAGGGTCTGTTCCCCTCCTGAGCACTACAGGGTGTCGAGAGGGAAGGTCATTTGTATTTGTGTGAGTTAACAGTCTGGAGACATACATCGATGCTAATTGATTTCCTGTCTATTTTCCATGTCCAAATGATCTGCTATATCAGTGCTATAAATATCAGTAACCTCCTGGATGAAAAACATGGCACAAAGTTGTAGCCTTGTTGCTGCACGTGCAAAGGGCAAGAGAAACACCAGGTGCTGATCATCTCGTAGGTCACGTACACTCAGGTGCCATAAGAGGCAAACAAGACCACTGACCCAGTGCAAACTGAAGTTTAGAAGGAATGCAACATATGAGGAATACAAGAACATAGCGTGACTTGATGTGAGCTGTCAATAGGCAGGTAAGGGTGAGGAATGCCTGGGCTTTTGATGAGACCCTTCTTGATAGTTTGGTCTGCTCTGGAAAGCCCATGGAGAGGAAGGGTCCTTCCACTGAGTCTTGCATTAAACCAGATTTCTAGTGCTTGGCCAAGAAATTACTTGACATCTCTTGAAGTAGAAGCTCTAAGTGTTAGGGACTCACCACAGCCTTTGAGCTGGCTGGTAATGACCTTCCCTATTAAAAATTAGGCTCTTGTGGTTTAACCCCAGCTAAGCAGCTAAGCACCATGCAGCTTGCTCAGCTCAGATGGTGGGGAGAGAATTGGAAGGAGTTGACATGAGAACAGTTTAATAATTTAAATAAAATAATAATAACAATTATTATGGTGATGATTATAGTAGTCAAAATTGTAGTCAAAAGGAAGATAACAAAGAGAGAGAAATAAACACCAAGAAAGACAAGTAACCCAAATGAAAACAATTGCTCATCAACTGGTTGGCAACCCCTCTGGTGACCTTGCCCTAGTTTTATTGCTAAGTATGACATCTCATGGTATGGAATATCCCTTGGGTGAACTGTCCTGACTGTGTCTCCTCCCAGTTTCTTGCGCATTCCCACAGTTCAGCAATAACTAAGGCATGCCTGTATTATCAACAGTGCTTCCAGGACAAATCCAAAACACAGAGCCCCATACCAGCTACTAGGAAGAAAACTAACTAGCCCAGCCAAATGCAGCATGAGGACTTGTTGGAGAATGGTTAGAGGATCAGGGACATGGATTATTGATAAAACCAGATCAATAGAAGAGCTGTGCATGCAAAGGCCTGCAAGCAAAAGCCTGCACAAGAAAATGCCTCCATGAGAAAATGCCTGTGTGAGAAACAGGCCTGAGAACCAAAAGGGAGTTTTTAGGAGGTACAGTGCTGTTCTGATAAAGATGTGCTGACCATGAGAAGGGAGGAAAATCTTTGATCTCTCAAGACAAAACATAAATAATAGAAGCTTGCCAAATGTAGTCTTTTATCTAACCCAATTATGTAGAAGTAAGAATGCGCTTTCGTAAGTTTAAACTAATTAAAGAACTGATAAGCATGTATACTCAATACTATATAAGTGCCTCTGTATTGCTAATAAACGAAGCCTGCATTACCAATCACATCGATTGTCTGCATGTCTTCCCCCGCCGGAAAGTCAGCAAGGACTTACCTTCATAAAAAAGGGAGAGTTTGGGAAGCTCTGATAAAAACCTGTGCTCTTTCATTTTGTTAGCTTCTTTTGGATCACACAGTAGAAGTAAAGATAAAACTTTGTCCTAAATTCTCTGTCAATTAGCAGAACCATTTTGTAATAACAAAATAACAATCCTACGTCTGATACTCATCCAATTAATGTTGAACAGATTTCCTGGCAAATAACCATCACTGATGAAATATTAAGGGAATTCTCTTCTAGGAAGTGGTCAAAGGCTGTTCTATTGGAAACAGGCAGGCAGTGAGATGGTGCAGGGTCTCCACCAGGGCAACTTTCATGAGACAATTGCATGACTGGCTGTTTAATTTTGCAGTGTAGGAAGGGCCACCAGAGGCTGTTGTGGTGTTACTGTGCTGATCCAAACTTGGGAGAGATATTTTCGTGCAGATAACTTCAATATGGCACTCCTGATTGCCACAGAGTAAGATGATACTGGAGGAGCTGGGATGTGTGGAAGTTACATCTCACTCTGATGGAGGGTCCTAAAAGGAGCTGTACTTTGCAATTGTCTCAAAAATGTCCTGATTCATTAGGCTGAACAAAAATGACTAATCTTAAAATCAGGGACAATTTGAAGAGCCTGGAGAAAAGCCTTCATCTGTCCAGTGTCCAGGGGAGGTGAGTGACACGGACTGGGGCTGACATTTGTAGTCAGAAAGCAATGGAAGGGCAGATTGTGGTGAATAAAGTCCTGAAGGAAAGCGAGATAATCTGTATCAGTCAATGCAGGGCTATGAGAACATTAACGTGATTTTGTTTCCTCATTAGATTATTCCTGGGATCAATAAAAGCAATAGTATTGACCTAGTATACGTAGAGGTCTGTAAGCATTTATGATTTTGCAAATTCTAAGCATTGATCAAGAATTATGTTTAATCATTAGGGCACACATTAAATGGTTTAAAGAGTGACCAGCCAACATCAAAAGTGAAAGTTTTTTATCTAATTTCTTATTGCTAAAGATCAGCTCCTGTTCTTACGCTTTTTTGTAATGTTTTATCTATAGTATGGAGAAAAAATATTCTGAAAGTACTGATAAGGTTCCCAAGTTATTTGAAGATTGGTAATGTGGTAAACAAGGAGGGACTCACCAATAGACAACCTGGGCAGCTCACTAGGCCAAGGACAAGGAGGCAAATATGCATTTGAAGACATGCAAATACAAGGTCAAGCACAAGGAATGTAGGTCAGGCTTGTGGAGGAGGGGGTTGTCTCAGGAAGGAGAAACTCAGGAAAGGAATTGTGGAAAACTAAATGCATATGAGTTCCTGCTTGCGGCTGCAGCTGAAAGACCAGTAAGATTCCCTGGATATACGGCTAAATATAGTGAGCAGTAGGAGTAGGGAAGTTGTGTTACCTCCGCATTTGGCACTGATGCACAGCTGCTGGGTGCTGTGTGCATTTCGAGTGTCCACATTTCAGAAAGTATGAAGAAAACTTGCAAAATGTTGCAGGAGAGACACAAGGATCATCAGAGTGTTGAGAAACTGCCCTGTGGAGTTTGTGAGAGTTGTCTCATTTCATTTATGAACTGAAGGTTAAGGAGTAGTTTCAATTACCATGAGTAAATGTGTTGGAGGAAGGCAGCTAGGTGGTGTAGGCAGAGGTACACAGGCAGATTATCTGGGAAGTGGGATGGTGTGGCTGGGATCAGTCCTTGGTGTGTGCTTCCTTAAATGTACATCAGCCTCCCCCACCCTGGCCCCTTCACTGGCTGATTTGACTCTTAGGTATTTTTAGCTGTTAAAATATCTGTTTGCATGCAATTTGTTTTCTCTTATCAATTCATTCCAGGCCCACCTTACACTTTTGAATGAGTTAATTATATAAAACAATTTTTTTCCCCATAGGTCTCTCTGCTTAAAGCAATATTGTAACCTAATTCCCTCTGGTAAGCAGGGAATTTTCCATATTCATCTAAAATCCAGTAGTATAGTTTTTGGAGATCTGAAGCACCAAGATACCATGCTGGAGCAGTACAAGAGATTAAATATTAAAACAATTGGTCAGGGTACTCTGTGTTGTGCCATGAGGGCTTCTGAAGCTCTCTGCAGTGCAGCTGACTTGTACAGAGACCACACTATCAGATCCCATTTTGCTGCGTGTTTGTAATTATTGCTGCATATGGTCATTATTAAGCCTTGGGTTTTTGGTTTGCCTTTCCCTTACAGTGCTTCTGCACTAACATCGTGTAAAGAGCATTGCCAATAATAAACAATTCCTGGTTTTGACACACTGCTGTTTCAAAGGTTATGTTATCTCCATGGCAGCTTGACATTCAAGGATCACAAAGCTTCCCCATAACAACAATGCATGGAATGATCTAATTGTGCTTTGACAGGTCATCTCACAAAACAATTAGGAGGGACTGGAGATATTTTATCATGTTGCTGTGTGCTCTACACATCAAAGACACAATGGTAAGAAAACTTTTAAATAATGCTTTCAGGGCTAGAAGTTGCTCCTGGGGTAACCTGTCTGATCCCTTCCTATCCTTCTCCCCACCCCTGGATGTAGACTGACTTGTATGAGCCTAGGTTGTGCCTCTTATAAATTCTGTCCATCTGCTTTTAGCTACAGCAAATTATTTAGGAAAACCCTTTTAGTGACAGCAGAATTTGGACTAAATGCACCTAGGGCTGCAAAACGCAGCAAGTAAGTTTCCTGAAATCTTAGATGGAATTTGCCTTGGTGTATCCCTTTGCTACACTCCAGCCTTACTTCAGTGGGTCTGGCTCTCTCCTTGGTGGCGGTCTTGGTTTGAAAGACAGGTGTCTGCTAAGGAAGGCGGGAACCTCCCCTGGAATGAAAAAAAAAAAAAAAATCACCCCCTTCCCTCCATATTATTATAACTTTGAAATTAAGGAGCTTTCAGGAAAAGATATGGGAAAATAACAAGGCAAACAAACAACAACACCGGCAGCAGTGGGTCTGGCTCTCTCCTTGGTGGCGGTCTTGGTTTGAAAGACAGGTGTCTGCTAAGGAAGGCGGGAACCTCCCCTGGAATGAAAAAAAAAAAAAAAATCACCCCCTTCCCTCCATATTATTATAACTTTGAAATTAAGGAGCTTTCAGGAAAAGATATGGGAAAATAACAAGGCAAACAAACAACAACACCGGCAGCAACAACAAACAGAACCAGACTCCCAGTGCCAGCCTCTCTCAGCTGCTGGCACTTTCCCCTGTGGTGCAGTTCTGGTCACAGCCAGCAGGGGTGCTGGCGGGCCCCCGCTGGGGACTGACCACAACCCCCGTTCCCTTTGCCTTTTGCAGTTTAGTGTCGTAGTGTATATGGAATTGCTGAGAAGAAGTTAAATTCTAGCTCACAATTACCATTCTAGGGAAACCGGGTTTTTCCTGAGGCACCCGAGTACATGGTGAAGGTCCCTTCCAGTGAGATGGGGTGTAAATAAGGTCCCAGTGCAACATCTGCTCTAACGAGCAAAGGCTCACCCACAGTAGGAGAAGCAATGGGAGGACAAAAACTCCATAGTTTTTGTCTTCCGGGCAGCTACCACAGACCGGCTGTGCCTCCTCCGATGCCAAGAGCGAGATAGCCAGAGGAGCCGAGCCCAGCCCGTCACCACCCGGCCAAAATCTCGCAGTATCTTTTCCCTTCCCGAGAGAATGCCCCTAAGCTACAGTAGTGCAGCCAGCTGCAGGTCCTCCTCCTTCTCGGTGGCTACATCTCTTGTCTTTCTTAAGTACTGGTCGTTATTGTTTCTCAGCAAGAAATGGGAGAAAATTCCCTGAGAGAAACAAAACAAAAGGAAAAATCCTAACCCCCAACACTGGCACACCCTGTACTCCTTTGCATTGAAAGTCTTAATGTATTTCCACCCTTATAGCAATATCTTGTTCGATTGTTTTCATTTCAGTGGTGCTGCTGGGCAGGGCAGATGGAGCAGGTCAGGTGAGTCCAGGAGCTTCACAATATATGGTGTCCAGGCCAGGTACTTCCCTGGAGCGATGGCATGAGAACCACTCCCCATCACCTGGAGCTCCCAGGATTGGGACACTCAACTCCGGACCCAAGCCAATTCAGGTAGAGACAGAAAAAAGCTGGACTTTCCCCTACTCCATCTCCCTGTATTTCATCCTTGGAAGCAGCACTGACACACGTCACACTGCTGAGCACGTGCTGAGCCAGTGCAGTCCAGAGTGACTCAGTGTGAGGCCACCCCACGTTACCTTTCCAGGGCATCTTCCTCTGGCCATGCAATGTGAGTATATAAATGCAGAGAGGTTTTCATCCCAGGGCCCTCAGGACCCAGCTCCAAGCTGGACAAGTACCCACGTATTTGGCTGCCTTGCCAGGGCAGCCTTGCTCTGTCTCACCTGTATCAAGTTTCCTTCTGGCATGAGTCCATTTACACTTGTAGGAATAAAGAAAAAGTGTGAAGTCCCTGGCTAAGATCCTTTCTGATGGATGGTTCTGGGGAGAGCTTCCCTGCAGCAGCTTAATTGCTACGTACATAGTGTTGAACCCAGAGGACTCCTCCTCGGTGCTCTTGTGGGGATGGCTTCTTTGATTTTGGAGTTAGTCACATATGTATGCTAAATCCTGACTAAATGCTTCATAAGAAAAGCACCAGCAAGACCAAGCTGATAGTTTTTCCACGAACTGTACCTTTCAGCTTGTTGCTGCCTCCTCCATTTTAGCTTAGAATGAGATATTCTCATGTTCTTGGCAATGATTACACATGTATTACTATAAAGGTTCTGTTGATTAAAAATCTAGAATGCATTATTTAAAGTAGTCCAAAAATTGTTTTCATTCAGATAAAGAGATTATTTACTATAATAGAACGCTGCTGAGCATTTATACACATCTTTCTTTAGCAAGAAAGAAGGTGGCATTCTTTCTCTTCAAAGCACTTTACCAATGTTACTCTAAGGAAAAGGTCTTCTATAAAAACTGGAAGAGAGCACTGGGGTCAGGGGAACAGCTCTCAGAATTTAACATTTTATCACCATCTTCTGAAAGACTGAAACACTTCAAAAAGGCTTTCCAACTAATATTTTAGAAGAACTTTCCTAGTTTTACATGCCTGCTATGCAAGAACATGGTCCAACATTCTGATCAAACCTTCAGGATAAATTGTTACCTATTTTAGAGGGTCTGTACACTAAAGTTTGGTTCCAAAGTCTGGGCTCCGCGCATTTGGAAATGTGCCATGGAAGGAGAAGCACTGACTCATCCTGAGCAAGAGGGGCCATAGGCTCTGCAGCACCTTTAAAAGGCACTGAAAAGCTTAAAAAAAGGTACCTTTAATTGCTTTTCAAATTATTATCCCATTGCCCTTGGTAAATGCCAGATTAGAAGATGCTTCACAAAACAAGTTATCTTCCTTTTTAAAATAAAGGTTAGTTTAAGCTTATCAAGAAAATTAATTGCCATTGCAATGTACCTTGGAGAAAATGCTTTCACTCTGTCCTGAAGACAGCTGTGAGACTGTAATTCTCCTGGATACAAGAATAAGTTCTCTGCCAGGGTAGTAATTATCTCAGCATCTGTCTCTTTCTTACTCTGCTCTGAGAGAATAGAAAGCCTCTGACAAGGTTCACAGATCAGCAAACACGGGGGAATTCTCAGCCTCTCTCCCCAAGGACTGACATTTATGTGCTCACACTCCTGTATGCTCTCTCCCTTTCCTTTGCTCCAGAAAAAGGACCATGGCTGAGGCGTGTTCCCCTCTCTGTCAGCCCCAGCAATGGCAGGGTGTTTGTGAGACCCCCTGTTCCATCACTGCAGGGCTCGGATGGCTCTGAGGTGGGTTTCAGCCCTGCAGGGCTCATGCACAAGTGCAGGCAGGAGAGATGTGCATATGGCTCTTCCAGAGTCGGAAAAGATGGGCTGTCCCCTCCAAGGGGGTAAGGAGGAACAGAAAAAAAAAGGAGAAAACTTGTTTTATCCAAAGTCTTTTGAGGAATTGGCCTAACCAGCAACACCACTTCTCTGTAGGGCTCTCCTGCAGCTCCTGTGGTGTAGCTAGAGACAGCCCTGATGCTGGTGCTTTCACCTGATACTGTGTCATGCTCACCTGAAGGCTGATATTGGATGTTCTTGGACACAAAGGAGGAGCACGAAGCCCAGTTCTCCCTTCTCCTCCACCAGCACCGTGCCCTGTCCATCCCATCTCTTGGGAATCCCTATCCTCACAGGGCAGTCTCCCATCTGCTGTGCCAGATCATAGGGCAGCTAATCCTCACTGCTCAGCCTCTGCTCCATGCAAACATGTCTAAATGTTTGATGTGTCATTTGTACTCTTCCCTATATGAAAAAATTGAAGTCTGCAGAGCTGCAGGATTTGTCCATTTCCCTGCTGACACCAGCCCATCTTTCCCCCTTTGTCTGAGGTCCATTTGGCACACCCTTGCAACGTGCCTTTCATGCACCCTTGCATCCAAGTGCTGTGCTTGAGGGCTGAGTTTGCTCATTATTCATCTCTATTTTGTTGTGTGAGATCACTGAGACAGAGCCCAGCTGGTTGCTGTCCCTACCAGTATTTCATGTGCTCTTTGCATGCACCTTGTCGCAGTCTGAGCGGAGAGCATCATCCCACCTTTTGATGGCTCCTTTGTGATTGTTTTGTATCAAGAACAAATTGCATTGCTGGTCTGCACCTTCACCCTTCCCGGTTATTGATCATATAAATTAATTAAACTGATTCCAGTGCTGATCTTAGTGGCAGTCTATGTTTTGCAACCCAAACTGCTCTCATTTAACCGCTCATTCTCATCAATATCACAGCCAGTTCTTTCTCCACTCCAGCAGCTCCATCTGTACTACAGCCAATACCCACATAATGACCTTCCAGAACACCCTTTTCCAATTCTTCCTCTTGTCCAACCCCTTTTCTACAGCTTTCTAGGTTATGGTCACTTTTTCTTGTGCTCAGAGCAGAAAAAGAGGGGCTCTACAAAGCTTTAGGTATGGAAGTGATTGTTGCTGGAAAGAGGGAAATCATTATCTGTATCACAGCAGCTTTCACTTAAAAAGGCAGCACTTCCATATACTGATTATGGTGCAGCTTCCTAGGGCTTCCCTGTTCCAGGGAAGCAACAGGCAGGATCTCTAGAGATGTCATGCTTCTTATTCTCAAAGGATAAGGCAATATTTGTCCTCTCCAATTGGACTGACCTTTTATTGGCAATCACCACGCTTGTGCTCGGCAGAGGTATCAGTCTGAATTCGTGTAACTCCCAGGAGTTTGATACATCTCTCTTCTCTCGCTTCATAACTTAAAAAGAGTCTCTCTGCCTGTTTCCAGTTTATCATGATCCTCTGCCTTGGGACTGATATGGCGATCTATTAATTTCTCATTGCTCTGAGTTTAAAGTGAAGACCCTCTTCTAACCCACTCATAACCTTCATGGGAGAGTGGAGTATCCTTGCCAATTATCTCAAAGATAGTTTTATAAACTCATTCCCTCCAAATATATTTTACAGTGGGAATAAGTCATGTGAAGAAAGATTCACCTTCCTTTCAGCAATGTCACTGGAGTCACAGAGATTCAGAAAAAGTTGAAACACTAACAGGAGTCATATGAAATCACACACGCTTCTTCCTTGCTTCTTCTTTTCCTTCTGCTATCCCTCCTGGCTGTTAAAGCTCCAGTGATATCTTGAGCAAAAGAATCTACATCTCTAAGTCCTCGTGCCCTTTGACACTGTCAGTTTGTCCTTACCTCCCTCTGGACCAAAAATAAATGTGAGAGTTCTTCATTATCTTCCAAATGAGATGTGAAACTTGTGATCATTAGAAAAATCCCATGGCACTTCTTGCAAGAACGAGACCATTAGCCCTGATGTCCTGGCAGAACTCCAGTCTGGGTGATTATAATTACATTTTGCCTGCTTTCGTAGCTTCAGAGATAATAGAACTTCCATCCCTTGCTTTCCCAGCCTGTCGTATAGGGCAGCAATGCCAGCAGCTGCACTGCTCCATCCATGTGTCCAGGGTTCCTCTGTGAGGGCCGGTTAAACAAGGGCTTGCTTGGTCCAGGCCAAGGGAGAGACAGGTCATGGCCTGCTCATTGTAACTACTTCTACTTAGTGCCATAGCTGTTGAGTGAAACCCTAAGCCTATGAACAGCTTAGCCAGAGCTTGAACCATACCAAGGGAGAGGGAAAAAATGGATGAATTATCCTTCAGAGATGCCTCAATGGGAATTAGGTGTCTCTGTTCCTTTGAGGATGTGTTTCAAAAGCATTCATGGGGTACTGTGAGAAAAACATCACAAAACTTAGTGATGCAGCTGACACCTTGTTTGTTGGCTGTGTCACAGTGTTAGGAGGGGAGCTTTAGGAAACCCAGGATATCCCAGCTAGGTATTTATTTAAGATTTTTCTACAGCAAACATCAACTACTCTGGGAAAAACCAACATGTTAAGCCCTGGAGAATGAGTGGTAGCTGGGACCCCAGTGCGTCCACAGCCCTTCACTCTTTGGAGGGGTTGGATGAGCAGCTGTGCTGCCCTGGAGATGCTGCACACCTATACTGGTGCTA
>NW_008236209.1:7657619-7676231 GCF_000691975.1 Corvus brachyrhynchos
TCAAGAAGATGAACAGGCATTTCAGTAGAGGCTGCCTCTCACTCCCCCAGTCCCCCTCTGCTCACTGAGGAGGCTCCATGCACTCAGACCCTGCATCCCAGGCTGCCATGGAAAGGGTGAGTGTGCAGTCACAAGGAATCTTCCATCAGGCTTGGGAAGCCACTGCTCACATTGTGCATAGACACATTTTGGCATTATGTCTCCCTGCTGCATCCTGGAGCAGCCAAATACTGTGACAGAGAAGAACTTGTAGAATAAAAAGATATTTCTCCCTAAGCCAAGTGCCACTGGAAATGGTTCAGGCTGCAGCAAGCTTTTGTTCTCCTATCTCTATTTGTAATTAAGCTTTGCATTAATACCAGACGAAATTAATGCTCAAAGCTCGTTCCCTATTAATGGGGAGGGTGGTTGCTTTTGTGCATATGTATTTAAAGCAGAGTTGTACCTACTGATCTTGATGAATGGATCATTTGTGCTGTGAGTTTTCTCTGAAAATTAGGAGGAAAATACATAGCATCGGTGTTGATAAGGGATGCTGTTATTTTGTGTTCTGTAGCCATTTCTCCAGGAAGCTGTTGCTTCATTTGTATTGCTTTTTTAACCTTATATGCTCAGTGGGCCCAGGCGAGGCTTCTTTCTTCTTGAATTAAATGTAATCAGTCTGAGCAGCGAGGAAGAAATGATGAATGAGGACATCATTTTGGAAAACATGTATCTCCTGAGTGCTTATCTCAATGACATAAGAGGACTTGAATACAGTATGGAAAATAAATGCAGATGGGGGCTCAGCATATCATGCTGGAGCATAATAGCTCAGACCTGGCCAGAAACTATTTTTTAGAATATTGCTCTTGTAATTTATAAAGGTTAATAATTAAAACTTTATTTCTCCTATATGAAAATGGTTGAAGAGCTCTGACATTTATCATGCTTGCAGGAAGAAGGGACCACAGCAATCAAAGGAGCAACCTTGCATGGAGAGGCAGTGCCTGGGCTGACCCACCCAACAGGGTATCATTGTGTTTCCTACCTGCAAGAAGATCCAGTCCCAACCCACCATGGGAGTGGATGGAAGGGAGTGGGTGGAAGGAAGGTTGTGTGCAAGGAGGTGAGGTGCCAGTGATGCACAAAATGACTCGCAGAACTGTAGTTACAGCAAGGAGCCATTTTCCTTCAGGGAGGGCACCAAAAAAGTCCCCTTGCTTCATCTCCAAGCCACCCTCCCATACTGGCAGCAGAGAATCAGAAAGTGTCACAGAGACATGAGTCCCTAGATGGCAAGAGGAAAAAGGGACTCAAAATAAAACTTCATAAAGTGGAAGAGTGGTGAGGTTGTCTCATCTATTCTAAGGCTACATTTTTAGCCAGGGTGAATTTGTTAATAGCCCTATAAACCAGGTGAATAAGGAGGAGAAGTAAAGGGGAATAGTTGCCAAATAATTTGCTTTTCTCATACTGCAATCTACCACTGAAGTTATTTATTTGTGATGTGACTTTCTTTAAATAGAATAAATCTGATAAAGTCTGGTCATGCTGAGATGAGCTGGCTTGTTCAACACAGGTCGGTGTGCAATTGTGGAAACATCCACAGTTTTGTCTGAAGCAGAACAGGCAACTTTGCTTTGAAAATGAAGGAGCTTCTTTTTCCAGTGGTAATCAGATTTCTATAAGAAACAAAGTGATTTCGCAAATTTGAGTCACCAAGTCACGGCTGTGTTCTCGCAGGGGAATGCTGCTTATTACAAGAAATAGGAGTTTGGCACATCCCAGAACAAGTCCAGGGAGAGTCTACGTTAAGGGAGTATTAAGTATAATAAAAAAACCCAGAAAAGCCAGTGTTAAGAAAATAATGGAGGTCTAGCCCAGCTCAACCATGCTCAACTTTAAACAACCCTCAGACTTTGAATATCTGAACTTTGAGACTGGAGACTGTCTTCAGTCCTAATTGAAAAAAGCTCCTGAATGCAGCACAGCACAGTTTACCTGACCTCCATATCAAGCGTATTTCACTGCAGAAAAGTCCTGGAATGTTGTGGGGATCCTGCAGCCACCAGCAGGGCTGGGCAGTCCAGCAGTTTACATTGCAGCTCATTGCCCCAGGAGCTGCCAGATTCCTCATGAAGCTGAGGGAAATGCCCAGCCTTGCTTGAAGTTTTGCAATAACTAGATGTGAGGGAAGAAGAGCTTTGGTTAGCAATGTGAGTCCTAAATAAATTTAATTGAATCGGTATTAATTAGCAAATCTGTTTATTGACATTGCCATAAGATGTTCCTTTAATTCAGAGTGTCTGTTTTGCCTTGCTCATGAAATCCAGGTATCAGGGCTCTCCAAGTCCTGGGATTCAGCACCTTTCAAGAGCACCTCTCACACCACTGGCATGCAAAATGCACAAATGCAACTGCTGGCAACAAGGGATACAGCAAAGACGGTACTAAATCAATATATTTACTGATTTTGACCTCCCTCTCTCCTGGGAAGTGTAATTTAGAGCAACCCCAGCCTGGTGGTGTCTTGCACTAGCCTGTGGTGCTACGGGGCTGATGCAGCCCAAAATAATGAGGGTGTCCGGATGTAAACCACTGATTTGGCCAGCTTTGGTTCTTCCAGGGAACAGGGAGTGGGATGAGGTTGAGCTGGGGAAGGACTCAGGAACGCTTTTGTTCAAGGCAGCAGCAGCAACCATCCAGAGCATTTCACATCCTTCCTGATTGCAGCCCATGAGGGACAGCTGGAGGATTTCATTCAGAAAGCCTACAGTCCCTAACAAATGGATGCCTAGGCTCACTGCAAAATGATGGATCAAGGTTTAGCAGTGCAAACTGAGAACTGGAACTGGACCTGTTTTGGAAATCCTTCAGTGATGTCCATAGTGAAAATGACAATTATCCTGCTGGTATTTCTCCTCCTTTTTATTTTATTTTTAATTTTACTTTTAAAACATGTGATTTCCATTTTTTACTAGGTCTCCCCTTGTTTCTGATTTACTTCAGCAATTATCTCTAAGTAGGACTGCAGTGCCACACAACTGAGGTGCTCTTCTGCCTGCTGAAAAGCCGCTATATCTTGGAAACTGGCCATGAAATCTAAAAACAGAACAGAGATGATGGCTGGAGCAGCACTTTCTCAGAAAAAGGGTTGAGGAAACATCAAACATGATGTTTTGCCTCTCAGATGGTGTGTGACAAAGGAGATGGTACAACATGGTGGTCCCAACCTGCCACCCCAGGCTCAGTGGTGGCCGCTGCCTGTCAGCATTACCAGCACTGACATTCAGTGAACAGAGATGCCCTGAGAAAGGTCATAGAACCATTAAGGTTGGAAAAGACCTCCAAGTTTGTCAAGTCCAGCTTTTGAGCAAATGCCACCATTCCCACTAAACCATATTGTGAAGTGCCGCATCTACTCATTTTTTGACCCCTTCCAGGGCTGATGACTCTACCACTTCCCCAAGGAGCCTTCTGTTGCCTTCTTCCTGCCTCTCTTTCCAGCTGTAAATTGGGAATAGATGTAGTGCCTGCAAATTGAAGTTGGGCAGGGCATGCTTTCGGCAGTATTTATTTTGAAGACCACTGTGTGATAATCTCACAGATCACACAATAAATGGCAAAACATTCTGTATGACGAAGGGAACCTCTGGCCTCTAAAACAATCCTTTTTGGAAGTGCCATAGAAACTTGTCAGTGCTCATCCTTCAAAGGCAGCTGCTGCATAGGCCAAGGGCTCCTCACTTACATGCAGAACAAAAACAATGTCTGTGAGGTAAGAAAGTGTGAAGGGGAAATAGTCTTCCCCTCCATATTTGCACACTGGTCTTTAAATTGCATCATATAAATCAGCCCCACCAACTAAATGCAGCGTGTTCTGAAATACTGTATTTGCTTTGGATCAGTTCACAACAAGATTGCTTTTATTTTGTTTCATAAGAAGTTGAGATTGGAGACGTATGGACATGTTATTCTTTATGTTTGCATCTGCCACCCTGGCAGGAGAAAAATGGTTGCTTTGGTTTTGCAAACATTCTCCACTTATTTTCCTAAAATGGTTTGGACGAGATACTGTTGGTTCATATAATTAGCTGAAATAATAAACTGGAAAAGGGTTGGTTTTGTTTCCTTTTGGAAGGAAATCTACTGCAGTGAGCTCAACACCCTATAGTGCAGTCAGCAGAACCTGTAATGCCATGATGTGATCACTCTGAGGTGGATCACAGCCTGCTCCCAGCTCTAGTGATGGTCCTGCATGGAGGGACCTGAATTCCCACTGTTCTGTCTCTGCTATGGCCATGGATTTTCCTTTCAGCTCTTGCAAAGGCAATACTGCTGGGATGGATGGAATATCCCTGCAGAAAAGGGTGTTTCCAGGAAGGCAAAGAGAGCTGCAGAAGAGCACAGCATGTTCCTACATGCCAAACATGCCACCTTAGGTTCACTTTCTTCTTTTCTTACCAGCATCCTTACCCAGACAGACCAAAAACTGACTTCAGTGAGTGCCAAAGGACAAAATCCTGATGCACACAAACAGAAAGGATTCATGTTCCCGATGTGCAGCTATTCATGAGCAGGAGAGCCCTGCACCAGATCCAACAGAGTGGGCCAGAAATTCCTGGCATTTCAATGGGCAATTCAGTTCTCTCCTTAATCCTTCTTTCAGCCCTTGAAGGAGCTTGGTTATTTCATCACTCCCCTCAGGAGGAGGAATGGGTGCACTGGGCATATTTGGATGTGTTCCTTTGGGCATCTGCAGTCTTCACACTGCAGCATCTGCTGATCCTGGAGAATAAACAGAAGTTTCTCTGTGACACATACAAAACTCTTCTGCTTCCATTGCCCATGTGTATTAAAAGAAAGCAAGTAACCATCTAAGCAAAAAATGCTGCAAACTACTAAAAGTTAATTTTGAGTCAGCTTTGGAAAAGATGTGTGGGGTTTTTAAATGCCTTTGAACCTGATAGTACCAATTTTTATCCCTGGCCCCTATAGCAACCCTGTCTCCTATCCCACTTCTCAGCATGCCCTCCCTGTGCAATAACCTCTGTTCCTTCATCCTATATGAGTTGTGTACACTTGGATAGTGGATCAATCACTGTAACAGCTGTTGTCTTCAAGTTTTATTAATGCTTTCCAACTGAATTCCTGTTTTCCTGCTAATAACCCTACCAGTGGAACACTTTTCTGGACACACAATTATTCATGTGGCAAACTTGCCACCTGAATGCTGGTGGGAAATTAGTAAGCCTTGCATCCAACTGAAAGCAAGTCATTTTTAATTTCTGCAATGGGCTTAAAGCTGGGATTGTTTCACTGCAGGTCTGTCTTCACTCCAAGCAATGCTTAGGAAGGAAGAGCAACTGATATATGTGAAGGGATGAGAGTGGCACAAGTGCTACCCAGAGGGATTTGTTTGGCCCCACAATTCTCATTAGCTTGGATTTGTGGAGTGCAGCTGGAAGGAGAGGAGGTCTCAAGTGAAGGGGGCAAGCACAAAGTGAGGGTTTGGCCCAGCTGCTGCTGGGAGGAGTGAGGAACAGCTCTGTAGAAAGAGATATGTCATGATGCTGGAGCAATGAAACTCCTATATGGCTTGTGTAGGTCAGACTCTTTGGCAATAATGGGCTGGGCAAAGCCACAACATAAATGCCTCTGCAGCAAGAGTGAGGAGTTTGGCTATGGAGAATGCCAGACTGGGTTTATTTCTGCTCCTCTTGTTTAAGCAAAGCTGCAGGTATCATTTCAGTAGCTCAGCTAATAGCTGCTACCTGTCCCCAGCAGTCCTCTCTAGTTTTCAGTAGGTAGGCAATGCCCAGGACTAGATACCACTGCTGGGCACAGCTCCAGTTCCCTGTGGTAGACATAGAGATAGTATGTAGTCTTTTGGATTGTTCTGCTTTGTCATTTTAGTGTATATTATATTTGGCAGTCAGAATAGTTGGCCAAGCTGGGAGTCATCTCACTGCTTCAAAACAGTGCACCTTGGCAGTTCTGTTTATCTTTTACAGATTCATTTTAATGGAAGCTAGAATTTGAGACGTTTAAAAATTAAGAGTGTGATTGCTGTAAAGTATGGATTTAACTCATGGCTTTCTTTTTTTTCCTTACACTTTCTTTATTGGCCCTAGGCACGATAACAGAGCTATCCATACAGGCAGTGTCAGTATTTTTATGCTGACTGTAAAAATACCCTGAACAATTTACACTGAAGAAGCCAGCACCTCTCTCAAACACACCATTGCTGGGGCCAACATACTCTCTTCCAAACAACTGAATATTGAGAAGAATGCAAAACACACTGAAAAAGCAGAACCTGTCAGTCATCCCTTGGCGGCTCTCAGCACTGGAAAGGATGGATGAAGAAGTCAGACATGGCCATCTACATCCAGTCACTTGCATGCCAAGCTTAGAGGTAACTCCTTGGGAGATGGGATACAAACTTTTCTCTGGGATGTGCTCTAAATGTCTGTGGCTCTGCAGCTGAATGGACATACTGCTCTGCTGTAGGACATACCAAGGCCATTGCCAGCATGTGCATGACAAAGTCCATGGCAGGATGCAAGGAGACAGGAGTCCTGCGAGCCCTGCCAGGGCCCCTCAACAGCAGTGGGATACCTACAGCTGATGCAGGAGCTGCATGCAAGGTTATCCTTTTCCTGGTGCTATAGTGCATCCCTAACTGTGGCTTCTGAGGAGCTGTGTGTGCTGGACCTGACCCCATCCTGCATGAGGGTTTAGGGGGTGGTGGCTTTGGCTCTTCACAAGCAGGGCTGACACTGAGCCAGGTATCTGTGGCAGCAAGGGGCTGCTGGCAGTGGTTTCTACCTTTCTGCCCCTCACACACATCATGCCAGAGAGTTCTTGCAGAGCTGCAATGACCCACCCTCTTCCTCATCCCTATCCTCCAGAGTGAGCAATGCATGACAAATGCAGAGCCATGCACGCATGGGTACAATCATGACTGTTCCACAGTCAGCAGCATGTGCCCATCAATCCACTGGAGTCACTTTAAACTGCTTTTATTCTATTTGTTTCATTATGCTGTTATGGCTCTCCTCAGACACAGTGCTAATTAACTCAATCCCATCCCAGCAAGTCCTGGCTCCCACATCATCTCTAGGATTTCCAGTCCAGGGAATTGTAACAGATCATTTACCCCTGGGGCTTTAAATATGGATGCTTTTCCACGATGGAGCTGTAGATAGAGAGAGTCATAATTGCAGAGGTGCATTTAAGTCTCTAGCTCAGTATGCAGCATCAAAATTTGTATAGATTTTAAATAATTCATCACTGGGCTTTGATATATTTAGCCATTCAAATTAAGAATCTAGAATTTTGTTCTGCAGAGAGCTGGTGTGTGTCATTGTCAGAGGTTAGCTCTGCCGCCCGTGTCCATGCAGAGGAGTTCAGGCAAATTAAGTCAGAAGAAGTGACTGGCAGCAAAAGATACAGCAAAATCTGTGACACATAATAATGCCATGAGGGCCTGCAGGCAGCTGTGGGCTGGGTGATGCTGGCACATTGTCCAGCAGGATACACACTGACAAGGTGTTGGGAAACTTAATTAGCAAGGAGCACTGCCTGGGATTGCAGATTATAGCCATTTGGATGGTCTAGGTAAGGTCTTTAGACTTCAACCCATGAGCTACCAGCACTTGGGGACCATCTTCATCTCTTGCCTCCTGTTCTGTATGTAGATTTCAAAACACTGGAGGCAAGGAGATGGTCTTTGCTGTGTCCTGTGGCTGTAGCACAGGCAAGTGGGTGCTCGTACCTGTTAGCAGACATGGCAGCAGTGCTGGACTGAGAGTCACAGCTGGCAGAGACCTGAGGTTTGGCAGACTCCCAAATCCACTACGGCAGTGCTGAGTCTCCCTGCAAAGCGGTGGTTTAGAAACAGGGACCCATAGCTTCATTTTATATCTTCATGACCTCTGGCCTGTCCCTCTTTCTTGACTCACAGAAAGTCTTTGAAAAGGGGTTCCAGTAGAGATGACTCGGGAGGGGTCTGTGTGCGCAGCATCTCCCAGACAATGAGATCTTCTCAGGGTGTCCAAAGTTATTGCAGCCACAAAGCACAGTGGAGCCTTTTATCCACAGGACAGGCTGTTTCAGGGAAATGCTGCTGTTCAGGAGGGGGTTGATTCTGCAATGTCTCAACACCAATTCACCTTGACAGGAGAGAGCAGGAAGCACTCAGCACCTCTCCCTAGGATCTCAGAGCATGCACAGTGTTGAAGCCTTTTTTCTACCTCTTATTTTTATGCATTACAGTCACATTATAAAGAAGTCCTGCAGAATATTCAATTACTTACTTCACAATTATAATCATATTTGTATATCTATAAGTAGGTCACCAGTCTCTTAGGTTAATCAATTATAATGGCATTCACACCAGTTTCTTTCATAAATCACTGACTTTTAGTGTATCCACTGAGATAATGGAGGAAAACCACCTAATTTTGATCTAAGTACAATGAAATGTGAACGTGCATAATTTGCTCTTACAAAGTGTATCTAATGTTCTCTACATCTGTATTTATTTGTGCTGTTTCATGCTGCATATCATTTAAGTGGCAAAAAAATACAGAGGCTGCTGCACTTAAAATTAAATGACCCAGAGTAATACAATTTATCCACATTTATTTTACATTGTTCATCATGAAAGATATTTTAATAACCCAGTTCTGATGCCTGGTGCAGTCATTACCAATCACACTGAAATTTGAATCCTGACAGCAAGATTATTTGGTGTGCCACAGGAATATTTTGGGAAGCTGTTTTGCCATGTGAACTAGGAAGTTAAGTGGAAAGGGAGGGCTTTATTCAGGCTGGAGGCTGAGAAGGCTTTAGGACATAGCTGGAGGCTACCAAAAAGTGGGCATCTACTGAGCCACTGAGGCTGTAGCTGCTTTAATGCCTGCCCAAGCTGCAGTTTTCAGACAACTCAGTGAACGGGACAAATCATAACTGAATGGTTTCTCTTTTCTGCCTGCATGAGTGCCTCAGCATTGCTGTTGGAGAATATGTGTGGAGAGCTTTGTGCCCTGCTCAGTGGTGTCCTGAGCAGGTTTTGCTTTGCTGGGTCAAAGGGACTGGGATGTATGTTGTGAAGTACGGACCAAGACCTAGACCTGTGCTACCAGAACTGGCTGAACCCAGTTTGACTTGAGAAACTGGAGAGGAGGGAGATTTCTGGGGCTTGGGATGCCCTGCCAGATTCTGGCTGATGTGCCTTGGGCTGGTTTAGGTCAGTGAAGGAGTGAGCTAAGAGCAACCTACAGCTACCTGCAGAAATTACAGAGCCAAACCCTTCTTGGTAAAGGCAAATGATGTTACAAGGGGCAACAGCAGCTTGGGAGACTCAAACTGGAGACCAGGAAAACTTCTCTGTGAGACAGATGCATGATCATCTAGTGGGATTGTGTCATATACAGCCTGGAAGGTTTTCATGCTCTGGCTAGACAAAGCCATGGCCAAGCTTATTTAGTGCTGGTGATAACCCTGTTTTGAGGAGGACGCTGGATGAGAGGCTCTTCCTACCAACACTGCTGTGATCCCATGCTTCAGGATCCCTGAAAGGAAGTTCAAGATGGGTGACACAATGGGATGTGAACCCCTGTCTTCATAGCAAATACACCTTGAGTTTTGATATCACCTTAGTGAGAGACACAGCTCTACAGGCAGTGGGGGCACGGAGGTAGAGGGTCTGGTCAGCAGAAACCTCAAGCATGGTGGAACACTCATTGCAAGCAAACTCTGAGTGATGAGCTCAGATATCTTGCCTGGATGCAAACCATTGTTCTCCATCCTGCCCCTCTTGGAGCAAATGTAAAGCAAACCAGCTTTGGCTTTCTGTCTGCAGGAATATCTGCCTAAGCATCCCTTTGGCTGTCAGCCTGGAAAATGCCAGTGTTGGAGAGGTGGCGATGCAGGGACTGTAACCTGAACAAAACTAGTGTGCAAATTAAATGCAGAGAGGGCTGCTGGGCCTCACCTTGGGCAGAGTCCCCGACTACTCTGGAAATGAGTATTGGTTAGGAAATGGATTCTGCTTAAGCGCTGTCTGTTTTGCCACTGTGGAGCAACTTTGTCTTGATTTCCAAACAGGACCTGAAAAGAGCAGCAATGACTGATCTCAGCTTTGTGAGACGGCAACTCGCCGGGTCTTCCCCATCTCACAGCAGTTTCCTAACTCAGCACTGGGAGCTGCAGGTTTGCTCTGGGCATGCTGTGCCCTATGGCTCACTGCCATGCTGAGAACTCCACATCCCCACAGATCCACATGATTCCCTGCTAGCTAACAGGGCTGCTGTCAACTCCTTAATCCCAAAGCAGCTCATGAAGGGGAGCTGACAATAGAGCCTAATGAAATTGCCTTTTTTTTTTTTAAACCTTGGATGCAATCTTCTACTAAAACTCTCCATCTTTTCAGAAGAAGCTGCCACCTGAGGAATAATCAGTGTTTTCTCATCCTCTTCTGAGGGTCATTGTGTGTGTTTTTGCAAAAAAAAACCCCAAAAAACCAAGAATTTTTATTCCTGAATTGTTTTCTGCTTTCCTTATGGAAAAACAGCAATTTTTATCCAAGGGATTTCTGCTGCATGGAGCTGTTTAGTTTTGACAGAAGGTTGCTTGTTTTTTTTTAATCTGAAATTGTTTAGCAAAAATGCCCTGGCTCTTGTGGCTTGGCCAGTTGGAAGGTCTGGCTCATTATTAATGTAATTATTTACTCATTTGTTGTGGTAGTAGCAGAGTCCTCAGCCCATCCACGTCAGCCTCAGGCATTGTGGAGGTTTCCATGCAGATTTGGTGACCGTGTCTGAGGTGAATGGAATGAGGATGGCTCCGGGAGAAGCATTTATGAGGATTTATGTGTGTCAGACTCCTATTTTAGAATGGAAATGTGTCAGTACATCATAAATATTCTGAGTGATTTACGTTCACCAGTTTGGGTGCCTTGACCCCAGGAGTAGATAAATTGTGGTTTAACGTGTTATTTACCCTTTCAGGAAATTTAGTGTCTTTGGAAAGCACTGGGTGGAAAGTCCTGGAGGGAAGTTGACTCCTGGTGGGATGGATAACCAGCGGGAACGGTTCTGCTAGATCCCAGGTCCTACTCTGCAGAGGGCCCTGTGGGAAAAGTTGAAAAGCAACTTCTTAAAATGTTTTATATCTCTGTAGATGAGTTTAATCCCTTTCTATTTCTATGGGAGTTTGGAAGTCCTACATGTCTGAAATGACAGCAGGTGACGCAATAGAGGGCTTAGCTGAGTTTTAAGTATGCAGATGACCTAAACTAATTAACAGTAATCTCTTTTAAATGTATGGCAGATTCTAGTCTATAGAAAGGTTCTTTGGGACTTAATAGTGAACTGGGAGTAATTAATTATGTAATAACCCATGGTTAAGCAGATGATATCAGGAAGTCAGTGGGTAGGGTTTGGATTTGCCATTTTCCAGCAAGGGTCCTTTGTGTTTGCTCTGTGAAGTCAGTCTACAATGGTGTCTATGAGGGTGCCTACAGTCCCTCAAATTCCCATGTGGATCATGGGTGTTAATAGCCCATCCTTCACTAAAGGAAAACTATTACAGCATAAAGCTTGCAGGCTCAGAGCAGGTATAGCTGAAAGGGAGAATTGAGTATTTTGTTAAGAACAGATAGCTGGCTTAGTACCTTATAAGCGCCTATCTAAGTCCTGTTCAATTAATGAACATAATTTAGAGCAAAAAGGATTGGTACTAACCAAACCACTGCAATATAAGATCTTCTAATTATGCAATAAGATAATGTCCACCAGATTAAAATTTTAATTAGCTTAATTTATAAATAGAAAAAGTGTTAGATTTCTAGTTCTGGAACACCTAAAGTGACTTCAAGGGGGGAAAGAAATTGAAAATCATTTGAGCATGGTGTGTGCGCTCACATCTGTTGTTTTCTGAAATATGTCAGCAAATCCCAGTGGGCTTGGGCTCCTGGCTTTGTTCGCAAGAACCTGTTTGGGGAGCTTAGGAGAGCTTGGGGAGCTCTGGGAGCAGGGGCAGAGCACAGGGGTGCCCAGCACTCATTTTTAGCCCCAGCTGCCTGCAGTCCCTCTGGCTCTGCTTTCAGAAGGCAGAAACATGCTGGTTATAATAGGGACTTTTGTTAGTTTTCGTTTTCTTTTTCCTCTTTCCTTTTCCCTATTCATAGATTTAAAGGCCAAAACAGACCATTAAGTCCAACTAATCTCACATCCTGCATGACAAAGGCCATCCCACCCATCTCCTAATTCTTCAATACCATGGCTGACCATGACCATGTGATTATATACCCTCCCGTAAATGTACTGGGAGCCTCTGTGTGCTTCAGGCATGGAGCGGGACCCCTCTGAAAACACTCAGCCTGATTTAAAGACTTTAAGTGGCAGATGATTTATCACATTCCTCATGAAACCACTCCAATGTATAATTAACACTTACAGTAAAACAAGTCATTGGGGCTGAAAGCACGGGGACCTGTAACACACAGAGTGCACAGTGTACAACTGTGGTTATGAGGTAAGGAATTCAACAAATTGCTTTTATGTCTTTTAAGGGAAGAAACAAAGATGTCTGAACCATTTGCACAGCATAGAAGCTCTCCAGCCCACCTCTTGAAAGGGCAAGAGGTTTGTTAAGGAAGTTTTGAGGAGATGGAGTAATAAAGAAAAGAGTGTTTTATGATGCAAAGTCGAGTGGGAAACTTATTGGAAGGGTTTGGCCAGCTCCTTAGTCCCATGGTGAAAGGAGGAGAAATTTGACTGTAGTGTGTTTCCCTTTTGGAAGGTCAAAGCCATTCCATACAATTGCAAAGCAGCATAAGAGAGAAAAACTTATTCCTCTGTCATGGCTGTCAAAATGGAGGAGGGGAGGAAGTCCCAAACACTACATTTCATCAAAGCCCTGAAGGTAAAAATGATCTGCTGGCTTGAAATTTATCTTAATGAGTGAAATCCAGACAATGAAACAGGGTGCAGATGAAAGTGACAGATGGAATCATTTAAAGTTTGATTCTTTACGTGAAAGAAAGTAATATTTTTGATAAGTTATTTTTCTTCTGGTTGTTACCATGTTCTGCATAGTGTCATAACCAGATGAATTTATCCTGAGTCTCTCAAAAATTCAGAGTTAGAGGGAACTCCTGGAAAACTGTTATATCACTTGGGACCTAGGCAGGTCCATAAAAGCTCTGTGCAGTAGGGGGACACATATTCTTGTAGGGAATCTCCTAAATTTTGGTGTTGAGAGGTGCTGTTCTCCACCTCTTAGTGTGCAAGGCCAACATTATGTGTTGCTTATCTTTAGTAGGGAAAAGAGACCCATGCGTTATAATGACATCTCTTCATCATCTCTTTGGAGGCAATTCTTGCACGGTAACCTAGTGCACATCTGTGAGTAACAGTGTACACACAGAGCAGTGGACCCTGTCCCTGTGACAGGGCAGGAAACAAAGCATTGCCCCCTCTTCTCTGCCCACTTAATTTCTGATTATATCAATGAGCAGTTAACAAAGGTTCAAGACACAGAGGAGGTCATCTGGTGGCTTCTCTGATTTAAGTAGTGTTGGACTAGATGCTATAGTACACATAGCAAGTGTTTGACTATGCAGCAGCCCTCAGCCTGGGGGATGAAGAACTCACACTGGCATCAGACAGGCAGGGGGATGTTGAGGCTGTGGTGGGCTTGCTGCTGGTCCCCAGCCATCCTTTCCATGGATTCGGCATTACCAAAGCGCTGAGCAGGAGGCTGAGACCATGATGAGCAGCCTGTGCTGCTCAGTCCACGCTGGGTGGAGTGGTGCTCACAGCATGGAGCAGGTACCCCACATCCATCTCCTGTCCAAGGCACGGAAGGAAGGCTCTGGCCAGGGTGAAGAAGGGGCAGTCAATAACTAACTCATGTAAGCACAAGTTAACTATTGGGAGACAGCAAATGTTCGTTCAGACAGAAGATGTTAATTACAAAACCTAAGAAGCCGAATTCACCCTAATCTTGTCAAGATAGAGGGGACAAGGATCATCTCAGAGACTGCTGAATCATTCCTCAAAGGACTACGCATGCCCAGGGAGAAAGGTGAAAAGTTCACTGGGAGGATGACTACTGGCCTTCATCAGAAAAGACCCCCGAGGAAGAGGAGAGGTCTTCCTCAGCGCGACCACCAGGACACACAGCGCATGCGTGGCCCATATGCTAATGACTTCCGAGAAAGAATTTGTATAACCACACCTGTTCCAAGGAATGTGATGAATATTCATAATTTAACCCTTAATACTGTGTTGTAGGGAACACCGGTGTGTGTGTTTGGAGGAGCGATCCCCACACACCCGGTGCGCCGAATAAAGCAAATACCCACTTCTCTGACTCTGTCTCTCAAGTGTCTCCTGGCCCGGTTGCAGCGTGATTCAAGGGGGCACAATTTGCACATGCACTCTCTGCCAGGTGGCTCTCTTGTCAGCTGGGAATAGAAGTAAGGGATTGCAAGGAATTTCTTCAGATGTATTCCAGCAGCAGATTAAAATAGCTGCTACTAATTTGATCCAGTGAAGTGGCAGCTCAGGCACATGCAGGACTGGCAGCATGTCTGCAAAGAGGGATTCCAAGGGCAGCCTGTGACTGTAGTAATGCAAACACAGGGCTGGCCCAGGGTGCCAGGGTGCTTTCACTGTGGAAAGCTGGCTCAGGCCAAGGTGGTAGAATTTAGGATCAGGGGGTATAAATTCACACTGCCCCAGTTTGCTGTGAGTTATTGCAAAGTGCTGTAATGCTATGAACCCTGAGCATTTTTGGGAAACCACAAGAAATTGCTGTACTCAATATCTGTTATTTACATCCAGTCCAGCTGGGGATTTTCTACTGAATTGTGTTGCGGTGAAATTTTAAATGTTTGATTATAATTTTGTTTTCTTTTCCAGAAGTTTCAGCGTAATATAACACAAATATTCTGTTTCCCTGTGGACTCATGGCAGCAGTGTGTGGGTGGGGTGGGCTAGGGAGGAAAGGGAGCTTTTTCTTTTTTAGGAGTCTTTTTACACATAACTGCAATGTGAAACTCCTGCTTTGTCCCTCATTTTCTATTTTGTAGGGGGATGTTTGCTGTAGGCCTTTAGCAGCTGGCAGAACTAGATTTGAAGTAAAAGAAAGAAAATTTATCTTTGCATCTTCAGAAACTGTGAATTATTTATTTGCTATTCCTGGTAAATCTGCCATTGCAAAACCTCACCGTGAAATGAGCAATTCTTTGTTTCACCGGGCTATGGGATCAGTCCCTGAAGATTCATCAGCCCTACTGCTGGAAGAAGCTGTCCTCGAAGCTTCTTTTATTATTATTATTTGGTAATTATTTGAGATTCTTTTTATTTCACCTTCATTTTTTCTTCTGTTAATTTTAAAACTAGGTAATTGCATGAAGTCATCTGAAATGTAAAACCTCTTCCTGAGATTTTTTTTTTTGCTCCTGCATCTGATCCTCTAGCACATAGGTTAATTCCATAACACTGTGTTGCCCAAATTCAGCATCAATTTCAACAAGCAAATATTTATACATCATCCAAGATGCAGTCTGTGCACAAAATGACACCAAATTAAGTTAAATTGATACTAATTACTCTAGGATTGAAGAGTGTCTGGGCAAAAGGTGGTACTAGTTTAACTAAATCTATTTCAAAACCAGTGTTGTTAAACTGGAATCATTTCACTGTGGAGGGTGATGTCTTGAATGCCTTTGGACCAAATCCCACTGCTTTCACTCTACACAGGACTACTTATTGAGATAGCATGAGGTAATATTATGTCTTTTCTCACTGTTCTTTCAGGGCCGTGTGAAATGGTTTCCCCCTGGGTTTTAGGAAGATTCAACAAATATTTGTATGAGTCTTTTAACAGCCCTTTTCTTCAGTGTAAAACCACTTTGGAAGACCACTGTACATTATCTTAGTCTCTTACCTACCTTAATCAGGCAAATGTTGCAGGTTTGGTACTGAACTAGATCAGATACACCAGTTTTGCATTATATATCTTCAAAGTGGGCACAAAGTGTCCCTTGGACCATATGGTCTGCAGCCCTGGGCTTTGTTGGCTCACACCCTTTCTAATTCCTCCTAATCTGCTCATAAGCACCTCCAAGAGGGTTCTTCACACACCTCACCAGTAATCTCTTTCAATGCCTAGCTGCTCTTTGGATCTAATGCCAGATGGTATTAATATACCCATCACTGTATTATCCAGACAAGCAAACAGTGGCAGGAGCGATCCCAACTTCTTCCTTTTCCCACTGATTCAGAGGCAGACTTGAAAGAGCCCTTTTATCCCCATGGATCCTGCTCCCTGGAGTTGTCCCAGGCTGTCCTCATCAAAAAGGAATTTGATGTTTCAGCAGTTTCTCAGCCAGTTTCATGCTGGGAAAGAATCAGTGGTGATGGGGCAGTATCATTTATTCACCCTCCAGCTGTTGCCCAGACACGTGGTACATGGCCAGGTGTCAGTCCCACATAACGTCCTCCTTTAAAACCTTTCACAGGACCAAGATCTATATGTGAATGGAAGTACTGCTGATACCTTCTAACTTGAAAGCTAGCCTGCCTTCTGTCTGGCTCCAAGTGATGGTGCAAATCCAAGATTTGCTGCAGTGAGCAGGCTGGACGGAAGGTTTCTGATGCCATGTGTTGGGAAGGAGGTACTCCTGAAAGCTTCCTGCACCCAGCAAGTTCTGTGCAAATACCTCCTGCCAAGTCCATCTTCCCATGTGGCATTTTGATAAGGTTTATTTAGCAATCAGTCTGAAGCAAAATGAAACTGTAAGGGAATATCTTGCAATTATCTTGCAAGGTGGGTCCCTTGAGTATCCAGGTCTTTGGCTCAAGCTTTTAAAGGCCTCCCAGTTTACCACATACCCAAAGAACTTTGGGCAATGTTTGTATTCAGGAAGGCAAGATCTATAAGTAGACATAAAGGCAAGAGCAGTTCAATAGCTGGAAAAAACAGAGCTCTTTTGAACACCTCAGCCTCTCCAGGACCCATCTCCTAATACGGAGCAAGACTTTACACTTGCATCAAGTGTGCTTGATTTTAGGAATGAGCAGCAGTGATGCCATAGTGACAAGAAGCAAGGCTTTGATGTCCACATCACAAAGAATATGCAAACTTGTATTATTCCTTTGATTAGCTCCTCTCTGATATGTCAAGTCCATGAATAATCAAGCCTTATTTTCTAGTTAGTTTTACTCATCACCCCACTGCTCCTTGTCTTCGGTTATTTGCATACCTTTTTTCTAGATAAGGACCTTATTCTATGAGGTGCTAGCAGGGCTTCCATCTCTATCCCACCACAGCATTTCTTTGGTCCTTTCCCAGTTATTTCCTTGCTCTTGACCTTGCTCCTCCTCCCATGCAATGACCATGTCATTGCTCTGTGCTTTTCCACTCATTTCAAGACTTGTTTCCTCAGGGAGCAGAGTGGTGTCTTCAACGCTGTGTTTCCTGGTGATACCTTTTGACTCCATAATCCAGTTTTACCCAGTCTCAAAGGAGAAGTAAAATTATCAAAGTTGTTGGTTTGCACATCTTATGGAAGTGGTGGGAGAGAGGTCTTTTTGGGGCAGTTGAGGACAAGGCTGGAATATCCACTTCATCACTTTGAGAACAAATGATGGGAAAAGTGGTTTTGAATGCCCTGGCCACAAACCTGTTTAGCCATCAGCTATTGTAGACAAGATAGACAATTCCATAAAGGAAAGCTGCAGCAGCTGGGCTGGTGATGATTGTGTTTGTTATTTTAATAAATATGCTATTTTCATAATACAGGAGGCTTTTCTGTACTTATTTAATCTATCTTCTTCCCCTTCCTGCACAGGTACTATATCATGAATCACATTACAAGGAGATAAAGCAAACTTAATGGCTCATTTGCATTTCTTTTAATCAAGTTATTCTAATTGTGCTATTGTGGAAATAAGGTTTCCCCTCTCATCTGAAAAAGACTTTATTCTCCCAGCAGCTGTGGATGCCTCAGCAGCTGGGATTACCCCAGCCCTGGCCAGGGCTGCAACAGTCCTGTCCTGCTGCTCTGCCCAGGGGGTTCAAGCTGGCTGCACTCCTGCCCTTACCTGTGCCAAACAGAGGACACTGGGACCTACTCAGGCTGAACTGATATGAAACCTTGCTCCTTTCAATAAGCTGGAGGCCTTAATGCATAGTAAAGCTCTGTTTTACACACCAAGAGCCTGCTTATCTCAAACCTGATGTGTGGGGGTTTTTTTGTTGGAGCCAAGCAGTCACCATTTGCCAGCCAAAAGCAGAGGTTAAATTCAGATGCTATGGAAACAAAGGTTTTCAGGAAGTACACAGGGATGTGATAATCAGCCCCGACTGATGAGCTAACAACAGTTTTCTAAAGCAGTGAAGATCAATTTAGGGCTTGAGGCACAAGATGTTTTATTGATCTGTCTCTGGGCAAACACCCGGTGCCTTTGCATAACAAACCCCTGATTTTCTGAACATTCCCGTGGGTAATAAGACAGTATCAGCCCAAAATGAGATCCTTCACCAGCTCAGCTTGGCCGTGTTGTATTGGAAAGAGGCAGCTGCTGACAGGGGGGGGGAAGAAGA
>NW_008236209.1:7676295-7677923 GCF_000691975.1 Corvus brachyrhynchos
CCAGTGGCAGAGGACACTTGTAGGTGGGAGAGAAGAGGAGCAGTGACCATACCCATGTGCTCATCTGGACATGACCATGCACTGAGACATGGGGTGAGGGGATCCCCTGTGCCAGCAGAAAAGGGTCGTGTGTGGGGAGTGGGAACAGGGATCGTGTGTTTGGGGTCTCTGGGGATGCTGTGTGTGGAGAAGGAGGTGGAGATTTTTTTCACTGATGTTACTAAGCGCTCAGCGTTTTTGCTTGACCTCTTTAACTTAAACCAGCTGCACCATCAGCCATCGAATCTTGTCCATGTTGTGAAACTTTAACAGCTCTGCTCTGTCCTACTTTTATCTAGTTCGGGGCAATTTTCATTTCTTTAGCGCCTAACCAAACGTTTTGGGTCCCTGGATCAAAGCTCAAGAGCATCATTTACATATCGTGAATGAGAAGGCAGCAGACTGGAGACCATCACTCATTACTGAAAGGATGATCATTGCTTGTTTAGCCCATTCCAAAATAATGGCTCTACTGGGAACACCAACCCAGTATGTATCATATCTTTTATAGTATATATTAAGTTAGTGTAGACATTAGGCCGTTGTTACTCTCACCGTTTAATTCCCAGGTATTAGCATTCAGGATCGGTTTTAACCCACCACACATCTTTGTTATTTCATAATGTAAAATAAATAAAACTGGGGGCAAACATTTTTTTTTATATGAATGACTGTGGCAGAGTGATGGATATAAAGCACAGAAACATTTTTATAATTTTAAGGCTTGAATTTCAGAACACAGAGTTTTCATTAAATGGTGCAATCCATTCATTTTGGAGATAAAAATGGAAGCAAATGAACTCAGTAGTTCTGATGCCTGGAATCTTTGCGATAAAATTGCCTATTTTGTGAGTGTAAATGTTTTCAAAGTATTACAGACAACTGGAAAAAATAGGAAAGACAGGAGAGGTTGCTCAAGGATTAAAACCATAAAGACATCACCTCCAAACACCACATATACTTGCTGAAATTATTTAGAGAGAATTGCTTGAGAGGAAGGAAAAAGGAGGCAAGCCTTTTTTTTTTTTTTAATGACAAATAAAGGTCTGGGAGAGTGTTTACAAATTATTTTCTTTGCTGCCTGCTGTGCATATTCTACATATTCTATTAACCCTGGAGTAGAAAATTCTACTCTAGGCTGATTGGCCAGGCAGAGAAACAGAGGTATCACAAGGGACAGGGAAGCAAAAGCTAAGGTGCTGCGGTGGGGAGGGGAAGGAGAAGCTCAGATATTTCCAGCCTTACCTGAGATTGGGAGTTTCTGAAATGCAGCACCTCTGTGGAACGTTAAATGTTGGAGCACATCTGCTGGGGGTGGCCAAACCCTTGGTCCTGCCCTGGCTGCTTTTCCATGACGGACAGGACCCTGAGGATGGGGTGAAAACCTCCTTTAGCCATAACCTGTTGCAGTGGGGATCCTGCAACACGCATATACCAAACCAGGTGTCCCGTGGAAAGGAAATATATATGGACAGACAGATTCTTGATAGCTGTTTCAGAGATGTTTATTTCTCCAGCCGCATGGCCGGGGCTCTGCTCAGGAACTGTTCCAGTCACGGGACCAAGGGTCCTTCTGCCCGCGCAGGGGA
>NW_008236209.1:7678920-7680011 GCF_000691975.1 Corvus brachyrhynchos
AACCTCTTTTAGCCATAACCCCCTTTTTTTTTTTTTTTTAATTGCTTTTTTCTTGCAAGGCTGCAGTTCTCCAAGGCATTAATTGCCACAACATCAGTTGCAACAAGAGGGAAAGGAAAGCCTCAGGCTCCCTGGCTGTGTTGTGCCAGGTCTCGGCACGTGGCGGGTGGGTGTCCCTGTGGAATGGCACCGGGTGAACATGGGGTGAGCACCCCTGTGCTCCCACCCACAGGCCTCATTGAACAGCCGCCAGCAGCTGGAGGGCTAAACATCATTTGCATATAAATATACACGGGCCTGTAATCAGACATAAATCCATGGAGTCCTTGTTGTTACTGTTTTATTTACAGAACACTCTCGTTGTGCAGAGAGGTTTTGAAATATGCTGACAGAGATAGCGCAGGTATTTGCTACCTGAATCAACAGAAACCACTTGGGGCATCAAGAAAAACAGTTAATGCACTACCTCCCCACCCAAAAAAAAACCCAAAACAAAACCAAAACACTGGGTGTTAGTGTAAGCTGAGGAGAGAAAGTGGACAGCTCGGTGCCCAGAGATGGGAGTGTGTGTGATGGACGGGCGGGATGGTGACACCACAGACGTACCACTGCCATTAACTGGGATGTTCCCTGTGGAACAGCACCATCCGCCCTGCGCCACGTGCTGCCAGCGGGCACTGGGGCGGGCAGGACGGGCACAGGGCCACGCACGCACTGACGAGGATGCGACGCTCCTCGGGCCGTCGCCCGGTCCAGCACGGGGACGGGGGGACGGAGCATCCCGGTGCGCCCCGGGCCGGCCACGCTCAGAGTACACTCCGTGTGCGTGGCGGCCGTTGCCGGCGGAAGCGCCGGTCCCGGTGCGGTGCCAGTCCCGATCTCTGCGTGGAGCGCGGTGCCGGTCCCAGTCCCGCTGCTCGTGCGGTGCCGGTGCGGTGCCAGTCCCCGTACCGGTGTCGGTCCCATTCCGGTCCCATTCTCGGTGCCGGTGTGAAGCGGCCGCGCGGAGCGGGGCAGCGCCGGGGCCGTGCCGGTGCTGTGCCGGCGCGGTGCCGGTGCTGTGCCGGTGCTGTCCCAGTGCCAGTGCCGGT